>NC_138148.1:23197300-23502300 GCF_964199315.1 Orbicella franksi | reverse complement strand
TTGACCTCGCTCCCAATGTGTGGCTTCATAGCTCAGTTGGTAGAGCATCGCACCGGTATCGCGGAGGTCACGGGTTCGAATCCCGTTGAAGCCCTGATTTTTTTTTCAGGCTTCTTCTTTCCAGTTGCTTAAATTGGAAAATTTACTGCGATGATCACACTTCACTTTCTCTGTGGTCTCAAATAGTTTAGCGATTGCTGTTTCCTGTATATGACAGCTCATGAATAGTTTGTTTTCCTTTATTTGACAGCTCACGAATAGTTTGTTTCAGGACTAGAATTTTAGGTTTCAATTTCAGTTGCAATCAGTGTCAGTATTGTGAAAATTCAATTGTATTCAAGCTTCATTGTATTAGTTCTTCCAAGCCACAGAGATCCATTCTTCAGAATCTACTAATCAACCACAATAAAGATTAAAGAAATCTCTGGTGGTTTGATACATTTGTTGCCTTCTGCACCACAGGGTTAACTCTATTCATCAACTCTACTGTCATCACTCTCCATGCTTTTAGCAAAAGCTTCCTGTGAGTCTAGATCTCCCTCAACCATGTCGTCAAGGTGAAGAACATTAAGAACCTCTTTGTACCCCTTTCAGATGTTCTGCAGCCCAGTGGTTGTTGGCTTTGATTGCATCCCCATATATCTTGTACAATGGTGGTAGGTATGGCAGCTTCAGTTTCACTGTTGGCTTGTGGCTGCATGCTTGGCCTGGGGTATGGGAGCTTTTATCTCTTCTTTACAGCTTTCCACATGTCCACAGCCATGTCAACATCCTCAAAACTAACCGGAGTTCTTTTAGAAGAAGAATACCTTGCCCCATGCCAAACATCTCAGAAAAAGTTGACTTCAGACTCTGTTTTGATGGCGGTTTGTCTTTTTTCCCAACACTCAGTTCACACAACTTGCTTATTGACAACAAATAACGGGCTTAAAACATTGAAGTGACGGGTTTCAGTCACACAGAAAAATCGAACAATGACAATGAGTGGTTAAAAACTAACTTCTAAAGATCATTTTCTGCAAATAAGCAAACAGGTACATGTACAACTCGCAAATTTGTCAAGAAACATGCGAAGAAGCTTTAGGGCCTCACAAGGAATTCTTCTGCTCTTTTCACTCACAAAGAGTCAACAGTTGTCAACATTTTGTCTTACAAATTGTCTGAAGAAGAACTTCACATGAAATTGGGACTAGAGGTCTTTTGCATACTTCGTTACTGGAACCTTGTTTCTTGCCGTTTTCTTTGCATTAGACAGGAAACGCATGCAGTGGGCAGTAATTCTGAGCAGTCGTTGAAATTTGGTCTTATTGTCTGAAATCCCTACGCATTGTGTTATGCGTAGAGTGTCTGGTCACATGTTTAGCTTCAAGTTAATTGACAGATGAGTCCTGTGCTAGAGAGAGAATGTTCTAGATGTTGATTGTCAAACATGAGAGAAAGTAAGAATGTTCAGCAAGATTGTTTAGCTCAATAATTCAAGATTGTACTGAGATTGTGAAGTTATACAGTCCTCAGACGGAATGAAATAAAGATTGTGAAGCTCACAGAGGTGTGAATTTCTACAAAGTGGTCCTTTGAGTCTGATAATCGAACTTGAAGTCAACAAGATTGGCCATGTGTGTGGACTGAAAATATGTCGGTCATGGAAGTCATAGCGAAGAAAGTAAAAGTCAGAACGGCCCACAGAGGCTCTGCTATGAAACTTCTTAATTGTTTGAAAGACAGGCTGAGTGATGAAGAGAATCCAGTGGAGAAATTCTGGTTGAAAGAATCAATTCAGTCAATGCGACTGAAGATAGTGTTGCTCAAAACATTGGATGACCAAATAATTGAACTTATTGCAAGTGAAACGACTGGGGGTGTCGAAAAGCGTATCAAGAAAGAAATTAAGAATGGTGATTCAGTGAGGGCCGAATTGAACAATGTTGTGATGAGAATGGAAGAAGTGATGAGTAAATTTGATCGGCCGCTGCCGATAGTTCAGCCAAATACCACACTGGCAACTCAAGTTCATTCAAACATGGCGTCAGGAATCCCTCAGCAAAGCAAGGCGAAAGTAAGACTTCCCAAACTTGAAGTAAGGAAATTCAATGGGAGGGTCCAAGAATGGCAAGAATTCTGGGACGCCTTCGAAAGCGCCATTGACCAAAACGAAAGCCTCACAGCCGTAGACAAATTCGCCTACTTGCAAAGCTTAGTCACTGAACCAGCCAGATCAACCATTGTGGGATTCTCCTTGACAGCAGTGAACTATATGGCTGCTGTCAATGTTTTGAAGAAAAAGTATGGAAAGGAAACTGCCATACAGCGTGCTCATGTGAATGACTTGCTAAATTTAGCGCTGGTGTTCAGCGATAAAGATACGACTTGTTTGATGAAACTATACGACAGCTGCAGCGTTCATTTTAGAGGTCTCAAGGCACTCGGAGTGCAGGATAAGCCAGCAGTCAGTGGATTGAAAGTTACACCAGAGGCTAACCCTACCACTACTAGCCCCAGTAGTTTTCATGTTGGTGCCACAGATCGTGTAGCCCTACAGACTGCCCGTGCAGTCATCACCGGGAAGAGTCAGCCACAGAGGGTTAGAGTTTTATTTGACACCGGCAGCCATCGTTCCTTTGTCACAGCCAGAGTTGCTCAGCTTGCGTGGCTTCCTGTAACCAGGCAAGACTGGCTTACAATAAGTACATTTGGGCAACGCTCAAAGGATATGAAGCTAAGGGATGTCATCCAAGTCAAGGTGAGTCCTATAGCGGGGGAGAGCATCATTAACATGGAGGCATACGTAGTTCCAGAAATTTCTAGTATACCAAATACCCATGTAGAATTAGTAAAATCTGATTACCCCAACTTGAGAGGGCCGTGGTTCTCTGATGTGAGTGAGGGAAGGGATGAGATGGTCATAGATGTATTGGACAGGGCTGACTATTTGTGGCATTTTCAGAAAGGGTGCACAATCAGGGGCAATTTTGATGAACCGGTTGCTGTAGAAACAAAGTTGGGGTGGGTCTTGTCAGGACCCATGAAGGGCCAAGACACATGCAGTGATGTACACTTCACCCAAGTAAACTTCATTGCCAGCTCTGTTGAAGAGAAGGAAAGTCTAGAAGATGTGCAAAGATTGTGGGATCTGGAGTCACTGGGTATTAGAGAGATTACCGACCAGGTTCATGAGTCATTTGAGAATACCATCTCATTCAATGGGTCCAGGTACTCAGTTTGCTTACCTTGGAAGGAGGGGTACCCAGAACTGCCCATTAACTATGGGATACTGAAAAGGCCTTTTTAAATGTGGAAGTTGACTCAGAGGGTAGAGATTGTCTGCACTTCTTGTGGGTGGAAAAACACCCCTATTTGTTCCAAGTTGTTGTCTACAGGTTTTGTAGGGTTGTATTTGGACTGAATGCATCACCCTTTCTGTTGAATGCTACATTTTGACATCATGTCAAAAGGTATGAAATTTCTGACCCAAGGTTTGTAGCAAGGTTGTTGGATTCATTTTATGTTGATGATTTTGTTGATGGTGGAGCAACAAAACAAGAAAGTATGGTAGTAGAGTATCGTATCGTATCGTAGAGTGGCAGCTTTGGATGCTGCTAGAAGGGTAAGCCGCCTGGCAAATCAGGAAAACGAGTGACCTTGTTGCTCTATTCTTGACTCATACGAGTCAAGAGGGGGGAGAGAGTCCGAAATCTGTAGTTGGCATTATGCATTGCATTACACATAGTGTCTGGTCACATGTTTAGCTTCAAGTTAATTGACAGATGAGTCATATGCTAGAGAGAGAGAATGTTCTAGATGTTGATCGTCGAACGTGAGAGAAAGTAAGAATGTTCAGGAAGAATGTTTACCTCAATAGTTCAAGATTGTACCATAAAACCACCGCACCTAAACAAAAAGCACCTTTTTTCACAAAATTTGAACTTCTTCACCACGGTCTTAAAAGACATCTTGCGGACATTGGCAAAGCCAATGAAGTAAGAAGTGAAATACAACATTTGGCAACCACTTATGTCAACTTTGTTCAAGACTTCACTAAATGACTTCAAAGAAACTTAAAATACTGAAGAAACTCAAAAAGAACAAAGATGTCATTATCCTAAGACCTGATAAAGTTAATGGCATTGTAGTACTTGATAAGGTGGTCTACAATAGTGCAATTAGTGATTTGTTGAATGACATGACATGACACTGGTTCTCAACTATAAGGCCAAAGATTCTAGATCAACTGTTCCTCCTTTTAGTGGAGCTCTGTTTGGGCCACCAAGCGGAACACTATAACTATAGGAACAGAACCACATGTATGCATAGAAATAGAAACCCATGCAACTCTTTTTCCATGGTCAACATGGCTAGCAGCACGGATTGCAGGTGCGTGCGCCCAACGACAACAATGTCATGCAACATGGTGGCCATACTCCAGCTAATACCAAGTCTTAGTTTACAGCATACGTCTTTGATATTTGACACCCATGTTATGGTCAATTGACACCTGTCAAAACAAGGTATCTGCTGACCAGAATCACGTGACCAGATCATGGGCTCAAATTTTTGTTTTTTGCTATTTTAATTGCATGAAATGTCTCAGAGCAAAAGCTGTAAAAACGCTCTTTAAAAAATGCTCTGTACCCTTTCGATATCTGAAGGTCTTATCCTGTCCATTTGATGCTGATACAAAAGCACACAAAGGAAAGGTTAAGATAAAGGTTGAAGTTCAATCAACCAAAAAAGGTAACTTTGTTCAAGGAATCAACACTATAAACTCCATTCTCATTACTCTTCCACTGGTGTTGGAGTCTCCATCCTTTGAAGACATGTTGTGCAGTCTTATGCATATGCAAACGCTCCATTTGCCTTGCAAACTTTTCAACTACGGTACAGTGGGATGTGGTTACTGTAGTGGTGTTTCATTTAATTTGACAATGCTCATTTTTTGCAATGGAAAATTGCTTAGGAGTAGACAGTAAAAGTCCCTTGATGTAGAGAAAGAAGAACACAGTCTGATGATAAAAGGAAAGTCTGGTCAGTTATTACTTGATCAAGACTGTTGGATTTTAGCATTAGGGATTGAATAAAAAATATTGGACTTCTCCCAGCCTAAATTGTATAAGATGACTTGGTTTGTTCACAACTGGGACGGTCATAAAACATCGTAAGTCAATTTCGCCCCATAAGTATTTTATCATCTGCATATAGTTATTTACAATTTTCCATCTGCGGTTTGTCATCTGCATTTTGTCATCCCCATTTTTCCGTCCACATTTTGCCATCTGCATTTTATTATCCGCATTTTGCCATCCACATTTTTTCAACTGCCATCCAGTCTGCATTTTACTGAGACCCAGAAAGATGTTAGGGTAAACATTTCCCATCATAATAAACTTGCACGCACAAAACTTAGTGCAAAACTTTGCGATTTAATGATTTCTTGAATGAGAAGCATTACTTTTAATGAATATTTTATCTTTGTTTCCTGTACAAATACAAGTTAAAGAATTCCTATTTACAAGCCATGACTGTTCATGATTAAAACAGAAATTTCAGCAATTTGCATTTTGCTCAGCAGTAATTTGAGGGTGGCAAAGGGTTTTTGTGTGACACGTGATTGCCCCAAAATTAGCAGCGTGACACGTGATTCAGACCAAATTAGCCATGTGACTCAGGACAGGACATCATAACGTGATGTGTGATTTGCTGTTTTACAAGCACATGATGCGTGATCTACGAATTAGATTTCTGTGATAAGTGAATGTTCTTTGAACTAGAAGGATACCATTCATTCAAAGTAAAAAGACCAATAAATCATGGCAGAGAGGTGACACCTTTTACTGGTCTTTTTCTTCCTTTTCTTGACCTCTGATGTCTTTAATCTTCATGGATCTTCATTGTACTATAGGTCCAAATAATTGTGACACAATAGAAATACGTCAATTGAAAATAGTTAAAACTTTGCAAGAGAACTATGAGCTTTAGTAATATTTTTGTCCATTTTGTCAAATGATCATTTTTGGCAGTGCATCAGACCATATCCGAATCCAGCTATCGATCGAATAAAAGGTCTGAAAGAATATTGTTCCGAACAGCTAAAACAATAAGAGATGTGAGAGTTTGGTGTCATTTTATGCCACTTGAGAAGACAGTAATGAGTAAGCAATACACCACTTAATGTGTACCAATTCATGAAAGTCGTCATAAAAACCTAACTGAATTCAAAAGCCATGTTATGTCTTTCACAGACATAAAAACTTTGCTGTACAGAAAGGGTTTGCAGGAGTAAAGCTTTGACACAAATATTGCCAATATTATATCAATCAAAAACATGGCAAAGGTGACGTAGAAGTCTTCTCACTTCGTATTCAAGATCTCTGCCAACTCAGGCTCCCCATTGTGTGATAGGGGAAGGAAAATAAAAACAGGTGGACAGAGATAGCCGAGAGTGGTCTTGAGAGGGAAAAATCCCATCCCGCTAGGCTCGCTTTGCTTTTTTTTTGCGCTCATCGGAAGCCAGATGGTCCCAACTATGCCACCCTCTAATTTGATACTCTCCTGATACAGCAAACATCTTCAATTTGCATATCCTGAAATTATACAAACGTAAATGTCATTCACTTTTTCACTTCAATTTGGCCAAGTTTTCTTTTTGCCACTTTGTTTTGATTTAATTTCCTGTCGTGTACTTTATTAGTTGACTTTTCGGTGTAAATATAAAAGAGCAGCTAGTTCAATCAAACTGGAAACTGCACATTTGCCCATGCCATCGACAAGTTTTCTATTCATTTTAGTCTCCAAATGAGTTTTTCAAGTTAAACACCACTGGACTTAAATAAATTTATTTAGATATCCATTCCATTATTTATATAAATATAATTTCCCACATCCATTACCTGCTGATAATTTCAAGAGATGAAAAATGTGATACCGAGTAAATGCATTGTGTCTATGATACAGGCAACAAATGCAAAGAATCGTTGATGCACTTGTAATATTTCGATACAATTTTATATCATCTTCAGACTAAGGTGACATACAGTTAGCGGAGATTTAAATACTGCAAGATGGTAAAACAGCATTGGCATGTGAAAATACAAAACAAAGACGATACTATCAAGAGAATAGGCATGGTTCCCTACTGGCTTTTAAACCAGTGTTCAAGTATGGTGCTGAACGCTTGATATGGTAAGCTTCTCTATAGAGTAATAGATTCCAATTATCATCGCTATTATGTTTGTGCTACCATGCACGGTTTGGGTGAGAAATTCTTTGTTCATTGCAGTAGGTGGGTTTTTCTCATTGATAAAAATGTCTGGTAAGTTTTATAAGCCTTGTATGTGTTGGATCTGATCACAATCACGCAGATGTTTATATATACCACTTCCTTTGTCAGTGAGCGCGTGTTCTTGTGTGCGGACAAGCAGAGTTCTGTTTGTTTTGCTGATGTGCGAAGAATTGCAGCTGGGGCAAATGAATTCATATACAACATTTGATTGGCTTTAGGGACTGTTCATTTTTTATGAGCTAAGGGGGGCTAGTGGGATTTGGGGGGAAGCATGCAAAAAAAAAATGGCTTTCAAGGGGGGCCATCCCAAAAAAATAAGGGAAAAAGGGGGTTCACGTGAAATATTTTAGTAAAACTTTGAAATGGCATGTTTTAATATTAAAGAAAATTGTTATAGAACAAACATAGTACGTGGAAACTCTCCTTCTGCTTTAAAATAACATTGGACATTGTTTTCAGTCCGCTTCCTCTTTCTTTCATTTGACTGTCTGCAGTTTTCTTTTTTCCTTCTCCTTTTGTTGATGTGCTGTTAGTGTATGCCCTTGAATATGCTGTCATAACTTCTCTTCATAAGCTATAACTACAAGATCCGGAATTGACTTCTCTTTCTTTTGATTTGTGTTTTTTAATAAACAGCTCTCTGCAGTGTAGGGATTGTAAATTTAACAAATTGACATCAGTTTTTTATTGGTCTGTCCTCAAATTGATGATAAATTGCATCATAACATTGTTAAAATGGCTGGGGAACCACGATACATACATTTTATTTGAGACAGAGGATCGAGTATTATAAGAATGAATATCAGAAATATCCTGAAAGAGAGCTTTCTTTTTTACGAGCCGCAGGCGAGTAGTTCTGCAGTAAACTTTGACAATGTTATGACAAGATTTCTCCTCAATAAGAGGACAGACGCACAAAAAACTGATGCCAATTTGTTTTTTACAATAACAGGACCCAAAAGAGGTCAAATGCCGGGAATAAATGAGGGGAAAACTTGCCGTAAACTTGCCCTAAACAAAGCTAAGTGAATTTTATTCAAAATGACATGAACATTGTCAATAGCTTTTCTCGCTTTTTGATTGGCTACTTAAGAAAGTCAATAAAATCCCATTGGTTAAAAAGTTGACAGTTTGACAGCTGAATGTTGAACTGTTGAAAGCTTGCATAAATTGAAATTTTATCTGTTTGTACTCTTATGGATAAAAATGAGCCAATCAACGCCAGAGAAATTAGACAGTTATTGTAAAAATTGTCCTCATAGTGAGCACAATAACGTGACGTAGGGAAATCAATAAACAATAGTCTCCATTTGGCACAAAAATATGCTAGGATATTTGTCTGCTGACATTATCTGTTTTAAGAAGCGAACAGATAATGAGCTTTAAGGAACAGATACTGTCCAAGGACAAACATGCGAGCATATTTTCATGCCAAATGGAAGCTATTATCCTTCAAGAATTTTTCACAATGCACGTGGGGAATATTGGGGAATATTCTTGGATATTCCCCAGTTTCAGCTGGGGAATATTTGGTCATGTGACCCATTTAGACCAATCATGCACTAGAGAAAATATTTGATGGATTATAATAGAGAATATTAAAAATGGTAAAATCTTGAGAGAGGGTTAATTTTTTGGGGGGGTCATCCGAAAAAATGACTGCTTGTAGGGGGCCATGTAAAAAAATTAGTAAGCTGAGGGGTGGTCATGCAATTTTTTCATGATGCTTCCCAAATTCCACCAGCCCCCACCTCCCTCATAAAAAATGAACGGTCCCTAATGGCAGAGTTTTGCCTTTAGTGCTTGTGAAGAAACATAATTCTGTGGTCTTCTGTTTTATTTGGAGATGTCTTGTCGACCTAAATGTGGACATATATTCACTTTCCAACTTCAAAGATCTTTATTGGATAATACGGGCAGATTTGTAGATAAAACAGATAGTCATGGAAAACAGACCTTTGATAACAGATCTTTCTTTGATAACCACAAAATTGGCAATTCACTCGAACTGAAGAGGTCCAGGTTTCTGGCAATTAAACACGTCTCTTTTACAGGAAGAAGGGTATGTAAATCAACTCAAAAAAGCAATTGAAGCTGTCCAAGAGGAATATCAAGAGGATAATTCTGTTAGCACTGCCCTAATTTGGGAGATGATCAAACTAAAACTTAGAGAACAATCTATGATGTATGCAAAAACGAAAAAAAACCAACATGTCAAGGATGGCAAGAAGAATTAGAAAAGACTATAAATTGGCTGCAAAAGAAAATTGATTGTAGCTCAAGGGACAAATCTCGACAGCAAGAAATGCATAGAGAATTAGAGAAAAAGCAGAGAGAACCTGAACAAATAATAGAACATAAAACTAAAGGCACAATCTTAAGGTCGAAATGCAGATGGTATAACAAGGGGAAAAGAATACGAAGTATTTTTCAAACCTTGAAAAAAGGCATTGTAAAAACAGCGTAATCAGCCCATTAAAGATCAATGACAACAAATTTGTCACATCTGATAAACACATTTTGAATACTTGTAAATCCTTTTATAAAAATATTTATAGTTCTAAATTTCATTGTGGTGATTGCAATGAAACTCTAAACTCTAAGACGAATCACAAGATGCTAACTCCGGAGGACAAAGAAAAATGCGAGGGCTCTTAACTAAGGAGGAATGTTTACAAGCTCTAAAAGACATGAGCCTCAACAAAACGTCAGGTTCTGATGGGCTGCCTATGGAATTTTACAAGGTATCGTCTTTTAAATGCCCTTACTTATGCCCACCGTAATGGACAACTATCAGTGAGTCCAAAACGGAGAGTAATAAAATCAATACCCAAAAAAGATGCAGAGCTGTACTATGTAAAAAACCGGCGAGCGATAACCCTTTTGAACTGTTACTACAAAATAGTAGCAAAAGGTATTGCAAACCATCCCAGAAATGTAATCCCCAAGATTATCAATGACGATCAGACTGGCTTTCTCAAGGGCAGATTCATTGGTGAAAATATAAGATTACTTGATGGCATAACAAATCACACTGAGACTTAAACAACATTCCCGGCTTATTGCTGTTTTTAACCTTCGAAAAAGCCTTCGACACAGTGGAATGGCCTTCCATTTGGAAAACACTGGACTCGTTTTTTTCGGACCATCCATTACAAATTGGATCATGCTTTGCTATCAGAATATAGAAAGTTGTTTTAAATAATGGGTGGGCAAGTAATTTCTTTGCACTTGAAAGGGGTGTCAGGCAAGGCTTCCCCCTTTCATCTTTTTGCTCTTTGCAGAAATATTAGAGGAAAGAATTAGGACAAACAAAGATATAGAGGGAATTTCTATCAAAGCAAATGAAATTAGAATTAGCCAATATGCTGACGACACCACACTTATCCTTATGGTTCAGAAAAATCTCTTATGGTCGCTCTGCATGATTTAGCACTGCTTAGCACTATATCTGGCCTGACACTACCAAGAAAACAGAGGTACTTTGGATAGGCTCTTAAATGTACACTGGCCGTTAAGATCAGCTCAGTCCCGAAATTCAAAAGACAAAGACAAAGTAAAGTCTTTCGGTGTGCAGATATCAACAAACCCAACAATAAGTATAAATAACAATTACAGAGAAAAATTAGTTTAAGCTTCTTCACAGACGTTTGGCAACAATTTCCTAAATAAAATAGGTTTAAGACCAGATGATTTTTGTACTTTTTTGTAGAGATGAGATGCATCTCTTATCCACGTTTTCTGGTCTTGTAGGAAGACCATACTTTTCTGGAAAAACTTTCAAGATTGGTTAGTTAAAAATCTCATGTCGTTGAAACCTAACAGCTCTCTGTCATCGGCTGCAGTTCTTGGTCAAAGAACCAATTTCTTTTCTAACACAAAACAATACTTCTATTTCCTGGTTGCAAGATATTACATTTGGACCTGCAAGACGCGTGAAACAACCCCTAACGTAGAAGGTTTTCCAAGCTTTCTATCTATCTTCAGTCTTATGGAAAATAATCCCTAAACCCCCATAAACGGATTTTGTAACAAACTAGACAGAAGCCATGTGAGTTCTTTTTTTCCAAGTTTTGACGAACTTACTGTTGACTCAAATATTTCCTTCCTTTCTTTCAAGTACAATGAATATACATGTAGTTTTAACAGTAAGTAACAGTAACAAGTATATCGCACCATTGCATGTCTTGTGAGCAGCACTAGCCAATTTACATTAGCTCTTTTTCTATACAAGATTTGTTAATACTGTTAATTAACTAAAAGGAAAGTTTTTGTATTAATAATGCATGTTAGTGTGAATAATGTAATATTGTCAGTAATGTAGTATTTAGTATTGTATTTGATGTAATATGAAAGTAATGTAGTATTAATTGTAAAGTTATTGTGAGTAATGAAGTATTGTAAAAATGAATAATTGTAATGTCTGTATTGTGATGCAAAAAAATAGGTTTAGATACTCCAGCATATCTGCCTCTTATTATTTACTAGTCTAAGATTCTTGTTATTGTTTAAGGTTGGAAGTAAGTAAGTAAAGTTTTTGTAATTATTTAATATTGTTAATTAGATTGTACTAAGTCCTCAGTAAATAATTAATTAAAAATACTCAATTAAGTTTATTCTTCATTTCCCTACCCACCTTGTACAGTGGTTTGAGCGTTCATTTATCAAGCAGCGAAGGACTGGAACAGCCTCCCACGTAAATTAAAAGACACACATGTTTTATCTATTTTTAAAGCAAAACTGAAAACTTCTTTGAATGATTTTAGCTAATTTTAATCTTTAGAATTTTAACTTTTTAACTAATATGAACTCTTTTTACTCTTATTTATTTTAGCTTGTAGTAATTTATTAGGTAACTCTTATTTATGTCATTTTAGGTGATTTTTATTTGGGAGGGCTCCACTGAAAACCGCCTTTGGCGAGTTGGATTCCCTCACTAAATATTATTATTATTATTATTATTATTATTATTATTATTATTGTTAAAGATTTGCACAGCTATTGATGATATTGAAGCTGGTTTCGTCATTGGCTCCGGGCAACAACAAGTTGCCTAGGGAAGCCAAGAAACACCCCTTGTTTGCTTTTTCTCTTCTTTCTACATCTCCCGCACCTTTGTAAGAATTCTTGCCGACCCCAGCAATGCACATCTCTGGATCAGTCCAACAGGAATGCCCACCTCAATGGCTCTCAGATTGTCATTCAATCTCAGTGGTAATGATCCCAATGCTCCCACTATCACTGGAATAACCTTTGTCCTCACACCCCACATTTTTCGAACTTCTCTTGCTAGATCTTGATACTTTTCAACTTTTTCATCTTCCTGCTCTCTCACCCCATTATCCTCTGGAATTGCCACATCTATAATCTGACAGCTCTTGTTTCTCTTGTCAATGATCACCAAATCCGGTCTCCTAGCCCCTATTTCATGGTCTGTTTGCACACTGAAGTCCCATTGAAGTTTGTAATCCTCATTTTCAAGCACACTGTCTGGAACATGGTCATACCATCTCTCCTTTTATTCAAACCCACATTTTCCTGACAGGTCCCAATGGATTGCTCTAGCCACATTATCATGTCCTCCTTTTGTATTCTTTTTGTGCCAGTTTCGAGCGCGAACTTACAATATGGCTAATGGTCTCGTTACTCTGCTTACAGATTCTACATATTATTATTATTATTATTAATGCAAAAGTACTTTGAATTAAAGGACATAATTGTTAAAGAGGAATGCATCAATTCCTGTCCCTGTGTTTATGGTGGTAAACCAACAGGGCAAGTTATGATACTAACACCTATGCAACAAACAATTTATTGATGGAGCCCATAGAACAATCACAGGAGGTAAAAATGGGTGTTAGCAAATTCCCTGACAACATGCACAAGGTGAATAATAGTTTGTAACAAGCATATGTTGAGTTGAGTGAAGTATGGCTAGGAGTCTGCCCAGTGGGAGCAAACATTAAGCCACTGACAAAACAAACTCAGAGGAAATTATGAATTTAGATCACCCTAGACTGCCCAATTAACTATGCAAGCTAGCATATAACTGGGTATATAATACTCATTATCTTCAACCAGAGGTTGGTTAAGTTATGCCAGAACAAGGGTGTCAGTACATTGCTTTATAAATGCATCAATGCTTTTGTATTGGGTATTCTGAACCTCCAGTGGGTGATAGACTTAGTAATGTGCCTGCTCATGTGGCTTTGTTTCGTTGCAATGTTTGAAAATGGTATGCGCTGAATCCATGCTGGAGCTAACAAATTTTAAAAGCTGCATAGAGTTGCTATTGTTTTGGAAATTCTTAGGATGATTTCTCATGGATTTGATAGTTTCAAGAACATAAATATTTGAATAGAATCAAAGGTTATTAAGGGAACAAATTAAAAATGACTTACAAATAAGATAACCCACTGTTGTTTAAAGTTGAATGACGGAAATTAGTATAATAGGACAATCACATGACTTTTGGAGGGCATACAGTTTATTTGTGGCCTGAGTTGCATCATTTGTGCCCGAGCAGAGTGAGCGCACAAATGATGCTACGCGGGACACAAATAAACTATAGGTCTGACAAAAGTCATTTGATTATCATTATTATCAATACACAAGGCCAAATCGTACAAATTCATTTAAATTATTAAGAAAAAATGTTTAAAAGAGATGTAACATGAAACTATGATGAGGAAAGTTGTTGCTATAATATGATTAGCTGAACAAGAGCCAATTAAACTTCCTCTCTGTTTACATTAAAAGTGAAATATAATACAGTTTTAAAAAGATTAGTAACAATGATTAGCAAAAATCAAATGACTGCCTTGTAAGCTCCTGCCATCCCTCTCTGGAATTTCAGAATTTCTCATCCCCCAACTCTATTCTATGGTCACATACCAGACAACCTATCTGTATTGAACTTAACGTCTGTGGGGTTACCAGCAAACAGGCATTTCAATGACAGCAGGCCTAGTTACTAGAAGCAAGAGGAACTTAAAAGTAAAGATGGTCAAAACAATGTGATAACCTTTGTTACAGCATTTTATAACAGTGAATATCAAAAGAAGAAACGTCATCCATACCTGCTGGCCCTGCTGCTCATCTAGCGTACATTGATCTGTATAACTAGGCATTAAAGCTTTCATCCAAGATACCATTTCCTCCTACGAACAAAAGCCTATATTACTCAACCTCACATAAGCTACATTTAGGTTGACTTCATGGTATATTACCAGCATTGTAACTAACTTATTATGTTAATAACCTGCTTTCTCTTGATGAATGTCATTTACTAACCAATCCTTTCTTTTTTAAGTCTTCTGGAATCCTTACTCTCTCTTTGAAAAAAAAAGTTTGCTGTGTGAACACATGCAACCTAACACTTGGTTTTCATACAATAGAGGTAACAATAATTTGATCCATGATCAAAATGCTCTGCTTGAAATGGTTTTGGGAGTGTAGGTGAGTTGTGTAGGTATGCAATTGGAACTATTTCAGATTTCAGATGGATGCTATTAAGAAACAATACGACCAATAAAATTAACCAAATTTCAGATCTATGCCTCTAATACTCAAGCTAGAAAAAATTATCTGTTAAAGTGTAGAGCATGTATGGGAATGCTATTAAAGAAAATGCAAATGATACTGTATGGCCATATTCACATAATTTGTGTGTTCTGTTTGCTGCTTTTTTATTCTGATTTGCTTTTGGTTTAGATCTTGTCTTATAAGGGGCAAGCACAGGGCAAAATGACCGGCTGTAAGAACAATTATTGTTGTGAGATTATGCAATATTACTGTGTAACCTCATGTAGTCATCGGTCCTGTTGAAGGTTTAAGGATTTTATGAAACCTGAGAATCTCTCCCCTGATAAGTGTTAATAGCTAATGAAGATAGTGAAAACTCGCCTGATGAGAATTAATAGTTCATGAAGATAGTGAAAACTCAAGACGAAATTGCATTGTCGCATTTACAAAGCGGCAGACAAGATGATATTTAAGTTGTAAACTGCATTTGCTTCTAGTCAAATCCCTTCTAAACGGCCCAAACAGACCCAGGAGCACAGGTAAATAACAGTCCATTTATTTTGTAAATGATTATGTTATTGCTGATACAGTGTTCGCATCCCCTGCGCTTTGGGTGAGCAAGAAGATTTTCATGAACGCAAATCAAATGAGAGCTTTAAAGCTGCCTCCAGGCCAAAATTTAAGCTTGTTCTTTTGTTTTTTAAGCAGTGATGCAATGAATAAAATCCCAACTTGCGATGTTGCAGTGATCTCAAACCCTTTAGTGTGCGATATTTGTTTTTCATGCCACGGTGTTCGCTAAAATAAAGTTATTTGCAGTGCTGTGGTTTCTTGTTTGACCTTTCTCAAACCTAAATTTAGCATCAAAACTTTGTTAATCCCATGCTAATTTATCATGAGCACGTACCATTGTTTTCAACAAAATATACACACCATCGCTGCCTAGTTAAACTTCAATATGCTTCAGCTGCCAATCCGAAGCTGTTTTCATTAATACATAAGTTGACAAGTAACTTTACCTATGCTACAATGCACCCAGAGCTGGACCAAGTTTGTTATTGACTGCGTAGCTTTTTTAGCTGATTTATAGGCAATGAAAAGGGTTGTAATGTGTTCATTTCATGGAAAACAGTTAATGCTGCCCGAGACAATAGAAAGTTAACGAAGGTAAACGTTTGATTTACCCTGTGATCAACCATGGTTTAGGTCGGTAACCAAGGTTGAGATGATAGATATATCAAGTCCACTTGCAGTCGCATGGTATCTTGCACCCTGTAGTGTCCAGATTGCGTCAATCTCATTTGGTTGCATTTTTGACAACATTTGTTTTCATGGTAAAAAAAGTACGCCAAATCTGCACCAGCCACTCGGACAATATATTCGAATGTTCCGCTAGATAGTCTGAAGTTCTCTTTCAACCATTTTTCAACAAAATTTCCGTGCGAAAGAGTTTCAAACCAGAATTGGTTAGCAAAGTCATCAAAAGTGCTTCCTCTCTGAGCGATTTCTGAAAGTTGCACATTTAACTAGAGAATGTTTGTGTGTAAACAAATACTTAGAAAGAATGTTCAGCCAGTTAATCAGCCTAGGGAATAACAGTTTATTTATTTTACATGGATGTAAATAATTGTTGTTTGGGTCCTCTGTGGTCTGAGTTCATTGACGGAAAATTAAATGTAACAAACAGAACTTAGCATTAACGCAGAGCCTGAATTAGGAAATTTTGAAAACCAAAGCAAATTTCCCTTTGGGAGAGTGAGAAGATTTTCATGAATGCAAATCGAATGGAAGCTTTAAAATTGCTTACAGGCCAAAATTTAAGCTTGTTCTTTTGTTTATGTTTGAATTCATGCTGACTTAAAGTCAAAACATGACATAACAGTCATGCAAATCTCATGGAATTCTTTTCTCGAGGAAAAGAAATGTATTCTGTAACTTCTTTGATCTACTTGGTAATGGTTGCCTTCACTGTGCAAAGTTCAAGGGATTTTTCATGTCACATTCCTTCGTTGTCCTGGGTCACATTACATGTAGGTTGCCTGTCTTGATCGTGCATGGTTGATTATTCACTCGAATTCGTGGCCATAATTTCCTTTCAGTTGAGCCTTGGTAAACTTGAGTGGCAGTTATCTTCGAACTAATGTAGACATCATACCGAGAGGTGATTTTAAAATTGCTCACTTTGATTTAGAGGTAATTTCTAGAATGCATCTGGTTGAAGCATGTGGTGTTCAACTAAAAAGCAATAGGTTACAATAATTCTAAGAAAAGGTGGCAAACAGAATTAAAAAGATAAAGACAAACCTAAAGATATTTCCTCCTTTCGATGTGCATTGATTGCTGCATGATATAATACGTACTGAACAGAAGTCTTACGCCACGAATCACATGTATTTTACATGTATATATTTTAATTAACATATTTTAATGTAGTAGTGTACACGACCCCACAAGCTTTGTAACTTTGATTCTTACTGTGTTGAAATAAAGGTTTTGTTTATATGTTTATGTTATGATCAATGAGTTAAATTTTAAATCAAGTGTAACACACATAGGGGAAATGTCATGCCTGTTTGAATCCTACCTTAGCGTGAACTGAAAGCATTTAAACTTAGTTGAGTGATTCAAACAGAAAAACTTGAGTAATATATAGTCACTAAAGCCATTGGAAATGGATCATCACAATGAAGTCAATAAAGAAACAACTGTTCTCTGACGTTACTTGTAAACAAACTTCTTGGTTGAGGACATAGACTGCATGCAGTCTCTCTTTTGCTTGAAAATCCATGGAGAAGAACGCAACACACGCGAGAGGTGGGTCGTGAGTGTGCAAGCATGATATGCGAAGTCGCGAGCTGCCAACACTACTTGCAGCTGGCATGTCAAACTCACAGTCACACTTGTTTTGCTTTCTTCATTGCGTTCTTCCCCATGGATTTCCGAGCAAAAGAGAGACTGCTCACAGTCTATTGAGGACATCAAGATCAACAATGTTAAGCTGCTCTTGAGGAGTCTAGGAGCCTCTAGAAGAATGATCTTGTTGTTGGGACAATCCAGGACTGCGGCCTTGGTTTTCAGCCTGACTCTCCTCGCAAGCCCGTCTCTCTTGTTTCTGCCTGGTTTGACCATCTAGGAGAAAGTTTTTCTCATAAAGAAGTAAGTTCAGTTCAAAATGTCACGCCTGCCTGTGAAAACCAATTGCCTTCTTGCTTTTTTGCCTCGTGTCACTTAGACACGAGGTTATGTTGTGAGTTTGGTAAGTTCCTGTGTAAGACATTCCTTAGTGCAACCATTCTTTGCATTCCTAATGTAAGATTCCTGTGAAGGGCTGTAGATACCTGTAGATACCTGTAGATAGGTAGATAGATATGGTTCAGGCAACTTGCAGGTTAATCAATTTTGGCTACGTAAGACGGGTATAAAACAGGCCACGAATTGATGCCATTTGGAACTATTGATTTTAGAAATACCAGATTCAACCATGCTGTACAGATTCAAGACACCTTATTTATTTATTCATTTATTTATTTATTTTAAGGGGACTGGGATATAGACATGGAGACTCAAGCATTTGTAGCTATTTGTGACAGGCTGTTTTTAGCATTTTATTGTGTTAGTGCCTGAGCCCTCTGTTCACACAACTTGCTTGTGTTTAACTCAAATTTGACAACAAATATCAGGCTTAAAACTTTGAAGTGATGGGTTTCAGTCTCACAGAAAAATCTAAAGATGACAATGAGTGGATTAAACACTAACCTCTCAAATGCATTTTCTGTGAATAAGCATACCAGTATGACTCACAAAAATTAATTGTTAGGTCCATGATCAATATCTCACTGTATATATACCAAAAACCTAAATGACACACATATATAGTGAGGGTTCTGGTGCAGCGCTCACGCACACAGTGCAAGCGTAACGCAACTCCTCATCTCAAGATTCGGAGTTGTGTTACGCTTGCACTGTGTGCGTTCGCTTGCGACCAGAACCCTCACTATATATATGTGTGTGTGCGAGAACAGCAGTTGTCGAAACCAAATTTTCGACAACCAATTTTCGACAAGGACACAGTGTTGCGTGAGTGCTGTACCAGATATGTATGTGTATGTAACACAACAGCACAGCAGTAAAATTTGGCGAAATAGCGGGTCCAGCAAAGGCGCAACGTCTGTAATCAATATGCGCGGATGTGCCCTTCACTAGTTTATACAAAAACGCGCCAGAAAAATTTTCCTATTGGAGAGTTATATGCACAGTATATACACCGAAATGGCTGCCGCAAGATATTCATCCGATGTTCTGCAAATGTTCTATGGCCCAATACCGAGGGAGGAAAGAACAAACCTTCCCGAGCCGTTAAAACCTGTTTTTACTGCATTATATGACGGGTTCCAAATATCTCAAAACGATTTCCAAGAATGGCTCCGTGTGTGGAGAATGGCTATATCCGAAAGGAACCCAAACAATAAAGATCTTTTGAGGTTCGCAAGAGAAAAAAAGAAAAGATCACCAATTTGGTATGACAAGAAACACAAAGGCTAAACAGCGTAAAAGTAAGTTTCAGGTTACAAGTAAAGTTCTCAATAGAAAGAAACGATGAAACGTAATTCATGGAGCATTATTTCAAAGACGACGAACCCCACGTTTTCAAAAAGAATGATGAGGACCTGATAAAACAAAAAATTGACAAATTCATTGAAAACGCAAAAGGAGAAATAGAACACTGGTCCGAGATGGGATTGGGATGGGCGGTTGAAAGGATACAGATCGCGTACGTAAATGTTGCGCACTATCAGCCACGTCGCGGAGGGACCTATTTGCCACTTCCAGCAAAACTGGCGAAAAAGAAGGCAATAATCAATGTGAAAAACAGGGATAACGAATGTTTGAAGTTTGCACTCAGAGCCGCTTTATTCCCTCCGAAAAACGGGAAAGACCCGCAAAGACCAAGCAAATATCCGGTCAACGACGGCATCAACTACGCAGGCATCGATTTCCCAACACCGGTAAAAGAGACAGAAAAGCTCAAGGTGCAAAACCCAAAATTCGCAATAAAAGTATTTGGCTGGGAAAACGATTGTGTTATCATGCACCACATAAGCAAAAAACAAGCAAATGTGCCGTGGATAAACCTGATGTTAATCGAGTCAGGGGAAATTCAGCACTATTGTTACGTAAAAAGAGAAAGTGCTTTGCTATTCGATCAGAGCAAGAACAGAAACGCAAAGCACTTTTGTATGATGTGCTTGACCGGTTTCTCAAGAGCAGACTTGCTTGTGAGTCACAAAAAATATTGCAACGGTGTGAATGGCAGGCCGACAAGGATCATGATGCCAGAAGAGGGGGAAAACATCGTTTCCTTCCAAAACTTCAAAAAACAGATGAAGATACCTTTCATTATTTATGCGGACTTTGAGGCAATTATCAGAAAGATTATGGGCTGTGAGCGTGAGAGAATGCAAACAAGCTACACACAGAAGACCGAAAGGCACGAGGCATGCGGTTACTCTTACCTTGTTGTGAGAAGCGATGGTAAAGTGGTTGGTTCAAACACTTACAGGGGCGAAAACGCAGTGGGGGAGTTTTTAAGTGACGTTCTGCAGGAAGAGGAGAAAATAAGAGAAAGCTTGGCCACCCCAGAACCGATTGTCATGACGTGGAAGCACTGGGAAAATTTCAAAAAAGCAACCAATTGCCACATTTGCAATAAAACTCTGATAAAAGACGAATTCATGGATTCTTTGCCTGTCTGAAACGTTGAAGAAGCATGTGAAGAAGGTGAAGGTGAAAAATGGAGTTATTGGGGGCAAGGCCACAAAAAATGGTTCTACATGGCACAGAAAGAGAAGGACAAATGGGGTGTTCAAAGGCTAAAAAGGCTGGAAGACGAAAAAGACCAGTTGGAGGCAAAATCACAGGAAAACTGTAAGTACTGTGAAAAACCTTTACTTCAGAAAAACTTCAGAGACGTGGTAAAGGACCATTGCCACATAACTGGCAGGTTCCACGGAGCCGTGCACAGTGAATGTAACAAGAAGTTGTGAATTAACCCCAAGACGGACCCAATACCAGTCGTATTCCACAACCTGAGGGGCTACGACGTGCACCACTTGATGCAAGGGATGTCGAAGCTGGAGAAAGAGGTGAAATGCGTCGCCAACAACATGGAAAAATACATCACATTTTCGGTCGGAGGCCTGCGTTTCATCGACAGCTTGAACTTTTTGCAAGGAAGCCTTGATTCACTTGTAAGCGCAACACCGAAGGAGGCATTGAAAATAACATCAACAATTTCAAAAGGCAGCGACCTGCTTTTCAAAAAAGGGATCTACCCTTATGAGTACATGGACTCAAGGGAAAGATTTGGCGAGACGAGGCTTCCTGACAAAGAGAAGTTTTACAGCAAGCTGAACGATGAGCACATAACAGACAAAGAGTACGCACACGCGCAGGCTGTCTGGGAGTATTTTGAATACAAAACGCTGGGAGATTACCACGATCTTTACGTGAAAATGGATGTCGCGCTGCTGGCGGATGTTTTTGAGAACTTCCGAAACCTGTGCCTTGAGAAGTACGGGTTGGATCCGGCGCATTATTACACGTCGCCAGGCCTTTCCTGGGACGCGCTCTTGAAAAAGACGGGAGTCGAGCTTGAGCTATTCACAGACTACGAAATGCATCTCTTCGTGGAAAGGGGGATGCAGGGCGGAATCTCCATGGTGAGCAACAGGTACGCTAAGGCAAACAATCCGCTAGTACCGGGCTACGACCCCAGTAAGCCCAAAAAATTCATCATCTATCTCGACGCAAACAATCTTTACGGATGGGTGATGAGTTTGCCTCTCCCGATGAGAGGTTTCAAGTGGAAACGCGACGTGCCCGCAGAGGAGGAGATTCTTAGTAAGAAAGAGAACAATAAACATGGGTGGATTCTCGAGGTCGATCTTGAATACCCCGCAGAACTGCACGAGGAGCACAACAGCTATCCCCTAGTGCCGGAGAAAAAGACCGTAAAAAAGGAGTGGATGTCGGACTACCAAAAGGGGTTGATGAAAGACCTGGATCTGAAACCCCAGACAGCAAGAAGCTCCTGCTAACACTTCATGACAAAAAGAACTATGTTGTCCATTACAGGAACTTGCAGTTTTATCTGAAGCAGGGGATGAAACTGAAGCGTGTGCAGAGGGTGCTGGAGTTTGAACAAGAACGCTGGATGGAGCCTTACATCCGGATGAACACAGAGTTCAGGAAGAAAGCGAAGAGCAGCATCAAAAAGAACTTTTACAAGCTCATGAACAACTCCATTTTCGGCAAAACCATGGAAAACCTGCGTAACCGCATTGACATAAAAATAGTGCGCAGCAATGAGACGGACAAAATAAGGAAATTGATCGCAAGACCTTTGTACTCAAGGCATGTTTTATTTTCAAACGACATGGCGGGAATCGACATGCGAAAAAGCAAGCTGCTTCTCAACAAGCCGGTCTAAACGGGGATGACGATCCTTGACAACAGCTAGATCCTGATGTACGACTTCTTTTACAACGAGCTTAAAAAGCAGTACGGCTCAAAGTGCGAGCTGCTGTATACGGACACCGACAGCCTTCTTGTCGAGATTGAAACACAAGACGTATACGAAGACATGAAAAACAACATTGACCTTTACGACACGAGCGACTATCTGAAGGAGCATCCACTCCACTCAAACACCAACAAAAAGGTCTTGGGCAAGATGAAAGACGAATGTGCAGGAACCCCCATTGCAGAGTATGTTGGTCTGAGACCGAAAATGTACTCCATCTTGAAGGCAGACGAAAAAAATATCAAAAAAGCAAAGGGTGTAAAAAAGAGCGTTGTCAAGAAACAAATAACGCATGAACAGTACAAGGAAACGCTTTTCGGTGCGAAGCAGCAATGGCATGGAATGAACAATCTTCGAAGCGAGGGACACGAGATCTACGGCATGCATCTTAACAAAATTTCGCTTTCGCCATTTGATTCAAAGCAATGGATAGGCAACAATGGTATCCATACAAAAGCTTATGGATACACCTGCATGGATATATTGTCAACATTAACAGATGACGAACTTAGAGGGTTGGAAGCCGAAGTTTCAAAGTTGCTCTGGGGGTAACTGTGTGTTTGGAGGGACAACGAGCAGCTCTTCATGCACGAAGCTGCGCTTGGGCCCGTCACGCAGATAGTAGAGAATGGGTTGATCCAGTTTGGAAAAAGATCTTTCAATGCTGAAAACTTTCAAAGACCAGATTGGATCTGTGGCTCTTTTCACGCCCCCTTCAAGTTCGCCAGGTTGGTAGAAATAACGAACTTGGACAAGAGAGGGGAGTATTTTTTTGCATTTTCCGACAGGCCTTGAATAAGGTGTCGACGCCCTAGCGTAAACAGATTTTTCTTTGATGGCAACGGTGGGTTTCTTGCCAATAAGGCTTGTGACCTTGTTGTTTAAAGCCGAGACAACTTCAGGAAGTCTTTTCACCCAGGCGGTGGACCACTTGCCCTCAGGGAGAAGGATTTCCACGGCGTACTGGTGGCCGAACAAGCGCTCCGCCAGGGAGCGGTTGAAACGTTCGACAATGGCCTGGTTGCGGTGAATGTCAACGCGCCCGTGCCGGATAAAGGTTTTGCGCTTTTCCATCTCTTTTGTGACAGCGCCCATGAATTCGCGCCCGGGGTCAACCTGCAGCATTTCAGGCCATTTGAGAAGCAGGCGCTTGGAAATCTTCTGAAAGGCCTGGGCGACCTCATCAGAATTTTTCGAAGTCAGGGGTTCGGCCTCTTTGTAGCGGCTGGCCACATCAACAACGGTCAGCACGTGTTTGAAAACTTTGCGGCCACGAGGGAGCTTGTCGTGCGGCAGAAGAAGGTCTGCCCGGTGGACCTTGTTTGCCGTGGGAATGTGGAATTTCAGTCCAGGAATTCACTTCGGCACGGGGACGTATATCTGCCAGAGCGCTTCCCTGATCAACCACTTTTTTGCGGTTTCTTCAGATACCTTGGCGGCCTTGGCTAATTTTTTAATCGCGGCGATTCTTTTCCAGTAGCCCCCGGGGCCGTAGTAAATCTTTGCGAGTTTGGTGTCCATATAAGTAAGGCATAAAAAAGTTTAAAGGAACCGGAAGGCCGTGTAGCCCAGAGCGAGCGCCCCAGTGCCCACGAATGCGAGTTCGCCCTTTTTCTGCTGCTCGCTTGGTTGATAGAAATCTGAGAACTTGGGCTCCTTGGGGGGTGCCATCTGTTCGTCAGGATGCGCCTGATTGTAGTGTTTGAAGGCGTAGTCCGTGTTGGTGAAGTTCTGCTTAGCCGAGGGGGTGTAAAAGAGGACGATCACTGCCACGTTCTCCCGAAAGGAAGATGTTATGCCGGTCATCTTCTGGGTCAGCGTCCAAACGCTGATGCCCATATGCCGGGCAGAAAAGGCGAGATTCACCAGCTCACCTGTACGCCCTTTCAAGTCTTTGGAGGCCGCGCAGTCGTCGAGGATTATGAGCGTGTTGGTGGCCTCGGAAAGCCATCTCATGAGCTTCAACCACTTTTCCACAGCGTGCTGTTCGCAGACTATGACATCCATTATTGGATCATTTTCGCCAAGCTGGTGGTAGGTCTTGTTGTGTGTGAACGTAGGGCAGATGAGCATGATGTAATCGAACTTGCCCCGGAAAGGACCGTAGAGCTGGTCCACCACGAACCTGGATTTGCCTGAATTGGTCGGGCCCACGATGAGAGCGTTGAAGGGTATCTTGCTCGGGTCAATGTTCATATTAATTTTTGGATATCTTCATGTTGTCTGTCTATAATATTCCACTGGGAGTCGGAGATGACGAATACGTGGCAGTTCAAATCGACTGAGCTGGCTTTCCTCTCGATTTCCAGCTGGACACCATCGGTACTGTTCACAAGGCACTTCCCACTTCCGTGCATGTCGTGGTCTGACATGGTGCGCATATCGACCAGAAGCCCAAAATTGTCTCTGGTGTAAAACTTTGTCGCATCCATGTGCTCGGTTTTATTTTTTTCCTTCATGAAGAAGTGTTGGGCCTCTTCCGACATGTCCTTCCCTTCGATGCCGTCGTTGTAAATCATGTTGGGCGAGCCGTTGATCGTGACGCTGACTTTCGACGGATCCGTGAAGACGTATTTTTCTGAATCTCTGGCGCCATCAGCATACGGCTCTATGAAAAGTAGC
The DNA here is from genome assembly GCF_964199315.1 of Orbicella franksi. Taxonomy (NCBI): domain Eukaryota; kingdom Metazoa; phylum Cnidaria; class Anthozoa; order Scleractinia; family Merulinidae; genus Orbicella; species Orbicella franksi. The sequence goes on along the minus strand of NC_138148.1, from coordinate 23,477,296 downwards.
AGGATGGCTTTTAGCGACCTTTTTTGGGCGTTGACTTTGATGTTCTTCCTCGTGTTGGCGTCTTTTTCGAAGGTCACCACTGTGTAACGCAACACGTGGTCATAGGCGAACTCTTTTCTGCTGGAGTAAACGCTGTACGCCTCGTCTGCCAGAGTCTTGCTGCAGATCATTTCGTACTCGAGCTGGATGTTCGTCAGCTTCTATTTCAGCTGGGAGCCCTTGACCACATGTTCAGCTACAGCAAGGGTTACTTCGAATACGAGGTCGTTGTAGAGGGCCTGGGGGTAGAAAACGCCGTGATCAGTTAGGATCTGATGGTCAAGCCTGATCCGGTACTTGCTCCTGTACACCTCATTCAGCTTTCTTTCAGCGTCGACGCCCGAGTCTTTCTTGTCTCCTGCGTTTGAACGGATCTTACATAGATCCTCGCTCGGAATCCCTTTGAGAATCCTGTTGTCTCGTTCTTCCTGCGAAAGGAAAAGGTCAGTAAAGATTTTGTAGATGCCGTAGCCGACTGTGTCTTGCAGGGTAGTGCCTCCGAACTTTATGTGAAGCCTGTCAACAAGCGCTCCCGTGACGTTCTGGACAAGGAAGTTGTTGGCATGCCCTCCAGAGAGGTCGATGTTAAAGATAAGCGCTAGCGAGCCCGGCACCAGAACCTTGTTCACGTTAAGCTTGGGCACTGCAACATACAGCGTGTCGCCGAGGTTGGCTTCAGTGCGGGAAACGGTGATCCGCTTGACCGCGCGCTCGGACTGCATGGCACGTAATGTTTTTTTGCTGTACGTTGCGCGAAGGTTCTCTGGAACTGACATTGCATAATATACGCCGGCGATAATTTTCTCAGTTAAAAAATAACAGGCTTGAAATATATCACTATTCGGAAGGCGGTGGCGAATTTGGTTACAAAGACCCGGACCTTGACAACCGGATTGACCACGACGATGATGGTACTGGAGAACAAGAGGTTAAAAGAACCCAACCTTTTGACCCAGGTGTGGCATCAACTCCCTACCAACCTGGTGCCCCCTACCACAAGGGTGAACAAACGGAATTATCTTCTATGCGGCACGAGCAGTCCGGCCTGCCTGACACTTCTTATGCTGAGACATCATTTTTTGGAGAAGATATCCCTTTGCTTGAACCAGATTTGGAACGGGAATTTGTCATAGACCGGTTAAAAAGAGTATTTACCAACTTTAAAGAGAGTAGTTCTGCAATTATGAAAGGCACCAAAGGGAAAACCAAGGGTAAAATTGTTGCAGTAGGTACAGGTGGAGGTGAGTACAAGATTATGAAAGATGACAGGATAAACTTCACAGAAAGTTTTTTAGACAGGTTTGCGGACAAAATTGGGCCAAGAGCTGCAGATATCATTGTGGAAGACCGGGATACCATCAGAGAAATGAAACAAAGACAAAAAGAGGCAGAGAAACAACTACAACAGGCGGAAAAACTCGCTTCGCAAAGAGAAGAAGAAAAGAAAGAATTGGAAGTTCTGAGACGTAAAATCGAGCAAACCGACGCTAAGATTGTTGACATTCAGGATGAACATGGTTTGAATCTTGAAAGTGAAGCAGAGCTGCATAGGCTCAAAGAACTGAAAAAGAACTATCAAAACGATCTTGAAAACAAGAAAAAAGAATTGGACTCGCTTACAAAAAAATCAAGAAACATTGAAAAAGAACCAGAAAAGGTAAACAGACTCAGGGCCAGCATCGCAGCAAAAGAAAGTGAAACAAACGCCATGGAAGAAAGGCTCAACCAAACAAAACCATTGGACGACCTGAAAGAGCTGGAAAGCGAGCTGCAGCACCAAAACGAGGAAGACCAGGCAATCATCCAAGAGGAGAATGCCTCGCCCTCTGAAAAAGAAGCCGCAGAAGGCAGAGTTGCAGAAAGAAACGAGGAGTTCGCGCGTTTGCAAACTCACATCGTGGAAAGGGAAAGGGGGCTGCCTCTCTTGGAGAGGGTCAAAGAGATCTTCAAAAAATATGGCATGACGTTGACCGCTATTCTTCTCGCTGCCGGGACCACAATCGGCGCTGTCATTGGGGTCCTCACGAGAGGTTTGAAAGCCACCAGTAAGGCTTTGGGAAATGGCCTCAAAGATATTGCCGCGAGACTCGGTCCTCTGCTGCCCAGGCTGACTGGCTCAATTGTGAGCTTCCTGTTCAAAGCCGCCGGCCAAGTTGTCGGATTTCTGGCTGAGGACACCTGGCTGCTCATTCTTGCCGCGGTGGCCTTTTTGTTCAAAAAATATTTTAAGAAGCAGTGTTAATTTACCGCCAAGCCATGAACAGCAACGCCAATAATCCAACTACACCGACAATGACAGCCATTTTGTTAATTTCGTGTTGCGGTGTTTTATCTGGAGCCTCGGGCTCAATTTTTTGTGCCGACAGCTGTGCTTGTTGAGTTTCAGACGAAGATGGTTTTTTCGATTTGGCTGTTGTGGCTTTGTGTATCGGGTTGGACGGATGGCTGTTGGGAGGGTTAATCTTTGACGGGCCGCCTGCCATGATTTTGAGCCCAAGTTTTTTTCGTTTCTGGATTTACCTCGTTGTTCACCCCAAGTTTCATCCCAGAGACCGCCTGTTTCAGCTTGTTGTTGTAACCGATCATGCTTGCGGTGCTGATTATCATTTGCGCGGGCATGAGCCAGGCCATGGGGGCTACAGCGAGATTGAGCCTGACCTTCGCTTGATCCACTGCGAGCTGGTAGCTTTGCACGCTCTGTGCCAGGTCGGGCTGTCTGATTGCGTCTTCCATCAGCACCAGGAACTTGCTCTAGGCTTCTCTCGCTCGACCGCCCGAACCGAGAATGCTGCTGCGGACATTGACTTGCATGCCCAGAACGCAGTAAACGAAAGCCTCGATTGACTGGTTGATTCGTGCCAAGCCTGCCTGCATCAAACCTGATGCTGTGTTTGGCGCGAACCAGTCCGATTGGGTATCAGAAGCGGCCTCCAGCTCGATGTAATAAATCAGGTTTCCTTGAATCGCTTTCCTGCCTTCATCGCTGAATTTGTTCCATCCCGGGTATTTATAGTTAGTTTTTGACACGCCCGTGCCTGACGCGTACACGTAAATGCTTCCCAGACCGTGGTTTTCCACGTGCGTGAAGCAAAAATTGCTCGAGGGGGCAATGCCGAACTCGCTGCGTATCCTTTTGTACAAAGTGACGTCATAATGATTATTGTATTGGTTGAAAGGCGGGTCTCCGGGCAAAGCGCTCATGCTCTGAATTCCTCCTAGCTGGAACAAAATGCACCTGACCGTGAAATACATGTGGAATTTGTAGAAAGCTCTTATCTGCAGGGAGAGATCCATCCCGCTGTCAAAGATTTTTTGCAAGAAACTCCGCACCCCTGTGTCACGCAGAAAACTGCGAAGTTGAGCTGCTGCGGCCAATATTTCATGTCAGGCCCTCCTAACCAGTGTTTTCATTCGACTGCAGAAGTGTGCCTGAGGTTTGTTTTTTGAAATATTTCTTGGAATTTTGTCGTGAAATATTGATCAGGCGTGACGTATATTTGGATTGGGGCGTTGAATATTTTTTTCAAGCTTTGCGCTTTGCCATCGAAAGGTACCGCAGGGATGGCCAAAGAAACTTTTGAAGCAAGTGGCGCCAATTGGTACGGAAAACCCCCACCACCTCCCAAACCAAGTGCCTTTTTCATTTCCGCGCTCCAATATTTTCTGTCTCAGCCAAAGACGCTTTGAAAAGAGCCTTTGCTTTGTTTGAAGAACACCTCCGCGGTCACATTATTTTTCTCGACGCTTCCTTGCGAAACGAACCGGCTTTTTTCCACTTTGGGGAAGCGGTTTAAAAAGTTTGTCCATGCCTTTTTCTTCGCGGCCTCCGCTTTTTTTAACGCAGGACCGTTCCACAAATTTGCCATCTTATTTGAACACAATTTTATTTGTTGAATATAAAAATGGTTGTTCTCACTATTGTCACGCAATGGAATGGAGAGACCATCTATTTTGAAGACATGCTCCCAGAAGCAAAATATGCCAGACTTTTGAGTTGTTCTTTTTTCAACTCGTGGCATAATCTGGCTCTGTTGGCAGAATGTTTTTTAAAGGAACCAACGACGTGGTTGCATCATTGCCTGAAGGGCATTACAATGTCGAGAGCATCGCAAAAGAACTGCAATCCAGTTTTGAATATTACAAGAAAAAAGGAAAATTGGTCATAGAAACGAATAACCCCAATTCTGTTCTTAAAATTACAACCGTCGCTGCCAATTTAGGCAACACTAATCAAGCAAAAGAAGTTTCCATTGATTACAGTTTGGCCAATTTTGTTGGAATCGGGAGAAATTTGAGGAAAGAAGAATATGTCAGAAAGCTTAACAGCCCGAGTTGCTACTTTATCCACTGCAATCTCGTTGACTCAACAAAAAACTTTTTGAATGGAAAGAAGTCATACCTTCTTGCCAAGGTTGACGTCAGAGAAAAGCCTTATGAAAATGTCAGCTATAACATCGACTCATTGCAAAATGTTTTCCGTGACGCTTCTACAGGCAAGTTCATAAACAGCATCACTATTAGCGTCAAAGATGAAAATGGCGAACTCTTTGATTTCAAGGGGTTGCCACTTCTTTTTGAATTAGAGTTAAATTAAATTTCTATATACGCAATGTCTTTGGCAAATCTTTTGCCACCAAGTGCACCGCCTGCCGAGAATGAAAGAAGAATCTATCCAAGCCTTCACGAAACGACAAATGCCGAGAATTTCCTGCTAACCGAGATAAGCAGAATTGAAAAAGAAATATCTGCTGAGGTTGAGCATTACAGGCTTGTGTTGAAAAAATACAAAAAAGCCCGGAAAGCGCTTCACTATTCCCTGGTTGGCCTTGGCACCTTCACAGCAGTTCTATCTTCTGGGACTGTTGCAACATCACTTACCGGTGTTGGAATTGTTGTCCGCGTGCCTGTTGCCAGGATAGCCGCTTTATCTGGCACGGTTTCCACTGGCCTGTCCATTGTCAACAAGAAGCTTGAACGCAAAGTTAATAAGCACTCGAGAATCCACTCTCTGGCTATTGCAAAACGTGACTCGATAAACTGCTCTGTCTCACAGGCTCTTAATGATAATCGGGTTTCTGACATGGAGTTTCAACTGATCACACGTGAAATGCAGAAATATCGCCAGCTTAAAGAGACTTTACGCTCGAACTTCGCCCGAATACAAACAAATCCAATCCAGCCAGATATCGAAAAAATAAGAAACCAGGTTCGGGACCAGGTTCGGGAAGAATATAGAAAAAAACTTGCGGACTAAACAGCAGATTTGAACTAAATTTTGAGCGAAAAAACACAAAACTTTCTCTTAGTCTTATCAAAAACAGGTGATTGTGTTACACCGCATTACCTTCACACGTAGAGGGGGCCGCAGTCAAGTGCGAAATAGGGAAAATCCCTTGATCAGCTGTTTCTTTTTATCGCTCTAGTCAAATCTCTTTGTTCTACCGCATTTTGTGCCCAATTTTTCCTTGAAAAAAGGTGAAAAGTGTTATTTTTATTGACCAGGCTGAGAAGAAATACCGTATTCTAACAAACTGTGGACAAAAAATAGAAATCTGCCTTTAAAATTCCTCTTGGCTTCAACATTCCTGATGGCTTTGAAAATTCCTGATGGCTTCAACTGAAGCCAAGAGGAATGCAACCAGCTTTAACTGAAGCCATCAGGAATTCGCAACGGGAAGCGGTTGTCTGAAGGCCTCAACCGGAACCACGTCATGAAAACAATCAACAACTTTGCGTGTAATATCACGTGCGTGTCTCAACCACTCAGGCGTGAAATATTCATTCACAAGAAACGCAATCAAGTGAACACTGACAATCACATTTTTATAATATGCAAACGAAGTCGTGTATTTTTAAATGTTAATTCGACCGGAGGTTGTATCGTCGCCGTCTTTTTCGCTAACGCTCCCGGCCAAAAAGGAACCACTCATGCCAATCATAACCATCCGAGGAGCATACTTTTAAAAAATTCTTGTACTCAGGGGTGGCTTCTATTAACTCCATCGGCCGGCTTAGTGATGCTTTATGAAGATTTCCATCCCTTTCGAAACAGGGAAACAAAAACCCTTGAAAAAGCAGTCCGCATATTCAAAGCAAATAACCATCGGCACAATCTGCTGCTTGTATTGGCAGAAAGGCAGTTTTGAAATATGCCTGTTAACCTTATCCCAACCCGGTTTTGGAATATGCTTGTGTACCTTATCCCAGCCCATTTCCTTTTTTTCCTTAATTTTTATCGCGATGTACTCCTTGAGAATCATCTCACGAAGCTCTGGAGGGATATTTTGGATGGCCTTGGAAAGTTGAAAGTTGCTTGATTGTTCGGCAGCCATGTCGGCGTATACACTGTGCATATAACTCTCCAATAGGAAAATTTTTCTGGCGCATTTTTGTATAAACTAGTGAAGGGCACATCTGCACATATTGATTACAGATGTTGCAGCTTCGCTGGACCCGCTATTTCACCAAATTTTACTGCTGTGCTGTTGCGTTACATACACATACATTTCTGGCGCAGCACTCACGCAACACTGTGTCCTTGTCGAAAATTGGTTGTCGAAAATTTGGTTTCGACAACTGCTGTTCTCGCACACACACATATAGTGAGGGTTCTGGTCGCAAGCGAACGCACACAATGCAAGCGTAACGCAACTCTGAATCTTCAGATGAGGAGTTGCATTACGCTTGCACTGTGTGCGTGAGCGCTACGCCAGAACCCTCACTATATATGTGTGTAAATGTAACCCTAACATAAGAAAAATCTAGGGATCACAATGAGTTGATTAAAAACTATCATATAATGTGCACTTTCTGAGAGTATGCAAACAGGTATAAATTACAAAACTTAATTGTCAATAAGAGTCACATCGAGCCAGATCAAGGCAGATCAAATTTTTATTGAAAAATTAACGGAAGTGAAAATGTATCCTGTCTACTTGATCTAGTGTTATGCTTGCATTACACTTGTTTGGTTTGCCAGTGGATTTCACGAGGCACAATTTCAAGATTTCACACAAGGCAGCCCTGGCCAGGGCCTTTGATTCATTAATGGAATCCCTGGATCTAGCTGCCTGTTGACTTGACTTGGAAATATTTATGACAGGTAATAGTCAAAGAATACACTCTCTTTCAGTGCAACAATGTTTTTAGCTTTGGCCAAATTTGACCTGTTGTTTAAATTTGAGCCTGTTTCAACTGTTAGCAGTAGTTTACCGTATATATTCAATTAAACGCAGTGGCATTTATTAAAATTTTTGGTGATTCGAGTGCACCGTTTATTTGAGGGCAGTGTTTACACTAGGGTGGTGTTTAATTAAATCCAATTTATTTCTTGGAAACAATAGTATGGTAAATGAACATTTGAATTTTAAAGAAAAGTGAAACATGTTTTGATGCTTGTCTGAAAAGTCATTTTATATATCATTCTCAATTTCACAATCTGCATGTTAATACTACCAAAATACATAAAGTACATAAAGCTCACTCAGTTTCAATGTCACTGTCCTCTTCATGATCCAAGTCCAAAAGCTGTAATGTCAGATATGCTTCATCAACATCAGAACTGGTACATTCAAAAGGATGTGTCTGGGTCACTCAGAATTTCCCACTGAAATCAAAGCAAATTGATCGTCCATTGCTACAAGGCTGTCCTTCCTTGAGACAGTGAATCATGTTGTCTTTTGACCCGTCCGCAGGAAGGTTCAACGTGCACCTTGAGAAAGATTTTTTGATGACCTCTGTGGGTAGCTCTGCTTAAGAATCAAGAATACACTGCAAAATGATTCTTCTCGGGTGTGCTTTCGCAGCTGTTTCTTCGTGAATTCCCACAGTAGCCTACCATTCATCATACCTTTCAGTGCCAGCAGCCTTGAATGATGTTCCAGCAAATGTCTAGTGCCTGGATATACTTGGTGCACCATCCTGGCACAATTATTCGATCAATTTTTTTGGACTGCAATGCATGAGTAATGCTATCTTCTATGTCGCACTCAAAGGAGTCTCGGGCTAATAGCCTAAAGTTGAAAGAAAATGATCCTAAAACAGAGTCAATCCAGACTTTGGTTAGTCCAGTGTCCATCCATGCATTTGCAAGTTGTGACAACTGCTCACTGTTTGAATTCTTGGCCTCCTGTTTGGCATCTCTGAATACAACCATCAGTTTTAGCTTGGTTCCGCTGGTCTTGGCGGCTAAACACACAGACACCCTTGCCTTTTTCTGGCTGGTGAAAGCCAGAGTTATTGACCTTTTGCCAGTTGCATCAATTGTACTTTCAGATATTATGTCGCACAAGACTGAGGTTTCATCCATTGCTATGATATCAGAGGGACCATAGCTGTGCTTCTGTTATAGTTCCCTAACTTGAATTATGTAAGACACAACTTTTGCAACCAGTCTCTCTGGATCTTGTTGAGCAACAGATGTTTTTCGCCTCAAAGATAAGCCATTTATTTTCATGAATTTCTGTAACCATCTTCTTGAGGCCTTAAGGTTGCTGAACACAGTTTTTGATACCTGTGTTTCATTCACCTTTTTCTTTAAAACCCTTGATCCCTCGGTCGCTAAAATGGCAGCAAGCAAGTTAACAACACAAACTTTGGTTTTTTGATGGTTAAGTTGACATATGTACTGTTGCCATGGCAACATGAATAAATATAAACAGGCCTTGAAAATCGGTATTGTTTATTTGTCATTAGATTTTCTTTATAATTTGCACGCAACAAGCTTGTAATGATTCTCACAAGTTAACACTATTTTGCTAACAATTTAACAGAGAGATCTTTAATTATCCCTTGTTGAAGGTTCACTGAAATATCTAGAATTTCCTTTGTTAAAGTTCAATTATTTTCAATGCTCCAGTTACTTATTTCCTAAAGTATCTTCTCAAGAAATAGGAGTATTTCCAAGAGTGCAATTTTTCATTCAATCACAATTTTTTTACTTACTACGCACGTGCTGCATTTAACTGGGTTCTTTCGGTAAGAAAGAAAAAGCTGAGAATTGCTGGGTTCTTTGCATCGGTACCTTTTCTAACATATCTCCATAACAAAAGACTAAAGCCATCAATACACAGCATTCAATTATAGAGAAAAATAGCATAGATAGTATGGGTAACTAAAAGTAGAGTAACTAAAATGGTCGCACTATTGACGGCACGTTTGTTTTTTCCAATCCTTGTGTGCAAGCTGAATTGCATCAGCAAAAGTGTGCGTGAAAACTGTGTTCGGCCACCTTAAAATCTTCACCCACATTGTTGTCTCCCATCAAATCACGAAACTATTTCAGCTTTCTTCATGGTAAGCTTGCTTTAAACTCGTAAACCGCCAGCCTGCCTCCTTTCAATCCAGTCCAATAAGACTTCTTCCAGTTCTGTGCTCAATGGTTTTCTGCCACCTCCACTCAATCTGCTTCTTTCTTTCCTTTTTTAGTCGCAATCAAACCTTTGATGTTGGCCTTGTTTTGGCACCAATCATGAACCCTCTCTTCATTGAGTTGAAATTGGCGAGAGGCAGGTCGATTTCCATATCTTTCTGCATAAGTAATGCTTCTTTCTTGACTGCAAGACTCTACTTCTACCTTTTTCCCCCTTATGGGAAATGGCATCTTTATTTGGGTCCGCCATTGTCTACTCAGAATGGAAGACACTGGAAAACAAGGACCAGAAGGATTGTGATATGGAGCATTGTATGTTGTAAAATTTAAAATCCCATTTCCTGCGTTTGGGAACTGCTTGTTCTTATTGGCTACACCATATGAAACCTGCAGGAGGTTGGTCCCCTATTCACTTGGTGTGGTCTATATTTCACCACCACAGAACAAGCAGATGTTGGCCCCGCAGCTCCAGGGCAAGTTATTTCAGCAATGAGAAATCTAAAATCTCAACCATTTACCCCAGGAGATGACCTGATAGCCAAAGGAAAAGCAAGGGACGACTGGCTCAAAGAAATCGAACGGGAATTCAGATATTTTAAGATTATGGAACCTACCATTTATGATGGGAAAGAAATCGTTCAGCTGGAAAAGAGCTTGCCAAACCTGACAGATGGCGGTAATGACTACAAAAAGTTGAAAAAGAAGCTGAATGACTACTTCAAGCCAAAGAAAACTAAACACCACACAAGATACATATTCTTCAAAATGAGACCGGCACGTGACTGTAGTTTTCAAAATGGTGACCTTCACTCGAGAAGTTCATTTATTCAACTAACCGATGAAATGTTACACACCCAAGTTATGAAACTGATTAGCATTATTACACACACATTCCAAATGCATGCATTCACATCCTTGTTCCACACGCATACATTTTCACGCTCGTTCCACACCTCCCTTTGCGAGTTAAATACATGCAGTTTCAGCAAAGCGAATAACAAAGAAACTGAAAATAAAAAAAAGCAGTTCATAAGTTAATGCCTTATTGTCAGGCCACAAAGTCTCAGAACTTTGGATTTGGTTTAACTGTCCTTCCATATCTCATGACATATCCCTCTGGGAGGGAGGCGCGGTGGCCTCATGGTTAGCGTGCTCGTCTCTGGATCGAGCCCTTGAGGTCTGGGTTCGAGCCCTGGCCTGGGACATTGAGTTGTGTTCTTGGGCAAGACACTTTACTCTCACAGTGCCTCTCTCCACCCAGGTGTATAAATGGGTACCGGCGAACTTAATGCTACAGAAACCGGGCCACTTGGCTCGCACGCAGGCTTTACCTTTACCTATCCCTCTGGGCCACTGGGTCTTGTTGGAGTCTTCATGGGAGATCTCTGACGATTCGGCTCGGGTGGACGACTAGGTCCGGTTGGCGTGTTCACAAGAGACTGCTCAGGTGGAGACTGGGAACTAGGTGGCACCACATGGGAGGAAGGAACATAGCGTACATTGTAGTTGGTCACTGCAGGGCAAGTAAGTTTAGCAGGAGCCGGTTCTGGAACGGACAGGAGATGTCTTCTGTTTCTACAGTACTCCTTTCCTTCAGCTTCCACAATGTACGACTGTGGCTGCGGAGTGGGTTGCTTGACGACGCCTACTTTCTGGTACCCTGTCAGTCTGAAGTCGCACAACTTGCTATGAACGGAGAGGTAGGAGAGGTTTGGCATGCTGATCGTGGTGTGACTTTTGCTGTTGGCGTTTAAGCTTCAAACGTGAAGAGATGTGCCTGGTGTTGAGTGCTTTTGGAATAAGGAGTTTCCTTGCAACAGGAAGGACACATCTGGTACGCCTCGACATCAACCGCTGAGCAGGAGAGCCTAGGACTTGATCCCTTGGAACATTCCTGAGGTTAAGAAGGCCGAGCAAGGGGTCGGAACCATCCTTCTTACACTTCTCAAGCAGGCTCTTGGTTTGTTTGACTGCATTCTCCGCAAAACCGTTGGACTGAGGAAAGTAGGGGCTGCTAGTAACACGCTCAAAGCTCCATTTGCTGGCAAAGCTTTTGACTTCCCTACTCGCAAATTGTGGACCATTGTCCGTTAGCAACTTGGATGGAATTCCATGAACAGCAAAATGTTGTTTCATCTTCGTGATCATGCTTCTCGATGATAAGTCGCTGAGAGTGCTCATCTCAAACCAACCGGAGTAGGAGTCAATGAGTATCAGGTACCACAGTCCACTCCAGTTAAATATGTCTGTGCTCACAGAGGACCAAGGAGGCCTGGAACAGGGTGAATGACAACCGGTTCTTTCTGCTGGTGGGTTGAGCACTGTTGCAAGGCTGGCAAGACGCTATGTCAGAATCGATATCGAGCATCAAAGAAGGCCAATACATGGTTTCTCTTGCTCTCCTCTTTGTAGCATCCATTCCAGGATGCCCCTTGTGGAGTTGCCTAAAGTACTCCTCACGCAATGTCTGTGGAACCACAACTCTCAGGCCTTTCAAGATGACTCCATGGTCCATGATAAGCTCATCTCTGATTGGAAAGTAAGGCTGTGCCTCTGGGGGTACACTCTTGGACTTTGCTGGCCAGCCATTAGAAATGAAATGGGTAACTTTCTGCATTACAGGATCTGCAAGAGGGTGTTTCTGAAGTTCAGTCATACGTGCTGGAGAAATTGATGTAAGGGAGAGGATTTCAACCTGCTCATCCACGTCTGGATCAGATTTCTGGTCGATGTAGGAGCATGACAACATGTCTGCGACACAAAGTTCAATCCCTTTCTTGTAGACAAACTTCAAATCATACTTCTTAAGCTGCAAAAGCATATGCTGAAGACGAGCAGGGGCTGAATGAAGAGGCTTGTTTACATTTGCTGTGAGAGGCTTGTGATTGGTCTCGATAGAAGCTTGCCGACCATAGATGAAATCATGGAACTTTCTACATGCAAATGTGGCAGAAAGCAGCCCCTTCTCAATTTGTGCATATCGAGTTTCGGCCTCCATTAGGGCTCATTAGGCATAGGCCACAGGATAACCATCCTGTAAGCACACAGCAGCAAGACCACTCTTTGAGGCTTTGACAGACAGCGTGACAGGCTTTGAGGGGTTGAAGAACCTCAGGACCGGAGGTTGGGAGATGGCTGCCTTGAGGGCATCAAAAGCTTGTTGCTGTGCTGGCTCCCAACTCCAGTGTACGTCATTCCGCAGCAATTCGCGTAGTGGCACTGTCTTCTCACTGAAGTTGCTAATGAACTTGTGGAGATAATTGGTAATTCCAAGAAATCGACGCAGTGCCTCTGGCCCATCCGGTGTTGGCATTTCTTTAATAGCTGCAACTTTGGCTTCATCAGGCTTGAGACCGCAATTTGTGAACTGATGGCCAACATAGGATACTTGGTTGAGGCAAAACTTGCATTTCTTTGGAGCTAGTTTCATGCCGACTTCTCACGCTCTTTCTAGCACCTTCTTCAAGTTAACATCATGGTCTGCTGTTCCCTCGCCCCGTACTAACAGGTCATCAACGATGATAGCACAAGGGTACCCAGCAAACGCCTCTTCCTTCACATGTTGGAAGACTTCTGAGGAAGAAGCGATGCCAAACGGCATGTGCAGAAAGCAGAATCTTCCAAATGGTGTACTGAAGGTTGTGAGTAGTGAAGATTCATGATCAAGTTTTATTTGCCAGAAACCACTTCTCACGTCAAGGGTGGAGAATACTGTGGCATTGGGCATACGTGATGCAAGATCTTCAAACGTCCTAATAGGGTGATGGGGCTGTTTAAGGGCTTTATTGAGATCCCTCGGGTCGATGCAGATGCAAATACTGCCATCTTTCTTCTTCGCTGCTACCATTTGTGAGACCCACTCAGTTGCTTCAGACACAGGTGTGATCGCTCTAATCTTGACCATCCTATCAAGCTCTCTTTTAACACTCTCCTCCATTGCAAGGGGTATTCTGCACGATGGTCTGATCACAGGGGTTACATTGGCATCTAGCCTCATTTTGTAAACAACGGGTATTTTGCCAAGATCGCCTTGAAATAAATCTTTGTATTCGTCACGTATTGCTGCACAGAAGGCATCAGTGTTATTAACCTCATGGACCACGCCGTGCAGCTGAATGAGATTCAAGCTTAAAGAGTCCGTGAGACCAAGCAATGGTGTTACTGGTTTGTCGATGATGTGAAATTCCAGGTTACAGGACATCGACTGTAAATGAACTTCGGGCTTCACACTGCCCTGGGTAGTTAACGTGTCCCCACCATAGGCAACCAGCTGTACTGGTTTCATCTTATTAATCTTCTCATTGCGGCTGATCCTTTTGAATATATCGAGTGTGATCACATTACATTTAGCGCCAGTGTCAATTTTAATTTCAACTGGTTCGCCGTTGATTTCCATTGTGCAGTAAATTTCACTTTTCTTTCCTGGCTTGGACATAATCACATCGATAACAAATAAATCCTCATTTTGTCGGATAGGACACTGTGGATTGACCGTTTGGACAGAACACCTGGGACGCGATCAATGATCTCGAGTGCTTGAACACCTGCAATCACGTTTAGAATGGCAAACTTCTTCGAAATGATTGGGCTTTCCGCAATGAAGACATTTCTTGCCAAACGCTGGACATGATTTCTGCTTCGCTGCATGGTTACCACCACAATTCCTACAATGTTCGATACCAGGTTTGGAATCTTTCTTCAATAAACCTCCTTTGTCGAGACCATGGACCTCTTCCTTTGGATCGCTGACTTGGTTCGACGAGAGCTCGGTGTTGTTTCTGTCTGATAATTCGTTGGCAATGCCAATATCAATAGTGCAATCGAGTGTGAGATCCCGTTCTTTTAAGAGCCGCCCTCTATAAGTTTCAACTATCATCATTTGGACGAGAAAAATGAAATTCCACAAACTTTTCCAAATGAAAGGTCTAGATAAGTGATTCACAAAAATATATTTTTCAGTTCAATTTGATTCGTATTTTAGCACTGGGGTGACATTCTTGGTTTTGCCCCTCTGAGAGGGCTTTCAGCGGCCATTTTAGGGCACATTTTTAACAATTTGCCATGCAAAGAAAATGATATAAATCCGGATAAAAACCCATTGTTCGAAGCTAGCAAATCTTCCTTGTTACGTTGAGAGGTCGTTTTGGGAATTTGATCAACATCTGATTTCTTTACAAAATTTTAAATTTCTTCCCTTTTGATTTACTCATGAAGCGCCATAAAAATGGCGAAATTTAAAGGAAAATATTGCCAAAAGTACATCACTTCAGATGTCAAAACTACACTCCACTTAAAGAGCAATGTCTCACCTGTAAAAATATGCAATAAAATTTTGGGGCAGTTAAAACTGTGAAATGTTAGAAGAAGTTTAAGCTGCGCTTTTGTCAACAAACACTGCCGTCCTAATTAGCATAATAATGTGAAAATAACAATGCACTAAGAAAATTATGATACATTCCACTAACCTGGATGATCCACGATACCTCATGTTATATTATCAGTAGGTTCCAGCCGCATTTTCAATGATTATTGGGAGAAATCACTCTGAGACATCAGAAAAGCAGATGTCTCCGAAGCCCTCATCATAACATCTAGCAATGTTACTTGTCTTTCGCCTCATAACTGCCGTTCACAAGAAGTTTAACAATTTGCCGAGGTCCTAGCTGACCTAAAAGTCTGTCAGCAGCCTTTAAAATCCTCCTCTTAATCGAGATTTCTCATCAAGAACTTGTTTAAGTTCAGTTCTGTTTCGATCTGTTGAGCACCCGCCATTGTTCCACAGATTGCGTTACAGATAACAAGCGCACATTCCAACAGGGGTAGGGGTAGGGGTAGGGTGGGTAAGAAATGAAAATGTAACCTGCTTTAAGCCATTTTACGCATTTCAGTGGCTAAGATGGCAGTTGGCTTTCCCAGAATAATTTGAATATGAGCTACTACTTGGAAATTTGAGTCATTTTGTAGGTTATTTTTTTGTGGAGTGGGGGGGGCGTGCATTGTATTAAAAAAAGACAAGGAACCGTCAAGAGATCATGATCTGTAGCATACTAGATATTTGGGTAAAAAATTAACAGGATACACGAAATTTCTCTCTGTAGTCTGCGTCAGAACATTTATCAATATAACGTGTCTTTCGCCTCATAATCGCCGTTTTCAAGAAGTTAACATTTTGCTAAAATCCTTGCTGACTCAAAATCCTTTTAGCAGCCTTTCAAATCCTCCTGTTAACCAAAGATTCACATGAACTAACTTGTTTAAGTTCAATGCACAATGAAGTTGCGTTACATACAGTACGCTTATATCCCAATGGGTAGGGGAAGGGGTGGGAAGGAGATGAAGATGTAAAGGGCCTTGTGGATATGCTTGGTAGCTTCAAAAGCGGTTCTTTCACCTCTTGAAATCAATTAAGTAACCTTATGCGTCGAGAGGGATAGAATAGAGGGTGGAAATTTGAGAGCTTTGTGTAAGTTAAAAGCAACCTCGTTCCCATGGCCTTTTCCTCCCAACGTGCCCCCGGGTCACGGGAATGAGGTTAGATTTAACCTGTGCTAGTGCCATGTGGTGGGCACAGTGCAACGTATCACCTGATCGATGGGTGTCTAACATTTTCATTTTAAGGTTGAAGAGGCACAACATAAACTCGACTAGAATTTCTACAGCAGTTCGTTTCAAGTTTGTTCACCACACTAAGCGATTACTGTAAATAGCGTGACAAAAAAGGGAAGCCGGCCGTAGTGACCTATTATTTTTTCGTAAACGTGACTTACTTTAATTCAGTCGTGTTTAATTTTTGAACCGCCTGGGTCGTAAATCAGAACCAGTGAAATAAATTGTGTCAATAAAGTATATTGTTTTCAATTTGAACTATAAACAGTTTTCGTGGCATGCCTAAATTGAGTAGCTTAGTAGCCTAGCCAACGATCGAGGTCATGGCCACTTGTGGTTACTCTTCGTATGTTGGAGGTCCATGCGGATTGAGTTCTCAAAACCCTACAAATGTGCAGTGTGTGCCGTTGGGTAACTGCCAAAAAGAAGTGAAAGTCCATCTAAAATTGCTGAACGTTCGGGATGGATCTTTAAAAACTGAGTCGCAACTGCTGCTAGCAAGGGCAGGTATAGTATGAATATTTTGATGGTTATTTTATCTGTATAGCTGTAAGAAACACTAAATTACCAATTTTACCTCAAAAAGAATGTATAAAATAATGAAATTCATGAAATGGTTTTTCACGCCATTTCGGATCAGAATTTCTCACGGATTGAGCCAGCTAATATAAAAGAGCTACCAATGATACAATTGCAAAACACAGTGGAATGCCTATAACACAGCATAATTACAAGGGTCAAATTGTGCCATTAAAAAGTATAATTTTAAGTTTTACTTTTGAAAAACATAATTCGCATTCTAAACGTCTTCCGCATAAGAGCATGAAATTTGATCGGAGGCAAACCATGATCACGTTCTAGGCAACCACAGAAAGTGTACTTTTATGTCGCCAACTTGAACATGTTTCGTACAGTTGGAAACTAGAACAACAAATTTGGAAACAAATGGAATTAACGAAGAGTTTGTTTTATTACTGAAAACAGGAAGTGCGGAATGCATTACTTTGAAACTTCATTCTTGAAATGAACACAAGGGAATCATTTTGAAATGCATCATCTTTATTAGCACAATGGAAGCCCACTTTAGGTTAAGCATCTGTAAGCAATAATGTTATGTTCACTAACAAGACTCATATCATCTTTTAGGGATATTTGCTGCAACTGAAGACGCTCTAAAAATAAGCATATGTTTACGACATAGAGATTTTTTGGAATCCACTGGCATTGCAACAAAAAAAGTGCTCAACTCCCATAGACTAGGCTCCACACAAGTCCAAGAAATTAAAAGGCGATCGCAGGTTGACATTTCTTCAGTCCAAAGGACTTTACCAGCTAACCAATCGGTTGCTACATGTTGGCATGCCTAAGTAGGTTTTGATCTTTTGTAAGCCTTACAGTAGTACAATCACTCTTGGCAGCCGAAAAAAGCTTTTGAAATGCCTTTCCTTCCTCTTGTCTTCTAGATATGTCGGCATACACGACAACACGTCCAGTAACCTTGCGTTACAGCCTCCCACAGACAGACAATGGTGCAAACAGAGGGATGTATAAACACATCAATTAATGTTCCCGGTTTACTCTTAAGCGCCAAGGGGATAGAGAATTTCAGTGCTCGAAGAGAATGAATAACAAGACACCCAAGCATTTACCTTAATTCATGACAGTTCCACATTTTTCTATATACAGCAAAGAAGAAGGATTACTCAAAAATAAAAAGTAGTTTCTAATCTGCTAATCAATTTGTTTCAATAGTCGCCAGTTAATTACTGGGGCAACTCGGTTCTGACATCTTAAAATTGAATATGTTTTAAAAGAAATGGTCATTGAATTTCAGCTATTTGCAAACAATGTCGCGGAAAGCTGAAAACAGAGCTTGCGGTACTTCCAGCGCTGACAAGTCCTTCCCGTTCTAACCTGGACTTCAGTGCTACAGCACACCAGAAGGAAGAACTGGCACTCCCATCACTTGTCAGTGATTCATCGGCTAGCACAGAGATCGCAATTGATGTTTCATCCCAGCACAGCTTTTTGCCAAAAATAAGTGCAGACTGTAGTGAGGTTTGCGGATTGGTTATAGTTTTCCTTGTTTTTTATGATATTGTAAAAAATAAATAAATAAATATCATAATTGACCACTCCCCCAGTGGGGCTTTTTGGGGCCAATGAAAATAAATGATGAAACGAATAATGCAAACGAACATAACATGGTTAAAAAATCCCAACTGGCAGGAGGCAGACCCGTTGACTGGTCATGGTCATGTGAGCAGGTACGATTATTCTAGTATAAACCCTCAGAATAATTTTTTTTTGTTGGTTTGGCCTTTTACGCAGGAAGGAGAAAATAAATGCACTGATTTGTTGGAGGCGTTTGAGAAATTGGCTGTCAAAGACGACAAAAGTGTTGTAGAGTTTCCAGACCTGGGCAGCAGTAGTAGTGAGTCACATGGTGGCTGC
The DNA here is from genome assembly GCF_964199315.1 of Orbicella franksi. Lineage (NCBI taxonomy): Eukaryota > Metazoa > Cnidaria > Anthozoa > Scleractinia > Merulinidae > Orbicella > Orbicella franksi. Next base: position 23,458,827 of record NC_138148.1, on the reverse strand, counting down.
TCTAGCGATCTCCAAGGTCTACGTAGAGAAAAACTTAACCAGTTTTTAACTGTTTGTGGAAAAGAAGAGAGAGTACCTGGTCAGCCAAAAAAACACTGGGAAAAGCGGAGTCACCAAAGAAAGAATGTTTATGTCACTAGAGCAACAACTGCAATTGTAGCTGCATTAGAGGTAATAACACCTGGAGATGCTGGACATTTGTGGACAGCTGTACAATCGTCCCGTGGTGTTGAAACAGCCCTTGGAATTGACGATAACATTGATAGAAAGTATCTAGACATACCAACATGCTACAAGTCGGGACACCCGCAGGCAGGTCCTGGCAATTATGGCAGACTTGGTTCCTTATCATGATATTCAGAAATTCATACCGGGTCTAACAGATTAGAGAATCAAGGAAGCTTGGCTGCATATGTTGAAATATGGGTGTGGCGCTGCTGTACCACTTAAGAAAAGTCCTAGAATGAGGGTCAATGAAGACCAACTTGATCATTTCTTGCCTTTCATAACGAGTTCCCATGTAGTACAAGACCTCCCGTTTGGCCAGCGATGCTTTCATTTGGAAAACGGCCAGGGTTTAGAAAACCTGAATGTAATTGGAGCAATGATCCTGCAAAGAATCATTGAACAGTACACCCAGTTTTGTAAGGAGGGTGACATGAAACCACTCAGTCCGGCCACTATTTCATGCCTGTTAACCATGTGCGCTGCAACTGTTCGTAAGTCTCTTCAGGGCTTGGACTATATCGCTGCTGATGGAGCTAAAGCTTTTGATGACTTATCTGCTCTAGCTGCCAAACTCAAAGACTAGTGTGTGTGTGACGGGGAATGGTTTTCTTACTGTCAAGAAGCACTAAAGGCAGGAAAACAGTAATTAAGACAGAGTACACGGTATCTTTAGTTGTTTAAGTCCCAAAATATAACAATAATTGTTGTGTATTTTCTTGTTTTTGCCTTAGAAATTACTTCTCTTTTCTAACAGGTTCATATCACACAAGAATCCCGCGTCGCTGATCACTGTGCGGTACATGCACTAAGCGACCCTAAGGAAGACCATTTTCAGGGCACCTGCAATCATGCTCATGACCAATCCTGTTCCTGTTGTGAAGGGCTTGATTCTGTTCTCTCAAGCATCGAGGCTTAAGCAGGCTGTACAAGCCATTCACACTTGGAAAGCTCACCAGCTTCGGGTCCCACAGCAGGATAAATGTCGGATCGATGTGCTGCAAGAAATAAATTTCAGTGAAGTTCTGATAACCCAAGACTGGGCTATGAAATTATTACCGCTAAAGCACCGAGAGACCCAAGCAGATTGGTTTGGGAAAAGAGGCATATCTTGGCACATTAGTGTCATAGTCAGAACAGAGATGGGCGGAAAGATACAACATCAAGCTTTTGTTCACATTGCGAAGAACTGCTCTCAGAACAGCAACATCGTTGAGGCTATTATGGAGCATATTCTTCGTGATCTGAAAAATGAACACCCTGAAATAACAACAGCATATTTTCGACGAAATAACGCAGGTTGTTATAAAAGTGCAGCAATGCTAGCAGCTTGCCCCTTAATGCAGAAGACGACCAGCATAAATGTAAGAGTTGATTTCAGCGACCCATAGGGTGGTAAAGGTTCCTGTGACCGCAAAGCTGCCACTATTAAAGCGCATGTTCGTCATTTCATTAACGAAGGACACGATGTTCTCACGGCTGATGACCTTAGAGACGCCATCTTATTTAACAATGGAGTGTGTGGTGTGCGAGTTGCGGTGGTGAATTGTGAATTCCTAGCCCCGGCACAGCCTGTGAAATGGAAGGGCATTGGCAGTATCAACAACCTGTCATACCAGGATACTGGTGTCACTGTCTGGAAAGCATATGACATTGGCAAAGGGAAGACCATCCTCCAGACACAGCTTCAAGTTATGGTTAAACCATTTAATTAACCAACAGGTCAAGTTGTTGGACATTGTCACAGCTTATTTTCTTTATTTGGCTTTCCTTCGACCCTCAGTCGGCTCCCACGTCAGACATTCCCTTAATATACAAAAATTTATCATCATATATACAGCGTGAATACATCGTTTATTCATCCATAATTATAGCAATATTTGTTATATAAAATTTAGTGGTATGCCGAGTAATAGCAATTTGAGGAAAACGCCATCCCGCTTGTGACGATATAAATTTTATTCACTCGTGTGTTATTTAACAAATTGACGTCAGTTTTTTATGCGTCTCTCCTCTTATTGAAAATAATTTGCATCATAACATTGTCAAAGTGGCTGTGGAACCACTAGCCGTAGGAGAGTGGTTTTGCAGTAAGCTTTGACAGTGTTATGACGAAATTTATCATTAATAAGAGCACAAAAAACTGACGCCAATAAATTTGTTTTTTACAATAACAAGACCCCAAAATGGTCAAAAGCTGGGAATAAATGACGGGAAAGACACCGTAACCTTGCCGTAAACAAAGCAAAGATAAGTGAATTTTAATCAAAATGACATGAACATTATCAATAGCTTTTCTCCCTTTTTGATTGGCTACTTTAAAATCTCCATAAAATCTCATTATCAATTTTATCCGTCCTTACTCTTATGGATGATAAAAATGAGCCAATCACCACGGGAGAAATTGGACAGTTATTGTAAAAATCATTTTGATGTCAGGGTTAAAACTGTTTTCGGAAAATGTTCGGAAACAGTGTGGCCTTTGACCAACTTTTGAATAATCTTCGGAAAGTGGTCAAACATCTCCGGAAAATCGTCAAACCGTCATTATTAGTATGTATTTGTTCGTGAGAATACAAGGAAGTTACATGTTTGCTTAAAAATAAATTTCTCTCGTGTTGAAAAATATTTTTCAACATTCCAAGGGAAATTTCTCTGCGTGGCCATGTAAATTCCCTGTATATTATCTTTTGTTAGCTCCAAGTACTCTACAAAATCAATTCAATGGTAACTTCTCTGATGGAGACTTTGTAGACATCTCTGCTAGTACCAGGTCAGCTCCGGAGCTCAAGACCAGCACGATGCCTTTACAAGACCAGGAAAATGACACCAGTACTGAAGAGCAGACACCAAAAACTATTCACTTGCCCAGTTGATGGATGTGTGAAGTGCTTCCAAAAGTACGGTTCTCTGGAGAACCATTTACAGTATGGTTCATGTAAACTTCAGATATTCTTGAAAAGTGTCAGCTAACTCATCCGATTTTTATGACTCGTTCAACTTGTGTGCCTTATACGCATCTAATGGCGTTAAAAAGCTAAGCGTCAACATGCTTCGCTTGATGTGCGATTATTTTGATCTAGATGTTTGCAACGTCCCAAGATCGCGTAAAGCGCCCTACACAGAGTTGATAAGTAGTCTTGTGCTGACATGCAGCTGTGCTCCATCACAGAACTGAACGAGATCAGTGGCTGTGGGGTGTCTCAGACAGATTAACAACGGTGCCTACTAAATACAAACGTATATTTGCCAGATTAAGAACGTGAAAAAATAGATATTAGCAAGAGTTGTTGGAATCAACAAAGAAAACTGGGGGTAGCCATTAATTTTTCCGAGATAGTTAGCCTTGAATCTCGAAGAAAACTTTTTTTAAGTCCTGTGCTTGGTAGCATAGCTGATTATGTCAGTTCTAACCCAAGCTTGCGCCTGGTGTTTAAACCATGGGCTACATGATGCACAGACCGTGTGCGCACAAAAAAGAAGGCACCGTCCTTAACTGCCTTTATTAATTTTCTGAGGATTTCCGTATGTCATACAAAAGTGGAACGGCTAAGAAAATACAAGGAGTTTCAATAAAGTGCCGCTTACCATGACTTCTTGCACACTAATTTGTCAGTCTGTTGCCTTTTGCAACATTTGATGGCATTTCAGGCAGCAGGAGACACAAGTATAATGCTGAACAAAAAAACAGGTTAGAGGCTTTTATTGGAATTCGATCCATATTTTATTTGTAGTACTGAACTCAAAATCTCATCAAAAACTGATGGCTGTCAATGAGCTAAGTATAGTTGTTTACATATATGGTGTGGCATGTTGTGCCTCGATCTCTTTGCAAAGGCAGAAAGGGTGTCATGAAAGAAAATTGTGTTAAACGGTACAGCATCCAGGACATATTTTTCTCTCTGTTTATTTCTATAACGCTGTCTTTATCTATCTATTCAGGGTACCAATTGTGGGCTTAGAAATGCTTAACATGGGGGTGCATCACCTAACTTCAAACCCCTAAAATCAGATACCAAACTTTCATTTTCCATCGTAATATAAAAACTAACAGTCCAGAATGAATGCTTTTTGCAGTTGGCATACTTTTAATTTACCCTTAACAGCGAAGCATTGATGAGGCTCCATAAAGGGAGGGCGGTCTGTTTATCCCATACCTTATTAATTTTTGGCCTAAATATCCCGTATCTTGTTAAATCCAGCTTAATGATTTCCTACTCATAAAGTCCCGTTTTATCTGATCTAAACATCCTCTAACCCATTAATTTTTCCCCTAAATTTTGTGTACCTTTTTAATTTTTTACCCAAATATCCAGTATCCTGAAAACCGCTAATAAGGCCTCATTGATGAACCGATAAACCTGATTGAGAGATTATATACAGATCATGATCTCTTGACGGTTCCTTGTCTTTTTTTAATACAATGCACGCCCCCCCCCCAACTCCACAAAAATAACCTACAAAATGACTCAAATTTCCAAGTAGTAGCTCATATTCAAATTATTCTGGGAAAGCCAACTCCTATCTTAGCCACTGAAATGCGTAAAATGGCTTAAAGCAGGTTACATTTTCATTTCTTACCCACCCTACCCCTACCTCCGTTGGAATGTACGCTTGTTATCTGTAACGCAATCTGTGGAATAATGGCGGGTGCTCAATAGATCGAAACAGAACTGAACTTAAACAAGTTCTTGATGAGAAATCTCGATTAAGAGGAGGATTTTAAAGGCTGCTGACAGACTTTTAGGTCAGTTAGGACCTCAGCAAATTGTTAAACTTCTTCTAAACGGCGGTTATGAGGTGAAAGACAAGTCACATTGCTAGATGTTATGACGAGGGCTTCGGAGACATCTGCTTTTCTGATGTTTTCTGATTAACTGCCCCAAAATTTTATTGCATATTTTTACAGGTGAGACATTGCTCTTTAAGTGGAGTGTAGTTTTGACATCTGAAGTGATGTACTTTTGGCGATATTTTCCTTTAAATTTCGCCATTTTTATGGCGCTTCATGAGTAAATCGAAAGGGAAGAAATTTAAAATTCTGTAAAAAAATCAGATGTTGATCAAATTCCCAAAACGACCTCACAATGTAACAAGGAAGATTTGCTAGATTTGAATAATAGATTTTTATCCGGATTTATATCGTTTTCTTTGCATGGCAAATTGTTAAAAATGTGCCCTAAAATGGCCGCTGAAGGCCCTCTCAGAGGGGCAAAACCAAGATGGTCGCCCCAGCGCTAAAATATGACGACAACAACAACCATTTATTTGTACTCACAGTTTATAAAATAATTACAATAAACATTAAATTAGTATAGAGTACTGCCTGCCCAAAATAATAATAAGGGCTATGAATCGAATTGAACTGAAAAATATATTTTTGTGAATCACTTATCTAGACCTTTAATCTGGGAAAGTTTGAGGAATTTCATTTTTTCTTGTCCAAATGATGATAGTTGAAATTTATAGAAGGCGGCTCTTAAGAGTTGCTTTCGCACGTGCCGAGAGCTGACACCACATACAATTTTATCCCGAATAAGCTCATCCTTCAAAATGCCGTTCTCACATGTATTTGCTAGGATTCTGAGATCAGCTACAAATGACTGAAACGATTCACCTTCTTTCTGGATTTGGGTGCTGAATTTGTGCCTTTCCATAATGACATTTCCATGAGGGTCCCAGATTTCAGCAAACTTTCTTTTCAACACTTCGATACTCTCGCGAGATTCTGCTTCAACTCGAACGGTTCCATCTTTGTTCAACACAGCGGGAGCGTAGACAAAAGATTTCTCCTTTTCAATCACTTCTCTTCCTGCCAGACTCAAGAAGATGTACGCTTTGGTTCTGTCGTCCTTTTCTCCGTGAGCAGCGGTGATGAATATTTCTACCTCTTGGGCGAAATGCTTCCAGTTTAGCGCGACATTACCCTCGAAGCTCAATGGTTCAGGCTTTCAGAGACCATCTGCCATTACTGAATGTTAGATTGTCAGAGAGACCAGGTGATGCGGATTTTCTTTACTTCTGACACCATGTAGTTTTCAAAACGACAACCTTCACTCGAGAAGTTCATTTATTCAACTAACCGATGAAATGTTACACACCCAAGTTATGAAACTGATAAGCATTATTACACACACATTCCACATGCATACATTCACACACTCGTTCCACACGCATACATTTTCACGCTCGTTCCATAGTGACGAAAGAACGAATGCATATGCTGCACATTTAAGAGAGAAAGCCAACAACTGCGAATTCGAAGCCAACTGTGATGAACGAATCTTGGAACACCTCATCCAAACAACACAGAATCGATCGCTCATCCAAAAAGCCATCAACAAGAAATAGGATTTGACACAGTTTTTAACCAAAGCTGCTCAAATTCGAAGATACATGACTTCAAATAAGCGACATGAAAATTTGTCAAGATGTAAAGAAGCTTGGATGACAGTTTGCGTAGAGGTGTCCACCCAAGAACAAACAAAGTGATCAGTGAAAGCAACCTTGCAGATGCTGCCACGGACAAACAGCACACACGAGGAAGGCGAGAACTGTCCAGCGTATGGAAAAAAATGTATGAAATGTCAAAAGTTCAATCACTCTAGTTCTGTGCAAGTCCAAAGGCCCGCACAACAGCAAGAAAGGCAACAAGCAAAAATGCGTTCACAAGCCACCAGAGAATCCAAGACGTAAACGCAGTGTAAAGAGAACCACTGAAGAAGAAGATGCTGACAACTAAGCAAGTTCTGATGAGTTCTTTTGCCAAGCTGTGAGACACCTGAAGCAAGTGTTGAGAACGACGCAATAAATCTGCTGTTAAACTTAATGTTTGACTTTATTTTGACCAGGAAAAACCTCCATGGCGAATACCCAAACTTGCACTATCAAGAAACCACGTGGAACTACGCAAAAGTACTTGACATTTGATCCCTGGCACTCATTTCTAAATAAGGTACATGTAACGCAATGTCACGCTTTCCTGAACAGCAAGTGAAGAAAATCAAAACAGATGGTGAAGACAGAACTGTATCAGTGAAGAAAGAAGATGTTGATGTAAGAGCTGAGCCCAACAATGGAGCAGGAGTAGATGTCATGGATGAACACCAATTTAAAGCACTGACAAATCAGTCCAGTGTGAAACTTACACTACAACCAAGCAGAGTAAAGCTAAGCACCTTGCAGAGTGAACTACCTGTGAAAGGAGAGTTTACAGCTACTGTAAGGAACCAGACCTGTAAAGCGGTTGCAGGATTTGTTGTGACTAGAGGAAGAATCAATTCCCCATCCCTCATCAACAAAAGCACCCTTCAAAAGCTAGGTATGATACAGATAAGAGAAGATGGCTCTTTCACTGAGACAAATGACCTGAGATTCCAGGAAAAACCTCCAGCCATTGAAAGTGTCAAGCAAGATAAGGATCTCACACCTGAAATCAAGGAAATCACCGATCAATACAGTGACGCATTGGGAAGATCAGAGACATCGAGAATGGAAAAGAGTTCTATACAAAGTTCAGCATGAGACCAGAAGCAGTGCCCATAGCTCCAAGACCGAGATCAGTGCCTTACTACTTGCAAAAAGCACTGAAGAAATGGCTGGGGCAGTGTGTAGAAGAGGAGATATTCGAAGAGGTGCCTGAAGGTGAGGCAGTCACATGGTGTTCACCCTTGGTTGTTCAACCAAAGGCAACGTTCAATGCTGTAGACAAGGAGAAACTTGAATGGCAGATGATCAGGGTCAGCGTGGACCTCAGGGTAACAAACCAATTTATGGAAAGAAATAGGATCACCCAGGGACTGATTGTTGAACACTTTTTGTACAAATTTCATGAATGTACTGTCTTCTCCAAACTCGACATGTGGCAGGGGTACCGCCAACTCTTCCTCGATCTGGAGTCCAGGAAAATTGCCACTTTCAGCACCCCACGGGGGAACATGCCACCAAAACATCTGATCTTTGGAGCAAAACCATCACAACATCTCTATGATGAAGTTATGTACTGAATATTTGGAGACATACCAAGGTGCCTCAACCAATGGGATGATATCCTGCTCGGAGGAAGAAACATGGAGGAACACAACAAGAGATTGGAAGCAGTACTGCAGAGAGCAGTGTACTTTTGAATCACATTCAACCCTGACAAGTGCCAGTTTGGAGTCGGGGAGATACAGTTTTATGGACACAAGTCCACAGGGGACAGATTAAAGCCAAACCCAGAGAAAATCAGAGCTGTAAAAGAAAGCAGCCCACCAAACTCGAAAGAAGCTGTGAGAAGTTTCCTTGGCATGACCGGATACCTATCAAAGTTCATCCCAAGATACACATCACTAACTGCACCCTTGTGAAAGCTGAGCCATAAAGATGCAAAGTTCAAATGGGGAGCAGCAGAGACTGAAGCATTTGAGAAGCTGAAAGCCAGCATAACAAGTGAAAGCATAAAGGCATACTTCATTCAACCCAGCTAGACAAATCAGTGTGAGAGTTGAAGCCAGCTTCCATGAAGGGCTCTCAGCCAGATCATTTTAGGAGACAGGCACTGGTCTCCAGGCATGTCCACTTTTCTCGATTTTTCAAAGGAATTTGATACAGTTAACCACAATATTCTGCTCTCTAAATGATACACTTATGGAATCTGCAGAACTCCATTTAAATGGCTTAAAAGCTACTTATGCAATCGCACTCAATATGTAAAGATTGATGAAATTGAATTCAGTATGGAAACTATCACATGTGGAGTTCCCCACGGTTCAACCCTCGGGCCATTGTTATTCTTGCTTTATATTAATGATTTACCAAACTCCTCTGAGAAGCTTTCTTTTAGAATATTTGCAGATGATACTAATATTTTCTTTACCAGTAGTAATCCAAAGGAGGTTGAATTTACAATGAAGAGAAGAGATTACTATTGAATAAGTTATCTGTAAATTTTAAGAATACTAATTACACGCTAATAACATCATCAAAAAAAAAAAGAAAAAAACACATTTAAATATCCTCAATATTGAATGCAAAAGCTATATTAAGTATCTAGGTATATACCTTGATGAGCATCTACGGTGGGAACCCCACATTCAACATGTACTTTACTTTACTTTACTTTATTGAATTTCACTAAAAAAGTTAACATTAAAAAGCAATGACGTTTCAACCTCTCGACGTTCATTTTCAAGTTGAAAAGTAAAATTTTTGCATGCACCCAAATATATACAATCGATTATAAGAATGCTAATGAGACACTGACTAAAACTCTAAAATATTTACATAGAAACAATACAAGAAAATTGTGGCATGAGTAATAAAAATGTTAAGGCGATAGAAACGATTAAAATATATATATAAAACAATTAGTGAATGAATGAAATCCACCCCTCACTCAGCTTCACAATGGAACTCGAAGAAAACGGCAAGCTTCCCTTTCTTGGAATGGTGATTATCAGAAATGGTCCCCGACTAGATATGAAGGTCTATGTGAAACCGACCGATACTGGGCTTTTACTGCATTACCAAAACCATGTTGACATAAGATATAAACATTCTCTACAGAAGACAATGTTAAACTGTTCGTTCAAACTCTCCTCGAATTGGCAGTTCTTCCATCAAGAATGTGAATGTCTTAAAATGGTTTTTGCTCGCCTGCATTATCCCAAAACCCTCGTAGAGAACACCATCAAACATTTTATTGAAATGAGAGTTACTGAGAATGCGCGCTCTAAACAACAAGTATCCGATGAACAAGATGCTCCCATCAGAATTGTCTTACCGTTCAAAGACCAGACATCGGTGAATGCGGTAAGACACCAACTCGGTGATCTCAGATGAAAGATTGATGCCGTTGTCCGGCCTGTTTTCACAAGTCAGAAGATCAAAGGACAATTCAACCCAAAGGAACATAAACCTCCAATTGTGAATCAACAAAACGTTTATTATTACAAGTGTGGTCTGTGCGATACAGACTATGTCGGCTTCACGAGTCGACACCTACATCAACGTGTGGAGGAACATAAGCGATCAACAATTGGCAACCATGTAAAGGATGAGCATGGAAAGGATCCAGAGACCATTGGAAGCAATTTCAGGATTTTGAAAAAATGCCAGAGTAAATTCAACTGTTTGATTTTTGAAATGCTTTTAGTAGTAGTAGTAGTAACAATCTTTATTATTAGTAAACTTCAACCAAAATTGAACAAACAGAGTGACTCGATCCGCACAAAGCTATTTACTTAATTATTTTTTATATATTTTTTAATCGTTTCTATCGCCTTAACGTTTTTATTACTCATGCCACAATTTTCTTGTATTGTTTCTATGTGAACATTTTAGAGTTTTAGTCAGTGTCTCATTAGCATTCTTATAATCAATCGTATATATTTGGGCGCATGCAAAAATTTTACTTTTCAACTTGAAAATGACTGTCAAGCGGTCGAAACGTTGCTTTTTAACGTTAACTTTTTTAGTGAAATCCGTTTCTAAAAATTTGTTGATTTGAATTTATTGAATATGTTGCATGTATAATAAAAAAGAAAGAAAAGAAAATAGCATCAGCAACTGGAGCAGAAAACAGGACGATATCCCAATTGATATTCAACCCCAATAAATATTAAAAAATAGTAATAATAAATTAGCAAAGAATGTAGCTATAATTAATAAGCTAAGACACTATCTTGATTTTCATATGCTCAGACAGTTACATTATACCCTTATTTATCCATACTTAAACTATGGTCTTGCCAGCTGCGATGCTGCTTACAAAACTTGATTAAATAAAATCTGCACTAAGCAGAATAAATGCATACAAAGCATGTTCTTTGCTCATGGCAGATAACATGTCAACCCCTATAATCTTCTTGGAATCTTGAAATTTGAAAATATTTACCAACTGAAAGTATCACTTTTTCCATATAAACTTAAGAATGATAAAAGTAACACCCCAGCTGTACTACTGAATATTCTCATACTGCATCAGATATTCACTCATATAATACCAGGTATGCTGCAAATCAAAACATCTTTAAGCTGTCAGAACGCACTAATTATGGTATATCTACATTTAAATTCTCCGCGATAAAAATATGGGAATCTGTCCCACCAGGACTTAAGACCGAGTTTACCAGAGGGCCAGGCAGGGGTGATACATGCCATCTCTCCTCTTTGGATAAAACTTTGCCAGATTGAAGGTACTACCCAACAACTCTAAAAGACAAAGTGGGCCAGCTTTGTGATTTTTCCCTTAGGAGTTAGACCACCCCCCCTGTTTTTTTGCCCAAAATCCCAAAAATGTCACTAAAATAGGCATCAAATTTAAACATTGCTCCTGCTTACAGAATACATTGAATTTTATTGGTATTTCACAAAAATAAAGATTGCACCTATCTTAGTTCACACCAGGAATTTCAAGTCATTTGAAGTGACAGGTGCCAATCAAGGAATGTCATTTCCTACCCATGTCACGCAACATTTAGCTATCAGGCAAATTAGCTCAAATTCTGACTCAAATATTGCTTAAGTCCAACTTTCCAACTCAAAATCAATTTCATCACAGTTTAGAGTCACCCTTGGTCTGATGAAATCAAGAATAAAATTTTTGGCATCTGTTATTTTTTGGTAATAAAAGTTGTTCAAACAACATGACAAGAGGCTAGTTTTAACAAAGAGACAAGGGAGGAATCTAAAAATATTAGATATTATAGAATCAGTTCATCAAAGTTATTTCTATGTTAATGTCATTAACAAAGTGTTTAAATATTATTTAGGGCAGTGGAAGCTTAATGAATACAAAACTCTTTGCAATATCCCGTAACCCTCGGACGTACAAGGGGGGGGGGTGGGGGATAGATGTCATCCCCCCAATAAGGTATTTTCAAAATTTTGAGAAGACGATTTACTCTAAGGGGCTGAAACTTTCATTAGCTGTTCATTCTTCCTTCGCAGATATTTTGATATGTCAATTGTGTGTCCATTTTTTATGTTTCCATAGCAACCACTAGTTTCACGTAGGTTTGGCCAAAAATCAACTTTTTTTGACATAATTCTGTATTTTTTCCAGTTTTCTTCATCAAATTCCAGAAATTTACCAATTTGTACAGTTCATAAGCATTCTGGCTTGATTTTGTATCAATTTCCATTATTTCTTGACTTTCTAAGAAAAAAGTAAAATCCAAGATGGCGGATCGAAGATGACGGTTCAAATGACATCATTTAACATTATGACATCACAGCTATTGAATATGGCATCATTTTGTAGAACAAGCTCAGGGCTATCTAATCAATGTAAGTTTAGTACGCTGTGCATTAACAGAGCAAAAACCAGAGGGAGTTCCTTCCATTTCCCCCTTATACCACAGTGGGGGTACAGGTTAGCTTGTACGCCCAAGGGTTAAATAACAGTACAAAACACCTAAATTCTATTCATACAATCTAAATATGGGAATGAACGGCCGTGATGTTCGAATTCTAAAACACTGACTAGTTAAATGAGAGTTTTTCTCGGCATATCTTGCTTTTTAGACTACTCTTGAAACCCTGCTCAATCATCACAGGTCAAATACTTGATCTTGCAATTGATTAATGTCAACTCTCATCAATCCTGAGAAGTATTCCTTGCTGAAATTATTGTTTGCTCTTATTCCAAGTTCAAAAAACCCTTGAAATTTTCATTTTGCTGCATCAGGCATGCAAGTAAATCTTGGCAAACATGTACAGTTGTATATAATACTTGAACTGTAAGATTGAGCTTTAGCTAGCTTTTATGAAAATGCATTTTTCTTCTGAAAGTTCCTATACTGAATTAACCGCAGATAAAGGTTATACCTGAAAGATGTTGGCACAAAACATTGTAGATAATTGCATGTCTGTGAGTAAGAAGATGTGTGAAAAAAATTGCAATTCTGAGGAAAAATTGAGCCTTGAGAAGACCTAGTAGCTGAAATTATCTAAAACCTAGGGTCCAAGCGAGCACACATGACAACATGAACTGCACCAGTGCCTTAGGCTTAGCAAGGTTTGGCCCGGTTGAGCTTTTTAAATTTTTCTAGGCACTCAAGAAGCTTGAGTGGCTCTTGGCCATCGTTTTCTTTTCTGCTCAGTAACCTTCTGTGTATATCCGTAGCTCCATAGCCCTGTAAAATAATTGATTTGTTTTTTTTTCTGGTCACAAGACTGTATTACATATTCTATATGATGGATGGTTAAGTAGCTGGCAAGTAGTACTGTCTTCGTACTGCAAGCCTGGTCAAGATCTCTTCTGCTTCATCTTGAGACGGACTCAGATCAGCCTGGTGTATAGCTAGTCGGCCACTTCTGTACAGACAACATGCTGAAGTACTGGGATATTTGGTCTGTATCTAGCTACTCTTCTTTGCTGGACATTTTCCTGCCACTACTGTCTTGCACAGTCTCATCTTACTGCACTCATTCACTACACTTTCATCCTGTCCCCTCACCTTCCAAGAATGTTCTTTTCGGATATGTGTTCACTCTCTCAGAAAAGCAGGTTCCTCTTCGTGATGTTTTCAGAGCCATCCCTTTGAGATTTCTCATGTGGATCATGATCACTAAAGGACGTTTGGGATTTCAACCCATTTTATCTTGATGCTGTCTATGCCGTTTCCCTCTCTAACTTCTTTAGGTGTTTATCCGCATCTATGTGTCTCTGCAGACTGCGAAAGATTGGTACGCTTTTCTGAATCCCTCTTCAGGGTAGGAGGAATACACTCATGTAGCTTTGACAACTTGGGAATCTCCTTCAATAGATTGCGAGGTCCTAGACCATAGTTAATAGAGGGGAATGGTTGTGAAGCCCGGCAAACATCAAAGGAGCAAACAAAGATGCCAAGATTTGTGTTGGAAGGTCCACAACCGTGCTAAATCTTTTTTTGTGCCATACACTATGCATGAACAGTTACATAACCAAAACATTTCTATTGGTCAGTTACTCAGTCAGTAGTATACAACAATTGTGTTTTGTGCACGGTCAAGGCCAAAAAAGAGAACAAAAACATACAACAAAGAACTTTGTTGAGTTTCATAATAATCTCCTTCTATTAACTATGCCTAGACTGAGGCTGTTGGAGCTGACGCTTGTCAAACTCTTGGCTGTAAAAGCAGCAGTTTCTCTTGCAGTACATTTAAGGGCTGCTCTATGCATAAGTCTGTAGGCTCTTGAGGTCTTCCAAATCCATTCCTCATGCGCAGGTGTGAAACGTTTACCAGGGCCCACATCATAAGCCTTCTACACTTTCAAACCTCCAGACTTGAAGCTAAAAGATTTTAGAGACAGGATCCCAGACATTGTTTGCTTCATGGTCTGGCCTGATTCTTGAGTCTTAACAATATTATTGATGCCTGACAACCTTCAACCCGCCATTGGATATCACTAGTAGTTTTAATGTCGTGGCCTTCATTTATGTTACAACGCACATGGCTCTGCACTGTGGCAATTCTTCTGTCACAGAGGTCCTTTCCAGCCTGTGGATCACTGAAATCATATCTGACAATCTTAATGTGTGTGCACTCTCTAAGGCTGGCAAGTGAGTGGATGAGATGAGAACAAAGGTAACATCTGGTATTGCCGAGCTTTTCTTTCCAAAAAGTTACAAGTGAGCAAAACATAGAAGCCATTCTTATCATTGGAGTGTGCGCATCTATAAATAGAGATTGAAATTCCTTGCACAGTGGTAATAAATAATAAATAACAACAATAAATATAAATAAATATGATAAATAATAATAATAACAACAACAAACTATTAATTATCACTTGGTGATATTATTTGCTGCTGATCAAGGTCTTTGGTTCTTGTTCCCATGCTTTCAAAATTATATGCACAATGTTTATCTTTATACCAATTAAGATTTACTTTGCCTGCCTGATGCAGCAAAGTAAAAAAAAAATCATAGATGTTTTTTAACTTGATTCGCATGAAATGAATATTCATTGGGTGAGCTCAAGAGTTAATATATATGAGGGCAAACAATAATGTCAGCAAAGAAAACTTCTCAGGATTGATGAGTTTGTATGCCGAGTGTAAAGTAAGAGTTGACAATAATCAATTGCAACATCAAATATGTGACCCGCCCGTGATGATCGAGCAGGGTTTCAAAGGTAATCTAAAAAGTGAGATTTGCCCAGAAAAACTCTCATCTAACTAGTCAATGTTTTAGAATTTAAATATCATGGCCCTTTATTCCCATATTTAAATTGTACAAATAGAATTGAGGTGTTTTGCACTGTTATTTTAACCCTCGGATGTCCAAGCTAACTAGCACCCCCACCGTGGTATAAGGGGGAAATGGATGGAACCCTCTTGGGTTTGCGCCCTGTTAGGCACTGCAAAATAAATTTACATTGATTAGATAGCCCTGAGCTTGTTCTACAAAATGATACCATATTTGTTGGTTGTGACGTCATATGATGCCAAATGACGTCATTTGACCCGTCATCTTCGATCCGCCATCTTGGATTTTACTTAAAAAGTCAAGAAATAATGGAAATTGATATAAAATCAAGACAGAATGCTTATGAGTGGTCAATAAGCATTCTTTATACCGCTTTTTGAAGAACATGTATGGGAAACGTTTAAGAGTCACTGACTGGAAATATCGAGAATGGCTGGCAAGGTTAGAAAAATGGAAAATCCTGAAACTTTGCCTAAAGAACGCTTTTAGGGAGCCACTTTCGAAAATATTTATTTCAATTCTCTTAGAATTTAAAGTCTTCGAGGAATTCACAAAAAATGAAAATATAGCTTTTTGCCTCATTAAATATGCAAAAATATCTGGAAAATTGACAAAGTTCTCAGTATTCGCATTGAAACAATTTACAAAACTAGAACTCGGGGTAAACCTAGCATAAGAGCTTTACTTTTCTTCTAACAATAGGAAGTATTAAATTTTTCAAGCATTTTGAAGGATTCCGTCGACCGTTGAAGAATTGCCTTTTCAAGCCCCTATGAAAACGGCAAAAATTGCGTAGCTTTACAGGCTTAAAACGCATCTTGGTATGTCCGATATGGAACTGAAACAAGTACTGTGCAAACGAGTGTCGTTTCTACTATAATAATATGGAAAAATATTTCTGGGCAATTGAGTTTCACAGAAGTAAAATGCAAAAGTTCGCGACAGTCTCTTCTCAAATTTGCATAATGCAGTATGTTCAAAGAACTCTATTGTTGAGTACTCTAGTCTGTTTTGTTCCATTTGTGGGCCATGCTTTGTGGGAAATATACAAAAAGATAGTTGATCCATGTCTTTATTACAACATTGTTTCATTATTCCATGCAAGATACAAAAAAGCTGTAGAAAAAGCCCAAAATATAAGTTCAAAGTTATATAGATGAAACACGCTACATGTATTACGTGACTGGCGTCATGTAAGAAATATTTTCAGTTAGCTCCCATTGGAATTACTAGATTATTGAGGTTTGGACACTTGCTTATAATAGAGACATTTCAGGGTTTGTCTTTCCCATTTATATACACTCGATTAGTCTGCAAATATTCGAAAAGAGACTGGTCTTTTAAAGTAAATTTTAGCATGTGTCTCGATTTTGAACTCCGATTGGAATTCCTCGATTATTGAGGTTTAGACACTTGCTCATAATGGAAGCATATAGGGGTTTGTCTTTCCCGTCTATACACACTCAATTAGCCTGCAAATATTCGAAAGGAGACTGGTCTTTTAAAGTATTTTTTAACCATTGTGTGTCGATTTTGACCTTGATGGAAAATGGATTAATTAGATGCACTAAAATTAATGAAACAAAGAGGTTTTATTAGCATGATGCAGGTAGACCAAGGAAGCAGGTTTTCTTGAAAAATAGTTTAAGACTGTTTGATGTCTATCCCCTGATCTGACCTTGGTTGGAATTCGGCCTAGTCCAAACGTCGTGCTTCTGCTGTTCCGACCTCAAATAAATTTGGCCCGGTAGTGGCATGACAAAAAGCTATAAAAGATTAAAACGTCGAATTTAATTCACTCGCGCAGAAGATCGGGAGAAGTTTGCTTTGCTAAAGACCTTTTTAAATGCTAGAAAGCAACTGCAGCTGATGCAGCAGGATATGAATTCACAGGGATGGCGGAGTCTTTTTTCAAGTGAAGGAAGGGGAGGAAGGAGGTGGGGTTGCTTGAAAACGAGCAGTGCCAGAGTAAGTTTGCAGAGGGGTCTAGGGGCATCCTCCCCCCAAAAAACATCTTAAATCTAAAGGCTCGGAAATGGTATTTTTGACATTCTCCACGGTGTAGTTCTTAAGAAAATCAACCTAGTGGATGAACTATAAAATGACAGGTACTTTTAGTGCATTTACAGCAATATATTTTGAAGGTACTGTGAGCTTGATACATCTTTCTCAACCCTCCGTGTTTTTGAATGAGGATTTCTAAAGAGAGTACTGTGGAAATACCGGCAGAAATCCCTGAACAAGCGAAAACGTTACCTTGAGGTAGAACTTGCCAGTGCTGGCCTGTTTTGGCGAAGTGGTGCTTCCAACCACCAGCACAGTCTGTGTATGGTGATACCGACAAATCAAAGCCATTCCCCGTTGTTTTACAGTGAATTATGATCCAGGGAACTGAAACTTTGATCTGATTTTTTTTTTGGAGGAAGGTTGTTTTCAAAAATGGATTTACACTGTGGAAATACAAACAGAAACCTTGAAATCAGCGAAAATGTCAGCTTGAGGCGGAACAAACAAGCGCTGTCTTCGTTTTCTCAAAGCTAAGGTTTGAATGAAGAGTAAGTGGGCACTTTTCTGTCGATAGTGATCAAAATGTATATTTTTTACTGCTTCATATAGATAATTTGTGTGTATTTTCGGCTGTTTCTCCGATGTGCAATGTTGAATTATGTGAAGTCCTGTAGTTCGACCACTTTTATTTAGCATTTACACAAATGATCTTTCTTCAGCACCACAGAATTGCAGCGTCCAGAGCTATGTGGACGACACTACGCTAGTTATATCCTTCAAAATGAAAGATACTGTAAACGCCTTTGCTGACTTAAGAGTTGATTTGCATAGAATAGGCCAATGGTGTTCCAACAACCATTTATTGTTGAACCCAAGCAAAACTAAACTCATGGTGTTTGACAGCAGGCAAATGCATTCCAGACTGGACACTCCCAGCCTCACCTTCATGGGAAGAGAACTCGTACCGGAGCACACCGCTAAAGATCTTGGGGTGATTTTGGACAAGAACCTGACCTATGACGAACACATTACCAAAACTGTCTCCTCCTGTATGTCTTGTCTTGGTCAAATAAGCCGCACAAAGCATGTTTTTGACAAATGCACCCTACTAACTATTATAAATACTTTAGTTTTTAGTAAACTTTTTTATTGTTCGAACGTGTGGACGAATACATCAAAAAGTAATATAAATAAATTACAAGGTATTCAGAACTTTGCCGCTCGAATTGCGACCAGTACACACAAATATGATCACATCACACCAGTTTTAAAAGAGCTTAAATGGCTACCAGTCGTGACTCAGTTATATTTCAGGAGCGCTATCATGGCCTACAAATGTCTAACATCTCGCATGCCGGAGTATCTGTCTTCCCAGTTCAGTAAGCGAGGAGAAATAAGCGGACATGCCACAAGAAGTTCACAAATGCTGAACATTCCTCTTTTTAAGTCTGCCAGTGGTCAGAGAACGTTCTACTACAGAACAGTCAGTATCTGGAACTCCATGGATAGCTCTCTAAAAACTCTCGAGAAAGTATCTGCTTTTAAGTTTTATCTTAAACGTAAACTTATTAAGGATTTTATAGATTCCTAATTCTAGTTAATTAATCTTAATGAATCTTAGAGTTTTTAAGTAGTTTTAAATTATTATTGTATTGTCTTTGAAAAGCCTCTAAAGGGAAAGTCAATAAAGTATGTATGTATGTATGTAGTTGAAGTTTAAAGCTTATTACAATCCATCAAATATTGTCGCTCGTGTATGATTGGTCTAAATGCATCACATGACTAAACATTCCCCAGCTAAAACTGGGGAATATCCAAGAATATTTCCCAATTTTCAAAACCGCGCGTGTTGCAAAAAATATTTGAAGGATAATAAACACAAAAGCCTCCATTTGGCGAGAAAATATGCTCGGATATTTGTCCTTGGATATTATCTGTTCCTTGAAGTTCACAATTTTCCTCGAGCTACGCTCTCGGAAAACTGTTCGCCTCTCGGAACAGATAATGTCTGCGGACAAATATCCGAGCATATCAATTTCACACCAAGTGGAGGCTATTGTCTATATGCTTTTTGCGAGCGTAGTGTAAGCATATTTGTTACCACTTCTTTTATCATTTTTTCAGTTTCTATGCTGTCTAGTCTTAAACTCTGCGAAGTCTCAGAGCGTTTTAAACTTTGTAAGTCTAATGGCAGCAGCTAGTTATGAATAAGACCACTGAGTTTTAACACTTGTTTTTGTTGCAGGCAAATGTAACGAGCTCATTATATTTTTAGGTAAGCTTACAGATGGTAACTTGGGATGAGTGGTTGCAATAGAACTGATGGATTGGTGATTCTTCTTGTTATTTGTGTTTCTAGGTGCATAGTGATATATAATTTGTTTTATTATATGTCTGTGTCTCACAAGAACTGGGAACTACCGAATTCATGAATTTGATTGGCTGAAATCAATCTTAAAAGCAGTCTAGATTTTCCCATCTAGACCGGCACCTAGACCAGTTACATTTTGCAGTGAAAAAGTTGCAAACTAATATGCAAAAATATTGACTACTTTATTCTTACAATATTTATTTATGGAAGTGCCAAAAAGCCTCATAAGGAAAAAAGTAAAGAGGACGAGCAAACTTTGGCAGAATTAAGTTCAGCTCATTGCCATTCGCAAGCAAAATGTCAGTTAGTACAAACTAGGTACATTAAACGGATAAAATTGTTCTTGTTTGCCATATAATAAACATCTTATTAACCGAGCTTAGTTGGTCTGAATGAGAGAATCTTGACCTCGCTTGTGTGTACAGACCAAATGCAGTGAGGTGTGTACTCACGACCTCGGTCAAGATTCTCCCGTACAGACCTTCCACTCAGTTAATAAGAGCTAAGTAAATATAATTAAGTATTCCAATAAAGGGAATTTCAAAAAATTCATATTTGTCAGAGTTTTTCTAAAGTTTTAAATTTTAGTTTGGAAAGTCTCCATGTTGGCAAGTTGAACTGCAAATTAATAAAATCAGACTTGAAGGCAGGTCAATTGGAAACTTAACATGGCTCCTTGTGCAACCTCTGGGACATGGGACATTTTGAATTCTAAAACCATCTTAGATGCAAAATCAGCCTGTTCAAGGATCTCAGTGGAATGGGAGGTAAGTGAGCACGCTGATGCCTATTACATGTGGCTCTCTACTAACTGAACATCTAGCACAGGTGTAACTAAAATTGGTGTTGAAATACTCCACCTTAGGGTCATATTAGGCTATCTTAATCTCATCCTACTAAACTAGATTGTATGTTCCCTGCAATTATTGTATTCACCAGATAAACCTACACCTGCCGTTTATCAAATGAGAGTCGTGCAATTTAAAATTAAAGATCATTAAAGGGAACATTAAAATTCTACTACAAACGCCTCAATTTTAAGCAGTTGCAAAACATCACATACTAAGTAACTGAAACAATGAGAGCCCATTCTTGTATGCAACCACTTTTTGCAATGTCCAAGGTGGTCCTTCGACTGTATATGAAACAATTCTTGTTGTCAGTAGTATTCTAGAAAGTTTGTTGGATGTGACAAACTTGCCCTGTCAAAATGGACACAATGTCCTTCGTGGAAATTAGACATGGTGATGGAAATTTTGCATTACTATCATTCCATTTGGAAGTATGCAAGACCACATTGAGGTTCTTGCCTGGGTAGGGGGTGCGGAGCAAATGTCCCAAGATGCAAGTGCTTTTTAGCTTTTTTATTTCAATTCCATTTCACATGCATCTGGTGATGACTCTCTGATACCCCTGGCTCCCTAGTTCAATGTTGTGTAGATGCTGTAATCTGCATAGTCTTAGAAATAGGAAATTCAACATTGTTTGGGAGGTAGGGGAATGTTTCCAGGGTGATCAAGGTAAATTTTGAATCTCTCAGAAAGTTACTTTTTCTGTAACTCTTTCTTTGTCATCAAAAAGGCTCTCGCATGTTGGGAAGGGTTACGTGACAAGACAACTTCCCAAGCTCCGCAGATTTCTTGTCTTCTTGTTCAATTTATACTTTCTTTCAGAGGTTTAGTTGCAATTGATTCCCCTCCATAAGTGTCTTTTTGTTTAGATGGCTTTTAAAATCAATAATAATTTGAAGTCGTTTCATGGAATGTCAAAACCAAAGAAACTATACTCAATCTGATCAATGCTGGCAACAGAATAAGACCATGCTATTGCATTTAATTAGTCCTTGTTGTAAAATGAGTCCATAAAAATTACCCACCAATCCACTTTTACCTAGCCTGCGAACAGGCTCCCAGTTGGTTTTAGTGTAAGCTAGCTGAGTGTAGTCTAGCGTGAGCAGGATGAGCTGAGAGTGGTCTGGTGATGAGGGACTCCCATTCGCTTTGCTCACGGATTCTTGCTCGTGGACTCCCACTCACTTTGCTTGCAGATTCATGCTTCGCCTGCCAAATTCTTTTTCACCCTCACTGGGAGCCTGTTGAAAGGCTAGCTTTTACCATTAGCCACTATTACAGACTGCATCACTTAGATGTCTTACTGGGAAAAGCTCCAAAAAAGTTCTTATAAACAAAGCCACTGATCAAATTGTCAAAATCAAACCTTGATGAAACTAGGCTTGATATTACATTTCATAAGTTGAAACAAATTCTTTTTTTGCCGTACATCGTAACCAAACTTGTTGGATTAACCTAATCACGATGCTGCTTCTTCCAGAGGTTTTATTATGGAAGAGACTGTCTCTTGAAAAAGGGAGAAATGTAATATCCAGTTCAGCATTCTGACAATTCCAGTATAGTTCAGTTTGCACATGCGCACAAGCATCACTTTTACAGTGCCACGTTGTCAGGTGTAGTCGGCAAAGTGTTTTGTCATTAAAAAGCATTTGTTTAGAGAAAGACTCACAGTTGTTGCAATGACAGGAAACGTTTCTATTTTAGTGGTTTATTCACATGAGATCATGTTGTGGGTCATGTTACTGAGAAAATGAGGATTTTTTGGTGGGTTACGTTCCAGGCCATTTACTAGGTCCGGCAATTTGGCATCAATTCCACCTCCCCACAACTATTACATCTGACAACCCCATAGGGCTTTGAACATTACAATAAAGTTTTGAAACTCACAGCAAATGTGCAACTTACTGGTGATGTGGCTTGTAAGTACCAAACAATCCCTGACTTTGTACGAACTTCAAAAACATTTCGTCTGTTTGGGAAAGAGGTAGATGACTTTACAGCATCAATATCACCTCTTGTGACAGTATTAACAGGGCTTGGAGCCTGTGAAGTAAATAACAAATTAGCTTTTAAAAATTAAAGGGTTAAAAATGAAATAAAGTGGAACTGTTAATAATAAGCATAGTAGAATTCTCCAGGTCTGTCAGTAATGCAGATACTTTAGTTTGAGTGGCTGAACTGCCGGGCTTGAATACATTTCTCCAGGACAAGTAAATTTAAATTTGCTTGAACAATTACAGCAATTACAATTAAACTTATACTACAGATACAAAAAAAAAGTCTACGGAGTACATATCTACGCACTACAATCTACACATTATATACAACCTACTTACAGTATGGAGTCAGTATGCTACTTACAGAAAAAAGGACTTTAACTTACAGCTTTGGATTACATTGACATGCAATATGACAGACACTATAGAAAATAATACACGTACACTAATTACAAGACAATAATTATTACTAAAAAAACAATAGGAAATTTACACTTGTTGAGGCACACTACCCAGTGTAATTATAAATTACAATATTCACTTAATGAAATTTAGCATCGATTTCTATATCAGTTTAAAATTACATTTGTTTACAGGGTGATGCAGTGCTGGTTGCTGGTTATCAGGATCTACAATCCCAGACAAAACAGTTGGGACACGAAGCAACTTCTCCCCTCCCCCCCACTTACAGTGTTGATAATCAGGTGATATTTTCCCTTTTTGTTGAGGAAAATGCGACATTTTCCAACACTGATTAGGGGGGATGGGGAATACGTGATCCAGCTCAACTGTCCCAGCTACTATTGTCCAGGATTGTCTGAAAGAGATATGCGAGGAATTTTCTAGTGAAGGTAACGCCAACGATCATCATGGTGTCACGATATTTTAGAACTTGATTTCGGCTCAATGACGTACACTGGACAGAACTTTCCTACGTTAATCTAGATTAAGGCTCAGTGCAGATATTCATGGAATATAACTCGTAACCACCTGTAATAAAATGCAATTCGCGATCTGCTTCCAGCAAAATGACATTTAAAGGAAGGTTAGAGCTGTTGTCTATTATTTAAGACATTTTCCAGGATTATTAATTCACAAAGTAGCAGATCTTTGTGTTATTTCAAGGAATAGTGTTAAATAAATTGATGTAAGTTTATCCGTGTATAGTAATCAGATATATCACGATTACACACGACACAACAACTTCCGGGTCCGCATGTATTTAATTAACGCACACGAATAACCAACATTGGTTAACCAATTGAAAGTCAGCATTTTGCTCCCTAACCTTCGCTGTTCTTCCCAATTGGCAGAAGGTACAAAAATTTCTCACTTCACATCATTTGAAATGCAGGCTGGAAGCAAGTTGGTGGCCAAATAGTAGAGTTTGACACTCGAAATATGGTTAACTGTTTGCCAGTGTCAATAAGTTAATTACGTAACTACCCTTTCTATTTCAATTGAACAGTTAACCATATAAACCTTCTTGCAAAGCTCTGTTTTGCTAGTTCTTGATCCCAAACAATGTTAAATAGTTTTTAATAATTTTTATAAAGTGGAAAAAGGTATAATTTGAATGACTCGAAGCAGTTTGGAACCAAAATGTTTTATCAGTAATGGTTAATCGTGAGGGTTAATTGCAGCGGTTAACCCGGTGACACTTCTGAAGCCGAGAACACACCTCGCTTTATGCACGTTCCGGTATTACAGAGGAAAATGAAGAGAGACATGCATAATTCAATCACGTTTAGGTAGCAGCAATGCTTTATAGCTGTCCACTGATAAACCCCACGAAACAGCTGGGACAAGGCGAAAATATCCACTTGCTCAGTGCCCACCGTTTCAACCGAATTTGCATCATTTTTGTTTCGGGCGAATCAACCACCCCTCTAAAGAAGTAGACAAGATCATTTTTTCAGTGCAGGAAATAGAAACATCCTTTTCAAACACAATATCTTGTGCATAGTTGGATTTTAGGGGCGAACAACTGAGCCGTTTGCCCCTGAAGAAGCAATAGAGGGTTATGTCACAGACTTATCAATCGCCTACCGTAGAAGGTTATTTAGAAAGATGACTTAATGTTCTTAAGTGCCTACCCAGGTAAAACTTGTCGTTGCATGCTGTTTCTTTTAAGTAGCGCTCATTAGCTGTACCCGCGAGATGGTACAATTCCTGTTTTCTCCAACCTGTTTTACAGTGAGTGTAATTGTAAAGATTCTAGAGGTTGCCTTTACTCAAATCTTAAACAACTACAGGGGTAGCGCGGTGCGAGATATTCAAACTCCACTTGGTAGATTCAAACTGATTTAATGACAGATTAAGTCCATAGATCTACAGTTCACAATACATAGCAACTGAAGAAATAGCGAAAACCAGTAAATTGCAAGTAGTGGTAGCAGATACGAATAGGAGTAGTAGTTGTACAGGTAGATGTAGTAGGTTCAAACTGAAAAGCGATAGTTAAGAATACGTCCTACTTAAATAAGGCATAAAATACAAATCTAACAGGATAGAAAAATCAAAGTAAGACTAACAAGATCATAGTGTGAAACAAATGGACGTGACAATTGATACTTGAAACTAATAAAACTGGGACGATAACAACTCTTGTTGTAACAAACGAAGATATCAACAGCTATCGTGCAAAATAGCTAAATATAGCGTGAAAAAATCACAATTTGGTAATCATATGACAATTGGACTGATAAAGCAACTTGACAAAAAACCTTACCAATAGTAAAGCTGTGAAAGCGATTTCAACAAAACCTAGATAAACTACACGAAACCTTTTCGTGATAAAGAAAAGACTAACAATTCGCGACTTAGCAAATAACTACAACAATAAGAACTTGCGTACTTTGGTTGACGACTCGCACCAAAAGGTAGCAGAGGGACAGCAAAATACACTTGAAATAGTGGTAACTTGGATCATCTGATCATAGCACGGTATTGGTGTAACTTCACTAACAATCTCTGACTAAAAGAAGTTGCACGTCGTCTTTTATTGCCTATGTTACGTGAAAAAACTTGGGCGTTGTGAGAAACATGGCGCCCACAATAAAGACAACTTCCTAGCGGCAAAAATTCTAGAACTATTACATACGTGTGAAAGTCACAATTTTATGAAAGCTTTGATTTTGAAATCACGTACTTGGCTGGAATAATAACTGATAATAAATCAGTAGGAAGTTGCATAGGAAATTGATAAACGATAGGCGTTTCAAAACTAACAGCGAGTGGTATGACATTCTTTAAATTCTTCTTTCAGACAATCCCAGACAAAAAAGTTGGGACACGAAGCAACTTCTCCCCTTCTCCCACTTAGAATGTTGATAATCAGGTGATTTTTTTCCCTTTTTGTTAAGAAAAATGCGACATTTTCCAACATTGATTAGGGGGGATGCGAATGCGTGTACCTTAGTGCCAACTGTTTTCCTACGATGTGGGAAAACGGAATTCGCACTTCCAGTTTCGTTTTTCATTTACCCACCCCATCGAAAAAGGGAATTTGAGATTCCATTTTCGTTTTCCGTTTTACTACTGCATTGAAAATGGAATTCCAAGTTCTATTTTCGTTTTTCGTATTTCCACAACTTTGGACAACAGAATCCTAATTGTCATTTCCTTTTTTCGTCTTTCATTTTTGAAAGATATTGATCATGTCAAGCCTTTTTGACTTTATAGTGGGACCTAAATAGCCATTTCATTCTGTGATTTGTGATAGTAAAGGAAGGCATGCAATAATACAAGCCGAAAGAGCCCTAGCGTCTGCTTAATAGGCTACTAATGCGTGTACCTTAGTGCCAACCATTTTCCAACGACATGGGAAAACGAAATTCGAACTTCCAGTTTCATTATTCGTTTACCCACACCATTGGAAAAGGGAATTAGAACTTTTATTTTCATTTTTCGTTTTCCTACTACATTGAAAACGAAATTGAAACTTCTATTTTCATTTTTCCTTTTCCTATGACTTCGTACAACAGAATTGCAACTGTCATTTCCGTTTTTCATCTTCTATTTTCGTAAGACATTGAAAAACGGAATTTGAACTTCGATTTTAGTTTTTTGTTTTCGTGTTCTATTATATTATATCAAGACAGTAGCCTGTTAAGCAGACACTAGCGTTCTTTGGGCTTATATATATATTTTCCTACCTTACGATACTCATAATGGACGTCATAGCTGACTGTACATGATGTCACTGACTGTACATAAGGAGTTTGATTTCAACAAATAGCACAAAAATACTGTGCAGCTATATTTATAGAAACTAATATTTACAAATTTTTCAGCCTGCTACAAACCATATCGAGCGAGCTGATTGTTAATAAAAGCCTCTGTTTAATAGGACTACCACGACATCAATATCGACAAGGAAATGAAATTCCCCTTATACTATCACAAATCACGGAATTAAACGGTTATTTAGTTCCCACAATAAAGTCAAAAAGTTTCAGTACAAAGGCTTGTCATGATCGATTTGGAACATATAGTCGAACCTCTGATAGCACCTGATATTTCGATGTCGACTGGTCAGTGTAAAATGAAGACTGCAGACTGGAGACCGGGGATAATATGCAGACTGAGGGTAAAATGCAGACTGCAGACTACAGACTACAGACTTTTTAAGTATATAGCGACGGTGTTTTTCCATCATCAATTTCTAATCAGAAACAGGGTTATTCAGGCTAATCACAGTGAAAGTTTGCAATGCTCCGGTTAGCCTGAATATCACTCGGGTTAGCTTAAATAACGCTGCGGTTTGCCTGTTTACGGTTAGCTCTCAATGATGGAAACGGTAACATGACTCAGTTAAAAAGTCTACAGTCTGCATTTTACCCCTGGTCTGCAGTCTGCATTTTCACCCTCAGTCTGTATTTTACCCCAGTACGCAGTCTTCAGTCTGCAGTCCTCATTTTACACTAACCGGATATCGACTGTTCTATCCGCAACTGACCTTCTCTTCTTGATACCATGACAACTGAAAAACCTTTTTACACTTAGATTTGGGTAACGGTTCTTGATTACCTTGAGAAGGTCTTCATAATTATTATTTTCCTCAATAAGAAAACGGCAGACAAAGACTTCCTCAAGGATGTGGTTTCTAGGTCTACTGTTAGCGACAGGAAGTGCCAACATTCTTCCGATTCAGGTAACAAACAAAAGTGAAAAAAACACAGGAATGAAAAACGAAAATCGAAGCTCAAATTTAGTTTTTCAATATCTTATAAAAAGGAAAGATGAAAAAGAGAAATGAAAATTAGAAAACGAAAAAAGGAAATAGAAATGGAATTCCATAGAAACGGAATTCCATTTTCAATGTAGTAGGAAAATGGAAAACGAAAATGGAATTCCAATGGCATGGGTAAACGAAAAACGAAAGTGGAAGTTCAAATTCTGTTTTCCCACATCGAAGGGAAACGGTTGGCACTAAGGTACACGCATTCTACTGTCTTGAGATCATATAATAGAACACGAAAACGAAAAACGAAATCGAAGTTCAAATTCCGTTTTTCAATGTCTCACAGAAATAGAAAATGAAAAACAGAAATGAGGTCATGAGAAAACGAAAAACAAAAATAGAAGTTCCAATGTTGCTTTCAATGTAGTAGGAAAACGAAAAACGAAAATAAAAGTTCAAATTCCCTTTTCCGATGGCACGGGTAAACCAAAAACGAAACTGGAAGTTCGAATTTCATTTTCCTATGTCGTAGGAAAACGGTTGGCACTAAGGTACATGCATTGATGCGGAATACGTGTTCCAGCTCAACTGTCCCAACTAAATGGGTGAACCTTAGTGCCAACCGTTTTCCTGTGATGTGGGAAAACGGAATTCAAACTTCCAGTTTTGTTTTTCATTCACCCACGCCATCAGAAAAGGGAATTTGAGATTCCATTTTTGTTTTCCATTTCCTACTACACTGAAAAAGCAAACTTCTATTTCTGTTTTTTTGTTTTCCCACAACTCTGGACAACAGAATTCTAACTGTCATTTCCTTATTTCGTCTTTCGTTTTTATAAGATATTGAAAAATGGAATTTGAACTTCGATTTTCGTTTTTTGTCACTTTTGTATGTTACCTGAGTCAGAAGAATGTTGGCACTTCCTGTCACTAACAATACACCTGGAAACCACATCCTTGATGAAGTCTTTGTCCACCATTTTCTTACTGAGGAAAATAATAATTATGAAGACCTTCTCAAGGTAATCAAGAACCGTTACCCAAATCTAAGTGTAAAAAGGTTTTTCAGTTGTCATGGTATCAAGAAGAGAAGGTCAGTTGCGGATAGAACAGTCGATATCCGGTTAGTGTAAAATGAGGACTGCAGACTGAAGACTGTGGACTGGGGTAAAATACAGACTGAGGGTAAAAATGCAGACTGCAGACCAGGGGTAAAAATGCAGACTGTAGACTTTTTAACTGAGTCATGTTACCGTTTCCATTATTGAGAGCTAACCGTAAATAGGCTAACCAGAGGGTTTTCTAGGCTCACCTGAGTGACATTCAGGCTAACCAGAGCATTGCAAACTTTCACTGCGATTAGCCTGAACAACCCTGTTTCCGGTTAGAAATCGATATGGAAATATAACCTTCAATATATGCTTAAAATGTCTGTAGTCTGCAGTCTGCATTTTACCCTCACTCTGCATTTTACCCCCAGTCTCCAGTCCACAGTCTTTGTTTTACACTGACTGGTCGATATCGAAGTAGAAAGTGCCATATCGGAGGTTTGACTATATGCTCCTAATCGATCATGGCAAGTCTTTGTCCTAACACTTTTTGACATTATAGTGGGACCTAAGTAACCATTTAATTCCGTGATTTGTGATAGTACATGCATAATTTAATTTCCTTGCCGACATTGATATCGTGGTAGTCCTATTAACAGAGGGCTGTTATTAACAGTCAGCTCGATACAGTTTGTAGCACACTGAAAAATTCGTAAATATTAGTTTTATATGAATATAGCTAAACAGTTTTTTTATGCTATTTGTTGACATCAAATCTCCATATTTACAGTCAGTTACATACAGTTGCCTATGATGTCCATTTTGAGGATTGCAAGGTAAGAAAAAATAAACCGTAGAATTCCGAAAGTAACGGCCCCCCCCCCGAAAGTAACGGCTCCCCGAAAGTAATGTTAATTTTTTATCTTTCTATTAAATCCCGAAAGTAACGCCCCCCCCCCCCCCCGGAAGTAAGGATCACCCCAAAAGTAGCGGCCCTTTCAAAAATGACAACTCAAAAACAATAAAATCTGTTGTATTTAATGTAACGCCTGTTTCAAACAGCACGGTAAGTGCTTAGAAATACAACTTGGAAGTGAACTGAATAATTTCCTATTTTATTTATAGCAAATACCAATCAGTGGTCTCTTGTGTGTATTTTCAAAATCAATTCAAAAGCATTGCATAAAATAACTACCGGTGATATGGTACCGTACTAGGGCCGTACAGATTTCAACAAGACATTGAAAGAAAAACTCTCTGCTCTCAAGCGAAGTGCGGATGGAACAGCCTGAGTGCAGGACTGATCAAAAGACTGAAACATTTGAACAGTAAATATTTGTGATTTAATTTCATACTTACATATAAGGGCTGTATGTGCCAGATACGGTATGATCAGAATCAAATAATACAGTATTTAGTTCCCGTATAATATGAGCACTACTTTTCATTGTATTGTACACACGTTTGGCGCCTTTTTCTTGTTACAGTATGCTTTGGTAATAAATACGTAACGCCTGATCGCAGGTTAATACGTAACCTGAATGACCTTTTCACATGTATCATGTAACGTGTCTTCTTTGTGTAAAATGACTGCCCAATTACAAACGTTTTTTAACCATCCGAAAGTAACGGCTACCCGAAAGTAGTGGCTCCTTGGGCCTGCTAAATCCAAAAGTAACGGGGGCCGTTACTTTCAGAATTCTACGGTATACAAGCCCAAAGAGCCCTAGCGTCTGCTTATTAGTTTACTGTCTTAAGATAATATAATAAAACACGAGAACAAAAATCGAAGTTCAAATTCCGTTTTTCAATGTCTTACGAAAATAAAAAATGAAAAACGGAAATGATAATTACAATTCTGTTGTACAATGTCATAGGAAAACGAAAAACGAAAATAGAAGTTGCAATTTTGTTTTTAATGTAGTAGGTCAACGAAAAACCAAAATAAAAGTTCAAATTTCCTTTTCTGATGGCGTGGGTAAACGAAAAATGAAACTGGAAGTTTGAATTTTGTTTTCCCATGTTGTAGGAAAACACTTTGGACTAAGGTACACACATTCAACTACTTTTGTCAGGGATTGTAGCTATTCAATTTCCACTATTTTTGATTTTCCATTTAATGTTTAGTTTTTGTTTGAATTGACTATCAAGTGGGAATTTTTCCATCATTTTTCAGTCATAGATGTACTTTTTCATTTGCCATTTCCACATCCCCCATAAGACACCTTGTTTGCCCCCCAAAATTTTGCACAAGCATTCTCTTCAGTTTCTCTTGCGACAACTGACATTGTCAAGAAATACTGCAAAAATGTAACATGGCAAGAGAATACGTGGCGAGATGTCGCATTGTTGAAAACATTCGTAAAGTTATCAGTTATCCTTGTCTGAGACAGTTATAAAGAAAGTGCTGCTTCTTATGTGATCACCAAAACAAGTTAGAACTTAATAATTTTCATTTTCTTTCCTATTTTTTTCGCTCTTCATTTCCCTAACCAATATCAGTGATTTTTTTTTCTTTCTTTGTTACCTTTTGAGAGATCTTAGAAATGAGAAAAAACTGTATTCAATGTGGAGTCACTATACCACAAGGCAGGGTGACCAAATACAAGTACCCTGTGTTGTCATAATTTCTTTTTTTTTCTTTTCTTTTTTCCTTCCCTTTCCAAGGCAATATCAGTAACTGCAGAACTCCCAGCACTGTGTTATGCCTTTTTTCTATTTAAATGATTTATAATCAACTCTTTGTTCGTATCATTTTGCCATATCCATATTTACTTACACTACTGTATAAATAATAGCAAAACATGTTGCTCGAATGTTCCTCTATTCTCTCGTCAGTTGTCAGTTGATCATCTCAAAATTTTAATCACAGCTTGAATCATTCATAAAATACATACAGCTCATCCATTTTGTGATTTTCGATATCTTCTTTTTTGGCAGTAGATTACAGTTAAACCTGTATTAAGCAGACACCTTCCAGAACTGAGCTTTTTATATAATTAGCTTCTATATATAGAGACGTTCATGCTAAAATCTATTCAATGTAGATCATTTAGACATTTCGGTCATCAGAAAGACTAGTGAGACAATCTCAGATAGTGCAGAGTGTAATGTATAGCTCTGATACAGTGCTCATAACACAGTTCCTATATAACCCCTGCCACCCACTCCTGGTTTGTACTGACCTTGTTAGTCAGCTAGGGATTTTGATGAGACATAATCTTAGCAGTGTGTATGTTTGATGTGTGTATTTTCATTCACAGTCCAAGAATAACTTAAAATTAATTACCATTTACCATTGATTTTTGCTCATTTGTATATGTAATAGGACTACATGCTGTCCAATTTGGAAATAATTGGATGAAAAAAATTCTGAGGACAGCCAAAATTGGACAATGCCGCAGGCCAAGTCCAATTTGGCTGTCAGAGGAATTTTTTGAATCCAATTATTTCCAAATTGGACAAGCATGTAGTCCTGTTACTTATTAATTATATAGCTTGTGAGGTAATGCACCTTTGCAAGGAAAACTACAATAACTGTCTCTGAAGAAAAACAGACTGGGCCCTCGATCTTCTGAAACTTGGGAAAGCTTCGAAAATATCCAGTGATCTTCGGAAATCCTGGGAAGTGTTCAGGTGATATTTGGAAATCTTCGGGTGGTCTTCGGAAATCTTCGGAAGTGTTCGGGCGATCTTCGGATGTACTCAAGTGATCTTTGGAAATCTTTGGAGATGTTTGGGTGCTATTCAGAAATCTTTGGAAGTGTTCGGGTGATCTTCGGAAATCTTCGGGAGTGTTCGGGTGATCTTTGGAAATCTTCAGAAGGTTTCGTGTGGCCTTCGATGATCTTCAGAAGGTTTAATAGCTTTATTTCATTGGCTGAGACAAACTGTCCTATTTTTTTCCCAAATTGGACAGTTTCTGCATTTTTACTCAAAGTCCTTATTGAAAACTGTCCAAATTAAATCCCAAATTGGCCAGTTTCCAGAAATTAAAGGATAATAGCTGTGCTGACAATCAGGGTCCAAAATTAACTTTTTTAGGCAGGCGCCAACTGGCAACTGAAATTTTTTTTTCAGTCGCCATATGGAAAAATGTGGTCGTCAAAAAGTGTCAATAAAATTTTTCCTTCACAGTGAAACACAAACCAAAATTTTTGGTCGCCAGATAGAAAATTCTGCTCGCCAATTTTTCTTTTAAGAATCAGAACGAAGAGAACGTGTTTGGGGCTGCAATGATGGCGATTTTCCGCTAACGATAAGATTAAATACAAACACGCTGATTATTTATACACCTACCACTGAAAACCCATGATGAACGAATCGAATGACGGCCATATACGCAGTTTCGTGCGACTGCCAAATGTTTCAAGTCAATTTTATACCTTCTCTTGTCTCTACCTTTTGGAGCAGAAATGTACCCGACTGAAAACTGCTGTTTGGTTCTTTGCTCTATGTGCAAAACGATCTTTCCTTTCACGTTCTGTCAAGACGATCGATGGATCGCCATGTTGAAT
This sequence comes from Orbicella franksi, assembly GCF_964199315.1. Lineage (NCBI taxonomy): Eukaryota > Metazoa > Cnidaria > Anthozoa > Scleractinia > Merulinidae > Orbicella > Orbicella franksi. The sequence continues at coordinate 23,425,448 of NC_138148.1, read as the reverse complement.
ATTGAAATCTTCCGCTAATTTCTTTGTGGATGTTCCGTCTCCACTTTGTAATAAATTACGGAAAGAGTTCAGGACATCTTTGGACACCACATCGCCTGAATAAATGTTCTTATTATATGGCTAGCTCTGTGAGCGGGCAGGATGAATCAAATCCTGCGCTGTGATTGGCTACCTGAGCGGGCAAGATGGAGCTACCTTGCCCGCTCGGGACTACCTGGCGTGTCCCACAAGAAAAATTTCCGCGAAAGCCATATAATAAATCCTTTATTAACCAAGCTTGTTCGGTCAAGATGGCTGGATATTGGCCTCGTTCTTTTTTTGCGAGTTTATGGACCTCAACTCCGTCTCGGTCCATAAACACGCAAAAAAAATAACTTGGCCGATATCCAGCCATCTTGACCTCACACTTGGTCAATAACCCATACATGGTGAAAGAACGCACGTGGCCTTCTGCGCCTGCAATACGTATGTTGTGGGAAGCCGCTGGAAAAACATGGCGGTGAAGCTTCGCAGTGATCGTAGCTGTGAAACATTGTGGTAGATTTATAATAACAGGAAAATCGGTTTTATACTTCAAAAGCAGCGGAAAGGTAAAAATTACGCGACCAATTGGCTGGCGGCTTTGAACTTTATCTTAATCGATTTGGCTGAAAATTAAAGTTTGTGTAATTATTGTGGCTTGAAATAGTTAATCGCCCACTGGCGACCAGCTGTGAAATTCTGGTCGCCAGTGCAAAATTTTTAGTCGCATTGGCGACCAGGAAAGCGCAATTTCGGACCCTGACAATACTGGATTAACTGACTGCTATATAATTGTAAATTAAATAACACATTAAAGTAGCGAATGTGACAATTTTACTCTACACGCAAACATTTGTAACTTGATACTTTTGTTTTCCTCGCAAAGGTATACAAATATACAGAAATATTAGCTTTTTGAAGCGATCAAAGAAGTAACGTAGGTACATGCACCATCTATTTCACGTGGTGCTCACAAGTACCTACCCCATCCTACCCCCCTTGCTGCAAGCCTAATTAATTACTTGAAATTAATTAATTAAACAAACCTTAAAATATACACCTTATTGCCATAGTGTCATAGTGCCATAATACCTTATAGCCATAGTGCTTTAGCGGACGTCAACCCCCAGACCATCCCAATAGTGCACTCCATACTAAAAATGAGAAACATTGCTGATAAAATTAAAATTAATCACTCCGTAAGAAAATTGTTTCACCTTCAGATCGAATATAACTTAAACTATGCTGCAACTGCAAATAAAAGCTTTATCCATTGGTCAGCAGATTTGTTCACAAAAATTCTAAGAGGAAGCAAAAGAAGCGAAGAAAGGAAGGAAGTATCCAGTCAATCTGCCACCATTCTTACAACTTGGATTTTCCAAGTTAAAAAGGGAAAATAGAAAAAATTATATCAAGATCTCTTCTGTTTTCACAAGAATGCATGCATCGCATATTGTTGAGAAGACAGATACTGAAGTGGCATGGTGTGTGAATAGTGTGCACATGCTCAGAAACATCGTGAATTTGTTAGTTAGCACATGATTATTACATGTATCAGTTAAGTTGCATGTATATGTACAATTTTCCCTTTTTATGAGTTACCGTTTTTTGAGGAGTTGTTTTCACAGTTTTTTGGGTTAGTTTGAAGTTTCCTGAATTACTCTTTTTGGAGGTATTTTGACCCATTAAAAGAGCTTGTTTTGAAGAGTAAATCTCGTAACAGCTTATGAACATATACTGCTAGTAATCAAAGATTATGAGTGCGTTCGTCTCCCACGCCTTTGATATTTTAACTTAAACAGCTGTCCGTTGCTGAAATCATTATCTTTGTGAACAACTGAAGTTTTACAGACAGATGTAACATAATGACAAAGTCCACTATTTTTCTGTCTGAGGGACGAGACAAAACGGTAAAAAACAAAACAAAACAAAATCACCCTTGGGACGGCAAGATGCTGACCGCGGCCACTTAATAGAGGTGGCTGTTGAATTGAGGTTTTTATTACAGTGTACAGCTGACAATTTTTTCCGGGATCCAAATAAAAGTTGGCCGCTTAATAGATGTTTGGCTGTATTTTGATTTCCTGGCTTTTTTGTTGACATGTTGAGTGACAGCTCCAGTTTCGGTAAGTCACAAGTTTAATAGAATATTTGCCTTCAAAATTCATGCTAAAATCTCATTTTACTGGCAATTTTTAAGCGTAAAGGCTAATTTTTAAATGTACACCTGTGTTACATCTAGTATTCTAAGCTGGAAGCACAAATATCAGCTAGCATTTGCACTCTCGTGCTGCTTTATCCACGTTTTATTGTAAACAAACTCTGCGCAACTGGAAACTGTTTCGAATATTTCTGCTGATGAATAGAAATAGGCAGCATTTACATTGCTGTTCCTTAGTGCTGGCCTACTCTCATAGATCTTGGCTTCAGAGTACTCTTCCATCGATTCAATTTTGAGCTTTGTTGAATACTGAACTATTTTTGGCCACTGGAACTAAGTACTTAAAGTCAACAAAATTTCTTTAATGTACTCAAAATATAGCCAATGAAATATAGCTGTTCCCACGGTTAACATCCCAAAGCCAAGGCGATTCAAAGTCGTGGTCATGAACAGAATAACTAATTGTTGTCCCATGTCGCATCCTGACAAAAGAGGCCACTCACAGTCCAGAATCAAAACAACAAACGAGTGATCGCGAATGATCTAAAAAGCAAATCATCTTGTTTACATGTGCTTTGCAATGATGTAATTTTTTTTCTTTTGCCCGGCCAAAAAATGTCACTCTTGTCTACATTTGGACTGCATTCCCTTTTTTGTCAAATGCAGTCAGAGTGAAAAACCAGTTCAAAGAAGACTCCAAAATGTCGAAAACAATGAAAGAAGCCACAAAAGAGAACAAGAATGATGTGGCAGATGGACACGAAATGTACAACACATGGTTTGGCAATGATGTCATTTGTTTCTAGCCCTGCTACGGGGCGGCCAAATCGGTGTCGCAAGATTGTACGAAGGTGAACCATCCCATGAAACTTGATTCAAGTCTGCATTAGGACTGCGTTCTACGAACGCAATAATTGACAGACAAAGAAAATTCAATTTGCCACATGGGAAATTACAATCAAAAGGCCCATACGTGAGGCCTTGGGTATGGTACTCACATCTTTGGACTCAAAGTAATGCAGGTACATTCTTTCCAGCTTGAAGTATCTTTTTCCCCAACCAGACCACAAATTCTTGTATTTTTTAAGTTCTCCTTCTTTCTGCAAGGTTGAAGCAATGAACATGTCACAAACTAATTTGCAACTTTACTTCAGTCAAGAGCAAAATGGCACTGTCCATTAGTCTCACTGCTAAAAGAATTTTAATTGGTATTGGTTTAACCTTAAATATATTTAATTTGAAGTTTCTGGAAAGAAAAATAGGGGTCACTGAACATCCAAGATCATTAAATCCATGCAAAGCTATAACAATGGCCATCTGCCCGATCATCGTTCATTTTATTACTTAGCGTGCTCGCTCATGCATGACATGGCATGTGAATTTACACGCGCAGTAAGGATGCACAGAAACAATTAGTGCGAACATACTTAAATGGCAGAAGAACATGAACAGGATCTAATTCATTGTTAACAGCTGGTAACTCAGAAACAGGTTGATCAGAAGCTTTGATTGCAATAAAGCTCGAGATGGTGGAATTAATTAACCTCTCTGGGTAACTCAGTCAAGAAAACACCATTTTGAGCCAATCACATTCCTCAGAAATGTAGCACCAGTTGGAAGAGAGGCGGAAGGCATGATCAAGCATAGAAGAAACTCTCGAGCGCGAAGGCAAGATGCCCACATATTACAGGAGATATGTGGATGAAAAGTTAACTACTATGCCAGATAAATCATCAGCTGATAACTTTCTTGAGACTCTTAACCACTGCCACTCTTCGGTTAAGTTCACTATGGAGATGGAGAATAATGAAATGCTTCCATTTCTTGGCACTCAGCTCCTTAACAGATCTATACAAATCCAAACCCAAATATATGTCAAACCTACCAACACTGGCCTTCTGCTGCATTACAAGAGCCATGTTGATGATCGCTACAAGTGCGGCTTACCAAAAACTATGCTTGATCGTGCCTTCTGCCTCTCTTCCAACTGGTCCTACTTTCCCAAGGAATGTGATCAGCTCAAAATGGTGTTTTCTAGACTGTTACCCAGAGAGGTTAATTAATTCCACCAACTCAAGCTTTATTGCAGTCAAAGCTTCCGATCAACCTGTTTCCGAGTTACCAGCTGTTAACAAAATTATGAACTAGATCCCATTTGCGTTGTTCTACCATTTAAAGACCAGGCTTCAGCCGATGTTGTAGCAGCACAACTCAAAGATCTGAGCCAGAAAATTCAAGTGACTGTCCAGCCCATGTTTGTTAGCCACAAGATCAAACAACACCTGAAACTGAGCAAAGTCAAGCCGTCTACTGTTAACCAACAATCCCTTGTTTATCCATTTAAATGTAACCTGTGTGATGCAGGTTATGTTGGTTACACAAGGCAGCATTTGCATCAACGCATAGACAAGCAAGAGAATGCACCTTCCTCCATTGGAAAACATTTTTGTGTGAAACATTCTTATGTGCCCAAGGATCTTACCAAGAATTTTACCACCTTAAATAAGAGCAAGAACAAGTTTGACTGTCTCATTTATGAAATGTTTTTATTAATGAACGGAGACCAAGTCTCAATGTACAGTCCGACTCAATTTGTGCTAAAGTTTTTAATCATTCGTAATTATGTTATTCTTGCATGCATTTTATTGTTCTTAACACCCTTTTTTACATTTTCATACTTTACATACTTTTACTTCTTTGTTTTATATTTATACTTATGCAAAAGTTTTTATCTCCACTTTTAAACTTGACAATGACCAAAGTTTGGTCGATACGGTGCACACTTTTACCGTTAGACTTTACTTCAAATTGTTTGAAAAAACCTTACTTAAAAATACTTTAAAGTGCCTATGAAGTAAAAAATAATTGCTCCTGATTTGAAAGGCTTTTCAAAGTAAAGAAGAATGGCGTTTTCCTTTTTGGAATATCTTTTTTCGTTTTAGAGATATTCACGTTTTTGTATTATAAGTGATGATGTCATAGGTGGTTCCACTAAAACCGTTCAACACTCAATCAAGAATATCTCTAGAAATATTAAAGCAGTGTTCTTTAAACTTGGCACCAGAAATGTAAATCACAAAAGAAATGAAATGACATCCGTCGTGCCGTCACCATGACAGTTATGCTGCTGATCCTGTTTTAATTAAAACTAACATTACCAGATTTTATCTTAAACAAGGATCATCCACTCCCAACAATCTAATGGGGAGAGTTAAGACAATATGGGAATCACGTGTGTTCCGAGCAAGACCCCCTCTCCCTTTTCAAAGGGTTGCAAATTGGCATATTTGGTTTTTCACAGAAAGAGACTGGAGCCAAAAGTATTGCCATGGCAACAACACAGAAGGTGTCATTCTGTTTCTTTTGTGATGCACATTTGTGGTGCCAAGTTTGAAGAACACTGCTCCAATATTTCTAGAGATATTCTTGATTCAGTGTTTTACTGTTCCAGTGGAACCACCTATGACGTCATCACTTTCCTCATTTGCATAATACATAAACGTAAATATCTCTAGAACGAAAACAGATATTCCAAAAAGGGAAATGCCATTCTTCTTTACTTTGGAAAGCCTTTCAAATAAGCAGCAATTATTTTTTACTTCATAGGCACTTTAATATGATTATTTTTCTACTATCTTGATCCAGCTCCTAAGTATGTAATTTTATCAATCTTAAAATTTGAATAAGTTAAGCTCAGTTATTTTTACTCCAAAATGTTCAGCAATTGATGAAAGGGCCAATAGAAACCAATGATCTGGAGGTAACAATCAAAGGACCCTTGGAGTCAGTTCATTCATGTGATGGTTAATTTGCATTAATTACATGCCCTTTTGTTATGAAATATTGGTACAGTTAAACCCTGTTAATTCAAACCCTCAAGGGAAACGACAGTTCCAAATAGTAGGGGTTAAGTGCAAATAGATATCATTATACTTGAGCACTTGTTTGATAAAAACGATATCTATATTCCTCATGGAGACTGGAAATTCCAGAGGGTAGGCAAGCAGGAGGCAGGAGGAGAAGAGGTCAGACAGTCTTCTCTGTGGAGGGGATGGGCATTATCTGGGATCACACATTGCTGCTCCATTCCCACAAACACTAACACCTCACAAATCATTTTTAACTAATTGCTGTTGACAGGAACTTTGGGAAGATTGAAGGTTAGCTTTTGGGCACTAGGATCTCTCGCATGGTTTGGGTAACCAATGTGAGCTATGATTGGTCCATGATTGCCTTTGGAAACCACTGATCAATCATAGCTCATGCTTAGTATCCAAAGTGAACCATCCTAGAAATGCTAGTGCCAAAAGCTGGCACTCAGTCTCCCAAGGCTAGAGAGTTTCTGTGAAGGGCAATAGGTTGCCTACTGTCAAAGTCTGTGTTATAACCAATCGCTAGCAAGATCTTCAACCACAGAAAACATTAGATGAGTTTCCATCAGTCATGGATCAAATTTGCTTATTTAAAGCCTTTGTTTTTGTTATTCAAGAATTTAGATAACTGCTGTTACATCCTACAAACACTAGCAAAGAGGGTTTGGGATATCTTAAACATGAAAAAACTACTTTCATGAACAAATGCATTGTGTTTGGCCAATCCGACATGAAAGTATGACCCGCAGGGGTTGTAGTGGAATCACCACAAGAGTGAATGATAGAAATGAGGGTCATTATTTTAATAACAACAAAAAAAGACGAAGAATATTTATTTGATGAAAATGAAAACTTTCCATTAAATTTTTGTAATTTATGCAAATTGAGTGCAAATTTATTTGAGAAAAAACAGCAAAAAATTGAATGTTCCTTTCGAGTGAATGAATAAATGACGAACAAATAAACAAACAAACAAAGGAACAAACTAACGAATGAACGAAAGAATGAACACACAAATGAATGAACAATGATTGATGAATGACTGAATTCCTTGAATGATTGAATGAAAGAATGAATGAATGAACATGTGAATGAACAAACAAACAAATGAATGAATGGATGAACAAAATTCAATGAACAACTAACAAGTCTGTGTCAATTGTCAAGACTTAATTAACATTACAAAAACTCTAAATGGGGAGAAGGCAAAGTAAATTAAAAATGACTTGATCAATCTAAATATTGACATAAGATAAAAACTTGTTGTATAACTTCCAAATAAAAGCTTACAATTAGCACGGTAATTATTAGTCAGTCAGTCAATCTTACAAATAAGTCAATCTTATGAACATTATTCTTGAAAGGCGATAATATTGGCAAATTTCTAATTTCCCATAACTTTGGCTAAGTGTATCTGATACTGTGCTTGCCATTTGTCACTGTATAAAATCTAGGCTCATAAATCCTTTGTTAAGTGTTGCAGAAGTTAAAAAAAAAAAACATTACTGCCTCACCCTGCCCCAGCCCATACCGCCGTGTCAAAACTAATTGCTAGACTCATCTTCCACGCACATTTTTAAATATAAACTGAAAACATGGCTTTTTAAACAAGCATTTTCAACCCATTGACTCCCGGAGATTTTTGCCAAAAACACATTTTTAGGTAAAAGGTAAAGAATCCAATCCCACTGACGTGTTCGCCGATGTGTCGGTCAACAGTCATTTTTTGGACATTTTGGAGATTTTCAGCCTGGATATGAGCCAAATTAGCTCCAATCTTCTCAGAAATGCATTTGCGACATGAAAGCATGCCTTTCTTTCCACAAGCATTGTGTTTTACAACATTTTTGTTCAGGCATCTGCAGTAATCAAAATTTTGAGAGAAAGTGACCTATGTCTTTAGGCTTTTCACTTTTTTCTTTTTTTTTTTTCATCTTCCTTTTTCTCCTTTTCTTATCCTTTTGCTGCGGTGATTGGCCCTCTACTGGGCTTGCTTCCAGTTCCAAATTTCTAGAGTAGCTAAGGAAATTTGGCTGCAAATTTTTCACTCAAATTTCTGCACATTTTTGTGCATTTTTCAGGCTCCATTGAGCCAATCACTCAGATCTGGGTCTCACTGGAGAGATCCCTTCCTCCTGTAGAACTTAAGTACAGATGATGCCAATTTTTGTAAAAGGTGATGACACCAGAAATGGAACAAAGGCCAACACTCATCATGGCTGGTTACAGGGTGGACTTGATGGGTTAAATTGAAGTTTTTAATTTTTATTCAAATTATTTTTTTTAATTTTTCTGTTTTTTACATTTTCTTATTTTTTTTTTTATAGTAGGTATTTGCTTTTAAATTCAATTTCTTGTAAAGTGCCATTGAACCATTGGGAGATGGCGCTATAAAAATTAGTAGCAGCAGCAGCAGCAGCAGTAGTAATAGGAGTAGTAGGAGGAGTAGGAGGAGGAGGAGGAGGAGGGGTAGTGGCAGTGGCAGTGGCAGTGGCAGTGGCAGTGGCAGTGGCAGTGGCAGTGGCAGTGGCAGTGGCAGTGGCAGTGGCAGTGGCAGTGGCAGTGGCAGTGGCAGTGGCAGTGGTAGTGGTAGTGGTAGTGGTGGTGGTGGTGGTAGTGGTAGTGGCACTGGTAGTAGTAGTAGTAGTAGTAGCATTAGTATCATTATTATCAGAGCGGTTTTCAATTGAGTGTTGTAAAACCAAACCCAAACCGATTACTTACCAATTAGACTACCCAACCAATCTCAAACCATAGTAAAACCAAAACCAAAACCAAAGTAATTGCCTAATTATTTTCAACACTCAAATGAAATCTGCTCTATTATTTATTATTATTATTATTATTATTATTATATTATAATAAAAATTATTATTATTATTATTACTATTATCATTATTTTACCAAGTGAAGTACAATTCAGGGAGTAATCGCACAAGTAATTTCAGAATCGGAGGAGTGCAAAACGTGAGGCCAATTTGAAATTACAGGCACAATTACTCCCTGAATTGTACGACACGAGGTCCAATTACTAACTAATCACATCTATAACAAATTTCGGAATTAAAAATGTCTTTTGAGAACTTCTTCTGAGTGAAAACATCTGTAACACTTTTCATAAGTTTGGAAAACTGTAGGAAACAGTGCAAAGGAAGCCATTAAAACATGCATAATTAACCTGCAAATCAAGCGAGTGTCCAATTAATTGGACACCCACATGATCATGCACCGATTACATGACAAATAAACACACAGAGAACCAATCACGATCGAGAATTTTGTTATAAATACAATTATTATTATCATTATTTAGTTAAAAAAGAATTACACTTGAAGTACAGAAATAAATTAAAGGTGAAAGTCTTTAAAGGAGTAGGTCACTCCAAAAACTGTATACTTTTTTCCATCACCAATAAAAAGTTCACATTGAGTTGAGTTACTCACCATTGTTTTTGCTTCTGAAGTGGATGCGATCCCAATGAAAAAGAAGTGAAAAGTTCGACACCGGGAGCCACCATTTTGAAAGGATCTGGAAGGCCAGGCTGCATATCTGTGACATCATTCCGTCCGAATTGGTGCAAAGCTCAGAGGCTAAAGCTCTTCTTTTCTGTTCTAAATTCAGTTGTGAGCTAAAAAATTCGGTCAGGGCTGTAAAACTGGAACCGAAAAGGATAGGGAAAGAGGAGTGACTTTCCTTAACTTGCCTAAAAAGAACAAAAAAAATTGCCAAAGAAGTGGTTCGAACAGCTACGTCGGGATGAGAGATTCATGCCAAAAAAACTCGAAAATGTGTATGTGTGCAACGAGCATTTCACAGACGACTGTTTCAAAACTCAATACCAATTTGAGCTTGTGGCTGGAAAGACAAGAAAGAGGTCATTGAAGAAAAATGCTTTCCGACAATTTTTCAATGGAAGGCCCTTGTAAAGGGATGTATTGCAAGCGAACGGTGCATCACAAGGAACGAAAAGAGGTAGCTATCAGTTATACTTTTCATTTTTAAAAATATTTTTTGCCCAGCAGAACAGTCGTTGACTTGATTGGGTAAATATTATTTCTGCACAAGAAATTGAAGCTCCTCACTGGACTACAGGGCTCGAATTTCAAGAAAAATCCTTGGGACCAGTTCTCAGGTTTGGTCACCAGCACAAGTATTTTAGTCCCCAAAAATTTTCGACCCCTCAGGCAATATATTTTCACAAAAAAGACACTAAAACAGCGTGAATCACGGGTCAGTTTCATGTATAATCAGTTTGCTGCTTTTTTTTCTATAATAACAGAGAGAAAATGGCTCAATGAAATTCTTTTCATCATTTACCAGTCTTACCAGTATTTATAAAAACATAGGCACGCAAGGCGTGCAAGAGTTATTTTTTTCTGTGAAGTTTTGGAGATAGAAGCATTCATGGTACAGTAATGATTTGGTTAATTTGACAAGTTTTTTTGGTTGCGATGTTACATCGGTCATGGTAAGATAGCTACATAGTAAGCCATAAAACGTTTGACTGAACAAACTACAGTAATCTGACATGTCTCCAGATTAATGTAGATATCATCTTATTTTCTAACAGACAATTTGATTCGCTCTTTGATACAACCCGTACTGTGATTGGTGTGACACGCGCACATGCATAACTCTCTCGCTCACCGATCACATAACCCTTCCAACCCCAAAGAGAAATTTTTGCTCAAAAATACTCAAGTTAATTTAAAGACTTTTTCGCATTTTACACAAGTCGTAAGTTTACCTTTTTACACAACACAACACAACACAACTTCACCGAAAATAGAAAGAAAGAGAAAAAAAAACCTCTGACACGTTGAAAGTCTGATTTAATTAAATGCACTTTAACTTGGTGCCACGCAGTCTTCAAAGAACATTTGAACAGTTTTCATACTTTTTACCTTAAAAAATATCGGACTGAAATGAATGTCATCAAATAAAACTATTAAACTGCTACTGCAGAGACGTAAAAACCGTCCAGAAACAAAACCTTCTTTTTTGTTTAATATCCTGGAAACAATAGCCGATAACTTGTCAGCTCTAATTAAATTTACTCCCATATAGAAAACAAAAGTGTTAAGTTACCATTTGTTACTAAAGATAGCAATCATCTCATGGGAAAGAGTGGTGACGATTTGTCCGCTCTAATTGAATTTACTCCCTTGTGAAAAACAAGAGTGTCACATTACACTTTGTAACTAAAAAACAAAAATGTCTCGTTATATTTGCATGCAACAAGAACAAAACAATCGTTACCCGCACTTACTATTGTAAACGTTAGAACTGTTTCAAATCTAAAGTCTCATCCCCTCTAGAACATGTCCTAAGAACTAGAAGCGACGATTCGTGACCTCTAATTGAATTTACTCCTTGTGAAAAACAAAAGTATCAAGTTACCTTTAACTAAAAATAAAAATATCTCGTAGCATTTGCATACTACGAACTCACGAACTGTTCAAACCTCAAGGCTCATCTCGTTCATTTAACTAAAATCCTCAGCCTAACCCACAGAAAATGTCGAAGTAAACCCAATATATGAATACTTCCTCCTCTTTTATAGAAGAATGAAAATGGCCGGTCTGAACTTTATCGGGATCAGATCTTCTCACATACCATTTACCTTTACAACAAGAAATTTGATTGGCTGTTTATAGTAGATCCAATCTGATTGGTGTGACATACATACATCTCTCACTCACTCACTCACTCACTCACTCACTCACTCACCCATTGACCCGTAACATACTCGACGCGCCGACTAAGAGGTATTTTTTTGTAAAAAAAATAACTCAAAAAGCTTCTATGTTACAAGCTTTAATTCATTATATTTTGTGGACTGGCGCTAGGGTTTTCATGTGTTCATGTTCATTGATGCATAGCGACTGCATGCGTTTTTTGGAAGTGATTTATTAAATTTCTTAGGGTACCATGGGAACTTCAAATGCCCTGCAGATTTCTTTAAAATTACAAGTCAGACTAACCCGGTACAGTTTTCTTTTATCAAAAAAGTATTTTTTCGCTTTATAAATCTCTTGTGTGGGCCAAAATCTGAGCGTGTTTAATCATCGGCCTTGACAGCCAGGGATGAGTTAAAATACTTACAAATTTTTAAATGCTGTTTAATTTGATTTGGAATACATCGGAAGAAGTAGTTAACTGTACATCAGTCCTATCTACATATCGACAATTACCGATAACAACTCCTGCTATAGTGAAATCCAATATCCGCATATAAATAATATTTTGTCTGAAATGTGTTACAATTTGTTTTCAATTATATCAACACGATTCATCATTAATTAAGGACAGTGTTTCTGCATTCACATCATTTTTGGGAATTGTAGTTGCTAATGAAAGCAAATCTACGGTAAAAAATGAAGCTTTAATTTTACTGCAGGCTTTGTCAAGTAACAAGGCGAGTAAACACGACAGATGCGATATGGATAAACACAATAGCAGAGTGAATTTTCCTTCATCAGCTAATGTTTACACATGTTAAAGTTCCATATACTTTTTTCTTCTATCCAAAATCTATTACATATGCTTAGCTTTCCAACAATACAAATTACAATTCTCACAAAAAACCTTATGTATTGATAAGGAATGTCATCAATTTCACATTTCACGTCAAAGACATCGATTTCACTTCGCATCTTACATGTAAAGTCACTGCGTGTTTCACAAGAGTCCACCAAGTCCATAAGTGTAAAGAAACCTGGCAAACATGTACGAGCATGGGCAAAAAGTATCCAAATTTTATAAGTAAAAACACAAACTTGTGAGGTGGAAAGCATTCGCCCGATTTAAACACACCATTGAAAACTCGTCAGTTTCTGTGATACCAGAACTCCCTCTGCATTGAACTGCCAGTAAAATAAAAATGGAGACAAATCAGATCAAAAGCATTATACTGGGGATTTATTTAAGCCACCAATTCAATTCTGAGGGTAATATACAATTAAAAATAAACTTCCTCTTCCGCTAACTGCGTCCATTGCAATTGTACTGCAAAATGTACCTTCCATCTTGGTGACCTACTCCGGCTATTCTCGGCAACAAACACATCCTCTTTGCATCGGCATGGTTGCACATCTCTCACAAGTACACCACTGAGCATTTTCCAACTAATCGTTCCATTCAACTTGATTATCATCATCCCCGGAATCACTAGCACATTCTAGCTTCAAGCCCAGCCATACTAAAGCTCAAACGAACAAACACATTCTCAGACGGAATGACATCACGGATATGCAGCCTGGCCTTCAAGATCCTTTCAAAATGGCGACTCGCGGTGTCGAACTTTTCACTTCTTTTTCATTAGGATCCCATCCACTTCAGAAGCTAAAACAACGGTGAGTAACTCAACTCAATGTGAACTTTTTATTGGTGATGGAAAAAAATACACGGTTTTTGGAGTGACCTACTCCTTTAATGAATATCACTTTTAACATGATTTGACTAAGCTCCTGCACTCCCGCTATATTATTTTGCATAATTAAGCTTATGTTCTCTTGCACGTGCTAGACTGCATCTCTGGTTGGCTTTTCGTTTGTGAGGGAGGTCATTTGCAAACTAAGGCTTAACCCCGCCATATAAGCTTACCATAGTATACCTTTAGCTAGCTTGCATTGTTCAGATTGTTTTGGATCACCGCAGCATGAATGTCTTAACCATAGCAAGACTGAATAGAGAGAGGAGATCACACCACCGAAACCGCCAACTGAATTTATGTCTGTCGAGGTCACTTTCGTTAATAGCCTTGATGTGACCACACTGCACAGCCGTTATTATGGTGATCAACTTAAGCTAAGTCAATTTAGCTAACTTACAGATCTTATTTAATCCTCGTAAAACTCAACATCAAGATTCACTGACCGTAGGCTTTGAAGTATTCATGTCTTGTTATGTAACTCTCGGCGATATAATATCGTAATTCTGTCGCATAAAAAAGGCTGCTACGTGCCAGACTCGTCTGAACGTTCGTCTGAACGAGAAGGGTTGGCCGCCATTTTTGGGTCTGGTTAGGACTGGGTCCAAGTGCTCTTTGTGTTGCGAAATCCAAGGCCGGTGATATGCAGGCGGGTATGTGTATCCCAGCACACATATCACTAGTGATATGTGTATCCCCCGTGGGGATACACAAAACACTGATACTCGCCTGGGCATTCAACGAACAAAATGGCGGCTCGCTGTAAAGAGTAGGAGAAAACAGAAATGAATTCGCGCCCAATGGAGCAGCTTAGAACTTCTTGAGTTTGGTTGAGTTCCAACCGACTCGATTGTATATCTGACTAAAACTTCGAACAGCGGATAAACATATCACTAATTATTTCATGGCGCAGTGATCTGTGTATCCCCTTAACACAGCCGTTACATGCTATCTACCTGATCGAAAAAAGGGCCAGTTATTGCCGAAATGTGCTGGCTGCTTACTCGCGACGACGTTTATACCCAGGTTGAGGTTTGCGGAGTTTCCAACTCGAATGTCTAAATATCTAAGCTGAAATTAATCGCGTGCACGTGCAGGAGATACACTTATCACTAATTATTTCATGGAGCAGTGATATGTGTACCCCCGTAAATATAACTGTTGTAATATAGTGCATTAACCTTGTCAAAACTGCAGGCAATATCAGCACCCGACATTTTCACACGGCTTGGGTTTACTGAGTTTGAAACTCGATTATTCAAAATTTTATTCCGCTAAAAACGCGTGCACGCGTGTACGGGATAATAAGGAGGGGGACATGGGGATTTGCGGTGTTGCGGTGTTGCGGTGTTGATGTTTTTTTAATGCGGTGATCCGGTGGATGAAATCTCAACTTGCGGTGTTGCGGTGATCTCACAACTTACGGTGTGCGATGTTTGTGTTTTTCACGCTGCGGTGTTCGGTGAAATGAAACTGCGGCGCTGGGGTTTTTGTGACTACTGCGCTTGCGCAGCAGTCACTATTGCCATCGTCTGAGTTTTCCGAAAGTAAGTAAGCAACAATTGAATATACTTCGGAACCAATCAGTACAACGAATATCCATCTCACGGTCTCTCGCAAACACTTTTCGTATTAACGATGATTTGCCGGTAGTCATTGATGGTTGCCTCCTTCGATCTCAGCTCTTGGAAGTGTTCTTCGAAATTGAGGTGAGTTTTAAACATATTTTACAGCATTTACTTCTCACAGCTTTCATATTCACGGCGTTGGTAACGCTACCTGACAAATAGGGGCGTCTGACGTATAGGGGCGTCTGACATATAGGGGCGCTATATCAAAATACCAAAAGTTTATCATTACCTCTGCATGGTTAATGTGTCACACTACTAATAAAAGGTTTAAAATGACAGCTTTGGACTTATAAAAGTGTTAAAACGACAGCTTTTGACTTCTGGGGGAAGGAAAAGACTAACAATGAATTGGTTCGCTGAGTTGAGGTTCGAAGAATGGAGGTGTCGAGAAAGATCCACTTAGATCCACTGAAGAAAGATCCATCTAGATCCACTACAACGAATGCTTTCTTTGTCAGTATTTGTTAAGTCCTAAACTTTCTAAATTCGGAATATTTTTCAGGATTTCATAATTCTTAAGAGAGTCATAAATGGCCGAAGTCTCCTACATGTATTGCGACTCAAGTTCAGTAAACTTTAATTTGAATGGGGCGATCTGTTTCTGAAATTGTTACAGAATTGATCCAAATAACTTAAGCCACGCGCGGATCTGGGCTGTTAGGTTTTGGTGAATTCATAAATGCGTCATGTTTTCAAAATTGATTAATTTATCGCGTAGTCTCTTTCGCAGCCTTTATTGCGAAGGAATCTGCATCGTATCTATGACGGGAAAAATACAATACTGATCGTTTTCAATGTCACGCAATAAAAAAAATAAATACAACACCAATACAGTACCAGTGGATAAAGTCAAGAAATAGATAAAGAAGATCATTATTTTTCTTAGTGTTAGGTCTTTGCGTTTTCCCAAACTTAAGATGTTCGTATAAATTTTTCACAGAACTTTACGGAGCCCACAGTACGGAAACGCCGTGTTGGATTACCTTCGTGGTCAACTAAATATGGCGGCCGGAAATATTTTAAACATCTGGAACTTACTTTAGCTATTTAGGCGATCGATTATCTGTATTGAACAAACGAGCATTTGCAATTAAGCACACTTCGTAATGCTCCAACTTCTAAAAAGGCTAAATAACTTGAGATAGTTATATATTTTTCTACAAACGCGATCGTAGCTCCATGTCACGCTCCACTGCCATCAAAATACTCTGTTTGAATTGTAAACAGATATAAATGTACCATCTCTTATGCCTGGCTCTCAAGTTTTGTCTACGTACACGTATTTAGAGAGGTAAAATTCGAGACATCTGACAAATAGGGGTGTCTGACATATAGGGGCATCCGACAAATAGGGGCGTCTGACAAATAGGGGCATCTGACATATAGGGGCATCTGACAAATAGGGGCATCTGACAAATAGGGGCGTCTGACATATAGGGGCATCTGACAAATAGGGGCGTCTGACAAATAGGAGCATCTGACAAATAGGGGCATCTGACATATAGGGGCGTCTTACAAATAGGTGCATCTGACAAATAGGGGCATCTGACAAATAGGGGCATCTGACAAATAGGGACGTCTGACAAATAGGGGCATCTGACATATAGGGGCATCTGACAAATAGGGGCGTCTGACAAATAGGGGCGTCTGACAAATAGGGGCATCTGACATATAGGGGCGTCTTACAAATAGGTGCATCTGACAAATAGGTACATCTGACAAATAGGGGCGTCTGACAAATAGGGACGTCTGACAAATAGGGGCATCTGACATATAGGGGCGTCTTACAAATAGGTGCATCTGACAAATAGGTGCATCTGACAAATAGGGGCGTCTGACAAATAGGGGCATCTGACATATAGGTGCATCTGACAAATAGGGGTATCTGACATATAGGGGCATCTGACATATAGGGGCGTCTTACAAATAGGTGCATCTGACAAATAGGGGCGTCTGACAAATAGGGGCATCTGATATATAGGGGCATCTGACAAATAGGGGTATCTGACATATAGGGGCATCTGACATATAGGGGCGTCTTACAAATAGGTGCATGTGACAAATAGGGGCGTCTGACAAATAGGGGCGTCTGACAAATAGCTGCATCTAACATATAGGGGCACATGACATATAGGGGCATCTGACATATAGGGGGATCTAACAAATAGGGGCATCTGACATATAGGGGCATCTGACATATAGGGGCGTCTTACAAATAGGTTCATCTGACAAATAGGTGCATCTGACAAATAGGGGCATCTGACAAATAGGGGCATCTGACATATAGGGGCGTCTGACATATCGGGGCGTCTTACAAATAGGTGCATCTGAGAAATAGGGGCATCTGACAGATAGGGACGTCTGACATATAGGGGCTTCTGACAAATAGGGGCGTCTTACAAATAGGTGCATCTGACAAATAGGGGCGTCTGAGAAATAGGGGCTTCTGACAAATAGGGGTGTCTGACAAATAGGGGCATCTGACAAATAGGGGCATCTGACATATAGGGGCTTCTGACAAATAGGGGCGTCTTACAAATAGGTGCATCTGACAAATAGGGGCGTCTGACATATAGGGGCATCTGACAAATAGGGGCATCTGACATATAGGGGCGTCTGACATATCGGGGCATCTTACAAATAGGTGCATCTGAGAAATAGGGGCATCTGACAAATAGGGACGTCTGACATATAGGGGCTTCTGACAAATAGGGGCGTCTTACAAATAGGTGCATCTGACAAATAGGAGCGTCTGAGAAATAGGGGCTTCTGACAAATAGGGGTGTCTTACAAATAGGTGCATCTGACAAATAGGGGCGTCTGACATATAGGGGCGTCTGACAATTAGGGGTGTCTTACAAATAGGTGCATCTGACAAATAGGGGCGTCTGACATATAGGGGCGTGTGACAAATAGGGGCGTGTTACAAATAGGTGCATCTGGCATATAGGAGCGTCTGACATATAGGGGCATCTGACAAATAGGGGCATCTGACAAATAGGGGCGTCTGACAAATAGGGGCGTCTGAAAATTAGGGGCATCTGACAAATTGGGGTGTCTGACAAATAGGTGCATCTGACAAATAGGGGCGTCTGACATATAGGGGCATGTGACAAATAGGGGCGTCTTACAAATAGGTGCATCTGGCATATGGGGGCATCTGACAAATATGGGCGTCTGACAAATAGGGGCATCTGACATATAGGGGCATCTGACAAATAGGGTCATCTGACAAATAGGGGCATCAGACAAATAGGGGCGTCTTACAAATAGGGGCATTGTATTCTACTTCAGTGCCAGAAAGTTGAATCAACATTGCTATAATTTAAACTACTACATTGATTAGTGCTGCATTGCCTAAAATAACTTAAACATAATCTTACTTTCACGTGCTTGGACTCCCGACATTTTCGAGGTCTTGCTTACCTGAAAGAAAGACAATTTGAAATTGAACTTTTCGATTTGTTTTTCCTTGCCGGTGAAACATGTCTTTCCTCTTACATGCAAGTCATGGCAGGCGAGCATAATCCATCATGCGGAATGGTTGGACGGTCTTGGTCACTCACCATTGCAATGCTTTTAAAGTGTGATCAAGTATGCTGCTCTTCTCAACTGAAGGCTAATTAAGGCACTTCAGGAGTCAGCATTATTCTGCTGTTCTTCTCAACTGAATGCTAATGAAAAAACTTCAGGAGTCAGCACTATTCTGCTGTTCTTCTCAACTGAAGGCTAATTAAGCAATTCAGGAGTCAGCTATGTACACTTTTCCGCGTTTTCGGCATTCTGCTGTTCTTCTCAACAGTAGGCATGTCTTTACTACATACATCAAGATAATGCTAAAAAGGAGGGAAACCCTTAACACTTTGCCGTAAGAACAGTGACCTCGTTTATTTCTACATTACTGTAAGGTTTTGGTAATTCGGCCTGTTTACTTTTTACACACTGGATAAGACGTTTTCCAATCTTTTTGAATAATTTACCGTGAGGTTGTTGAGATGTAGAAATGGCACCTTGTTCACCGTGTGCCATTTCGTGTATGACAACACTCAAAAATGATGCATCTGTCTCTAACTCTTCGTGAAAGATGACAATGAAGAAGTCGTACTTAGGGGTGTGGAGATAATGCGTACAACTAAGCTTCCTAGTCGTGTCTTTGGTTACGCTTGCGTGGTCTTCAGCAGACATGCATCCGATGTGAGTTTTGCCATCTGGGAAAGGAAAGTCTTCGTAAATTCCAGCAATTGCCGTGTACAGCTCTTGAACGCGCTTACTTTCTACTGGGTAATTTGCTGCCACACGCCGTAGTTGCTGCACTTTGCCTTCGTTTTTTTTTCCTTTCAGTTTCCTTCTTTTGCTCCCTTTCGAAGACATCTTGGCACGGTTTGTACCGCCATTGTGGATTGTTAAAATTACCCATTTCGCACTTACCGTGAAACCAACGTTTGCAGGCAATACATAGCACCATCTCATTGCCATCGTCAGGCATTCTACAGTGGCAATGAACAGGACAGCGCCACTCATAAAGAATATCCGTGTCTTTTTTTGGAAGTGCTGCAGGCTTTCTCGACGAACAAAGCCATGTCTTCTTCTTCGAAGCTCTTAAGTAACTCTTGACGCATGATTTTTTGATCAAAACGCTCTCTCGCTGGATCTCGTCCCACGCACAGCAATGTCGCAAAGGCGATTGCAAATAAACCACAGTCATTCCCTCCTTCCTGTTGTTGCACGTCGTCAACCAAAAAGGTTACCTCTTTGGGAGGCTGCATTATTTGGCAAACGCTCTGTTCAACGCTTATGGGGTACCTAATCTTTGTATCTTTCTTTTTGTCCACCCCGTGAAGGCTATCGTATATGGAGACTTCTACCCTGAGATTTTGCGCATGAGACAAAGTTATCCAGTGGTTGCCCCGCACATTTACAATTTGAACAAATCCGTCTATAGAGAGCGAAGGGGGAAAACCATCTTTCTTTGCTAGGATAACGTCTGCTAGACCGGCAAAATTCGGTGCTATCTTCCTCATCAGTTTCATTGCCGCATTGATGAATCAATCATTTATCCAGTAGTCATTCATGATGAGGTATTTGTCCCGATTCTTAAGCCCCAAATCTTTGATCCAGTAACAATCTGCCAAAGATAGCGGGCGCTGTAAAGTTGCATGAACGTCAATGGGGCCATTCTGAGTGCCTAAGTCTGATGACTGGGGTGATTTAGGTTTCATCTTCTCCGTAGTGGCTTGTTGGTTATCAGTGGGTTGATCTTTTGTACCCGAGACTGATGGGTCAGAAGATTCAGGTCTCGTTATCTTCGGAATGGCTTGTTGGGCAGCTGTTGGTCGATTCCCTGAACTTGAACCTGATGGGTCGGACGATTCAGGCTCCATCTTCTTTGGAGTGGCTTGTTGGGCAGCTGTCGGTTGATTTCTTGAACCTGAGCTTGATGGGTCGCACGATTCAGACTTCATCTTCTTTGGAGTGGCTTGTTGAGCATCGTCATCCATGTCACCTGCGATATTCCGCTTCTGATGCCCCTTCCTCTTCACAACTATTTTGTTCGTTTTATCTAGGACAGCACAACCGTTTTCATCGACTTTGATCTGGTGTTTAAAAGCAGCTCTAAGTCCGTCTTTTTGACGTCGGTTGATCCTTTCACTATGAATGTCAATGTTTGAACGAAATAGAAAAATGTGGTTTACTGGTTTCATCTGGTTTAAATATCTAGTGTCGTGATTGTATAGGAGATGGAGCTGCTCATCTTTCTGCGTGTTAAGGTTTCCTTTCACTTCCTTAATATTCCTTACTCGTCTCAATGCCTCTTCATCTTTCTTTGCGTTTCTTTCGTGCAATCGATCAAAGAGACATAAATGCTTATCGCTTCCAGTCACCGGGTGCACCTTTGTAGTACTGCCTTTGTCATTTCCATCTACGTAGTTGTCGTTTAACCATGGCAGCGATACTTCCAGTTTTCCTTCAAGTGCCTCTTGCACATTTTCTTTAGTCGGTTCAGCAACCATACCGTTGTGCGAGCTAAACATTTCTCTGTTTCTCTTTTGTCCACGTGCAACTAGCATGTTGGCCATATCACTTACCACGATATTTGGCTGGTGTGCCATAGACAAAATAAGATCAATGTAATCCCTTGGACTTTCTGCGCGCAGAACAAACTTCAAAGCGTAGATAACGCCGTGCTGACAAGTCCCAGATACCCATCCACCAGAGCGACCCCAAATCTTGTTAAATGCCTTCTTAACCTTTTCATCGTCCTTGGAAATGGCCTGCTTAATGTGCATGATGACATCCAGTACATTATGTAGATGGCAAATGATTAAAATGAGAGATTTTTTCACACGAAGTCAAAAATCAGTACTTGTCTTCCAAATGAAAATGGGCCCCGATTTGAAGTGGGAGCGCTAGCTAAGTACAGTATATAGAGGGTGAATGATTGAAATGAGCGACTTCTTCACAAAAAGTAAAAAAATCCGTAGTTGTCTTTCAAATGAAAATAGGGACCGTTTTCATAGAAAAGCGCTAGCTAAGCATAGCATATAGAGCGCGAAAGATTGAAATAAGAGACTTTTTTACACAAAGTAAAAAATCCGCAATCGTCTTCCAAATGAAAATGGACCCCGGTTTGATGTGGGAACGCCGGGTAAGTACATTATGGAGAGGGCGAATGATTAAAATGAGCGACTTTTTCACAAAAAGTAAAAAAATCCGTAGTTGTCTTTCAAATGTAGATGGCCCCGTTTGATGGAGGAGCGCTAGCTAAGTACAGTATATAGAGGGCGAAAGATTGAAATGAGAGACTTTTTCACACAAGGTAAAAAATCCGCAATTGTCTTCCAAATGGAAATGGACCCCGATTTGATGTGGGAGCGCCAAGTAAGTACATTATGTAGAGGGCGAATGATTAAAATGAGAGATTTTTTCACACAGAGTCAAAAATCAGAACTTGTCTTCCAAATGAAAGTGGGCCCCGATTTGAAGTGGGAGCGCTAACTAAGTACAGTTTTTAGAGGGCGAATGATTGAAATGAGCGACTTCTTCACAAAAAGTAAAAAAATCCGTAATTGTCCTTCAAATGAAAATAGGGCGCGTTTTCATGGAGAAGCGCTAGCTAAGTATAGCATATAGAGGGCGAATGATTAAAATGAGAGACTTTTTCACACAAAGTAAAAAATCCACAATTGTCTTCCAAATGAAAATGGTAAAAAATCAGTACTTGTCTTGCAAATGATAATGAGCTCCGATTTGATGTGGGAGCGCTAGCTAAGTACAGTATATAGAGGGCGAATGATTGAAATGAGCGACTTCTTCACAAAAAATAAAAAAATCCGTAATTGTCTTTCAAATGAAAATAGGGCCCGTTCTCATGGGGAAGCGCTAGCTAAGTATAGTATATAGAGGGCGAATGATTGAAATGAGAGACTTTTTCACACAAAGTCAAAAATCCGTAGTTGTCTTTCAAATGAAAATGGGCTCGGTTTTCATGGGGGAGCACTAACAAAGTACAGTATGTAGAGGGCGAATGATTGAAATGAGAGACTTTTTCACACAAAGTCAAAAATCCGTAGTTGTCTTTCAAATGAAAATGGGCTCGGTTTTCATGGGGGAGCACTAACAAAGTACAGTATGTAGAGGGCGAATGATTGAAATGAGCGACTTCTTCGCAAAAAGTAAAACAATCCGTAGTTGTCTTTCAAATGTAAATGGGCCCCGTTTTGATGGGAAAAACTAGCTAAGTCCAGTTTATAGACGGCAAATGATTGAAATGAGGGACTTTTTAACACAAAGTAAAAAATCCGTACGGTACTTGTCTTTCAAATGAAAATGAGCTCCGTTTTCACGGGGAGCACTAACTAAGTACAGCTTATATAGGGCGATTGATTGAAATGTGACTCACACAAAGTAAAAAATCCGTAATTATCTTTCAAATGTAAATGGGCCCCGTTTTCATGGGGAAGCGTTAGCTAAGTAGATTGTGCAGAGAGCGAATGATTGAAATGAGAGACTCTCACAAAAAGTAAAAAAACCGTAATTGTCTTTCCAACGTAAATGGACCCCGTTTTGATGGGAAAAACAAGCTAAGTACAGTTTAGAGAGGGCGAATGATTGAAATGAGAAACTTTTTCACACAAAGTAAAAGATCAGAAATTGTCTCAGTTTCAAATGTAATATGGGTGAGCATGAGCTAAGTACAGTAGCTGGAAGGCGCGCGAGATATAAATGAGAGAATTTTCACATAAAGCTTCCGTTGGCGGGAATTACTCAATGCAGAGTTTGTATGGGTGTTCAAACAGGGTTTTGTGACGGCGGTAGTAACTAGAGCTGTCCGCTTACGAGAGTGTCCACTTTCAAAAGATAATGAATGGCAACAGAATACATTTGTAGAAAAAAACTATGATGTCCGATCAACTCTTAGAAACCGGCATCGCCAATATCTCACACTCCTATATGTCAGACGCCCCGATATGTCAGATGCCCCTATTTGTCAGATACCCCTAATCGTCAGATGCCCCTATATGTCAGATGCCCCTATATGTCATGTGCTCCTATATGTCAGACGCCCCTATATGTCAGACGCCCCTATCTGTCAGACGCCCCTATTTGTCAGATGCCCCTATATGTCAGATGCCTCTATATGTCATGTGCCCCTATTTGTCAGATGCCCTTATATGTTAGACGCCTGTATATGTCAGATGCCCCTATTTGTTAGATCCCCCTATATGTCAGAAGACCCTATTTGCCAGATGCCCCTATATGTCAGATGCCCCTATATGTCATGTGCCCCTATATTTCAGATGACCCTATCTGCCAGATGCCCCTATATGTCAGATGCCCCTATATGTCATGTGCCCCTATATTTCAGATGCCCCTATATGTCAGATGCCCCTATTTGTCCGATGCACCTATTTGTAAGACGCCCCTATATGTCAGATGCCCCTATATGTCAGATGCCCCTATATGTCAGACGCCCCTATTTGTCAAACGCCCCTATTTGTCAGATGCCCCTATATGTCAGATGCCCCTATATGTCATGTGCCCCTATTTGTCAGATGCCCCTATATGTCAGACGCCCCTATATGTCAGATGCCCCTATTTGTTAGATCCCCCTATATGTCAGATGACCCTATTTGTCAGATGCCCCTATATGTCAGATGCCCCTATATGTCATGTGCCCCTATATGTCAGATGCTCCTATTTGTAAGACGCCCCTATTTGTCAGACGCCCCTATATGTCAGATACCCCTATATGTCAGACGCCCCTATATGTCAGATGCCCCTATATGTCAGATGCCCCTATATGTCATGTGCCCCTATATGTCAGACGCCCCTATATGTCAGATGCCCCTATATGTCAGATGCCCCTATATGTCAGATGTCCCTATTTGTCATGTACCCCTATATGTCAGGTGCGTGAAGTATACAAGAGAAATGCCGAAACATTAATATATGCTGTTTGCCGTAAATGGGGATTATTAATATCTCCAATCTTACCTCTCTAAATACGTGCACGTAAAACAAAACTTGAGAGCCAGGCATAAGAGACGGTTAATTTATATCTGTTTACACTTCAACCACGCGTATTTTGATGGCAGTTGAGCGTGACACGGAGTTACGATCGCGTTTGTAGAAAAATATATAACTATCTCAAGTTATTTAGCCTTTTTAGAAGTTAGAGCATTAGGAAAAGTGCTTAATTGTAAATGCTCCTTTTTTCAATACAGATAATCAGTAGCCTAGATAGCGAAAATAAGCTCCAGATTATTTCCGGCCGCCATATTGGTTGACCACGAAAGTATTCCAACACGGCGTTTCCATACTGTGAGCTCCGTAATTTCGTGCGAAACAGTTATACGAATGTCTTAAGTCTGGGAAAACGCAAAGACCTAACACTAAGAAAAATAATGATCTTCTTTGTCTATTTCTTGACTTTATCCACTGGTACTGTATTGGTGTTGTATTTATTTTTTTATTGCGTGACATTGAAAACGATCAGTATTGTATTTTTCCCGTCATAGATACGATGCAGATTCCTTCGCAATAACGGCTGCGAAAGAGACTACGAGATAAATTAATCAATTTTGAAAACATGACGCATTTATGAATTCACCAAAACCTAACAGCCCAGATCCGCGCGTGGCTTAAGTTATTTGGATCAATTCTGTAACAATTTCAGAAACAGATCGCCCCATTCAAATTAAAGTTTACTGAACGTGAGTCGCAATACGTGTAGGAGACTTCAGCCATTTATAGATCTCTTAAGAATTACGAAATCCCGAAAAATGCTCCACATTATTCATACTGAGACTTAGAAAATTTGTGGATCTAGTGAATCTAGATTTCTTGACACCTCCATTCTTCGAACCTCAGCTCAGCAAACCGATTTATTATTAGTCTTTTCCTTCCTCTAATAGTCGCTACTGACTAGAAGTCAAAAGCTGTCATTTTAACACAAACCATTTATTGGTAGTGTGACACATTAACCATGCAGAGGTAATGATAAACTTTTGGTATTTTGATATAGCGCCCCTATATGTCAGACGCCCCTATATGTCAGACGCCCCTATTTGTCAGGTAGCGTTACCAACCCTAGTTTCCAACCGATCAGATGAAAGGTTGCGTGAGGATTCAGGTCGAGATAAACGGCGAATTTCTATTGTACTGAGCATTGATTTGTCGACACGTATTGTAAATAAACAACCCTTGCCGATACTTCATACTTTTGGAAGTAGCTTTAGCCTCGTATGAGAAAATCTGGACCTCTCTGGAGGAATATTAGGCGCCGATGTGGGATAATTGAGCCTCTTCGGAGCACATATTGAGCTCCGATGTTTCATAATTGAGCCTCTCGAGCGACCATGTTGGTATAATCTTGTAGTGATCGATAAACTATTTCAAGAATAGAGTGTTTCTGTCGAGAACTATCGGCTGATAGTTGCTCCCGCGGAAATTTGATGCCCTTGAAACAAATATTTGCTTGAGAAGCGAAGCTTCTCGCTTCTTCTTCGAGGGCAAATATGCTAGTTTTAAGAACATCAAATTTCCAAGGAGCAACTATCAGACCGATAGTTCAGATACATAAACACTCTATTGTCTTTATTGCTCACCACTAAATTTTCTTCCGTGCGCCATTTCAAAAATTATATTGAATTATTATATGGCTTTGGCTTGTGGCCGATATAACGCACGCTCTGATTGGCTAAGAGCGAGATCTGAGTGGTCATTATGTAGCCGTAATGCCCACGGGCCGATTACGGATTATGCAAATTAGGAAGAGCCCGGCTCGGAAAATTCAAGCGCATTGAAATGATGAAAGCCGATTAAAAACAGTAAGAAAAGTAAATTTAATTCCGAGTAGCTAAAAGTTTAGGGATTTTTCCTTAATAAAATTTGTATAGAAGTCGCTTTTGACTTATCGGTAACCTTGGCAGGCACTAGTGAAAAACAATCAAGGTTTGCCGAGTGTTGAGTAAAGCTAAAATCGCCAAGTGAAAACCACCATCGGCAGATGTGTCGCGTATCCTGAGCAGAACACCACGAAGAAACTTATAAGTTATCATCGTAGTCACAACAATTACCGAAATATTGAACTCCGTTCGGTCGAGAGTCAACTAATTTTGGATTGATGCATATGAGTTGGTCGACACTCGGTGGATGTCAATTGAGTGTCAATCAAGATTTTGATCGAGTGTCAATTACAGGTTGATTGAGGGTATCGATGGACACTCAACCACAGATGCATTTAGTACACATGATCTATTTTTTGTCTGTTTACTCTGTTAATAGTCTCTGGAGAAAGCCAAAAACCAATTTGAATTGTTGAACGATGCATTCAATATGTTTTGCTCTCTTTACTACTAGATATCCAAAATAAGGATATGAAAACTTCTTTTAAAAAGATCTGACCAACTTGTTCTGTAATTAATTACTGCAGGAGCAGATCCAAGATTTTTCAACAATGCATGCCCCTGAAATGTTGCAATTTGAGAATTGAGAGAAGTAATCAAAACGGTCAACTACAGCAAAACAACTATGGAGGGCTTTAGTGAGGATGAATGGTGGGGCATAAAAACGAGACTCGATGTTTCACAGTAGAGTGCTGCCTTGTACCTCAAGGTTACTCACTGGTGTAACTGTTATCACTATTTTAGCTGATCACAATGGGGTACCTGTCCAGAGTGTTTGCCTTAACTCACTCACTTACTCATCCCTGTAGTGCTGGCTGTAGCAAAAGTTACCTTTATTTCTTCCATAATACAGGCACTCTCAATCAACCCCAGAACTGTTGCTATGATTTGTACCATTCTCGTTGTGTTGTTGACCATAAATCTTGTTTCATCAGTTTATTGAAATATTAAAAAAAATTATTTTGATTGTCTCATCAGGTTTGTTTACTGATTACTTTTCGTACACCATACATCATACACTGCTGATAGTTTCACACTTGATTCTGTTAACTGTTACACTGGCGACACCCACATGTACTAATAGGCCATTTTTGATGTATTACAATTCCAACTTGGAGGCTTGAGGAAATACAAGAAGAGAAATCACATTTAGGTTGAGGAATGAACAATTAATTTCGATTGTTTTATTCCCCAAAGCCTCATGGCCATGTTAGAATTTTACTGAATACAACGAAAATGGCCTATTAGAGAACGATTTTTTTTCTTCTTTTGTACAAATTCAAACATTCTTTAACAATAGCTTATTAGCATTCAAGAATGCCTCTAATCACCAACATTCATGATCTAACCATTTGCACACATTCTTCTCCACATAACTGCATATATAGGACAATTGTACTTTTTGTGTTTCCACCTTTTAAGTAGTAGTCACATGCGCCTGTATGGGGCCTATTTTTTGAGTTACCTTTCTCAAACCTAAATTTGACCTAAATTTATGAAATGCTAATTTATGACACACGTACCATTGAGCTTAATAATAGGGACTTTAAGCAGCGGGAACGCGGACGGCGGCGGGGACGCCGAAACCTGTGAGAAGGCTGGGGAGAGAACGCCGTTGTGGCGGGAATTCACAAACACTAAGCAGCACCGTCGGAAACCGCGGTTTCCGCACTATCAAGCTTATTGACATTATCGATATTCGTCCTCTGTTTATCAGGATGAACTAGGATCACTTCATTGAAAGAAGTTCGCAATCAACTCTTGACAATCCACGATGAAGGTGTGTTAAACGATCAGGAACTTCTACTCTTGTACGATTTAAACCGGTCGAATGATCTCGATCAACCTCGTGATTCCTTTCCTGATTTTAACTTCGATGTTTTGAAGACGACGAGTGCCGGTCCGAATTTTGCTTCCACAAACGCAACTTGCCCCTTCTCGCTGAGTTGTACAATGAAGTAAACGAGCTTATTATCAGCAGATATTTAATCAGACTGGTGCGACAAATGAGCGTGCCGACTGATAAAGATCTAAGTAAACCACTGATCTTACGACTGAAAATGGAGACAGCTACGCAAGTTTTAATGGTGTCTACCCTTTGAAATGTCTTAGAATTTCACCATGATGAGCCATTTGACATTTGAGTACTTCTCGAAAGGAAAAATTTCGATTGAAATTCGTGTAAGTTGTCTTTATTTACATTAGCTTTCAAAAAGATATTTCACGGTACTCACATGTTCGCCGACTGGCTTGAGTTCGCTTCAGATTTCTCGACGTTTCTTTAAAATGAAATATCTCACATAACAAGAGAAAACAAGCATTTAAGTTCCTCGAAATTAGTAACACGGGTTATTTAGCGTTGACACAGCAGAGGAAACGAAAGCAAAAACTCACGTTTTCAGACAACGCGAAATGAGCTTCACTCACGTCGGGCCCGAACGCAGAACGTCAACTTGTTTCCCGCCAGTCATGCGCAGTGCACCTTTTGGCTTTTCCCTGATCTTATGGCGTTCCCGTCGCCGTCCGCGTTATCTTTGCTTAAAGTCCCTAATTTGTAACAAAATACAGACCGTCACTTTCTAGTCAATCTTCAATATGCTTCGGCTGCCAATGCGAAGCTGTTTTTATTTATACGTAACTTGACAAGTAACTCGACCTCTGCCACCCTGGAAACGCCAAGGCCGAATATAATGTATTATTGACTGCGTAGCTTTTTTCTACGCAAAAAAGGAAAAGGTGACGAAAACTACCGGTAACAAAATATATTCAGATGTCGCATCGGCAGGGAAGAAAGAAGGCTTTCTAAGCTAAGGAAGCTTTGTAAATTACACACGTTTACTTTTTTTTCCTTTTGCTATTCGGCTTCGTCTAGAGGTCATTCTGATACCGGTCTATACCCACTCCCAGGTCCTACGACTTTCTTGACCTTCTATTTTTTCAAACGATTATCGATATCGAATGCAAACGCAGCTAGCCCTGGAAAGCAATACTTCCAGTCAAGATAGGGCTTCAGTCTGTGGGTTTATACGGGATATAATTCATGGTAGGCCACCCATATAGTCTCCCTGCAGTTTGATTCTATTAACTGCCGTTTGCTTGCGGTAAGCATTTAAATATTGTGTTTACTTGCAGTTGGCATTTATTTACTACTGTTTGCTTGCGGTTAACATTTAATTACTGCTGTTTGCTTGCGGTTAGCATTTAAGGAGTAAAGGGGAAGGCGATTATATGTGGCCTACCATGAATTATCTGCCGTTTATACACCAAGAAAAATGAGCGAAGTACAAGTAAAAGACGAGAGGAATCTGGGGTAAAGGCCATCTCTCGAGGTACTCCTCTCTTTTTTCTTCGTCCGCTTCCTAGCTTCCCGGAAGGTTTCTTCACAAGAGCAAGAAAACTGATTTACAGGCATCAGCGGTATCGACACATGCGCAATGAAAAGCGTTGTGATGTGTCAGGAGCCATAATCGGGGACGGAGACCGTAAGCGCGCGCCATTTCTAGTATTGGGGTTGTCCGGGTTGTCCCCATGATATGGGACAATAATTCTATTTTTAGAACAAATTGCGCCATCGCCTGAGGCACACGCGCGTACATGCTGCGAGGATTTTTGCGGATGTCGAGCGGGGGAAATGGCGTCCGAAATTCCCGAAATTTTGTCATGTTTTTGGCCCACAACTCAACGCGTTTACATCTGTTGGACTTTTGCTTAAGTATTTTCGTCGTAAGCTGCTCCAGTTTGAGTGAAGTAAGACAGTATCGAATTTAGGTATGTTCCGCTTTAAGCTTAGATATGATATCGCTGACCAAGTTGTGTAACGACGGATGCTTCTTTTACACGAGCTGTACATTACTCCACTCTAAGTTTCACATATCTTGAAGATTAACAACTCTTCCAAACCACAGCAAAAAACTAGTTGGGTATATTTGGATATAGCAGCGTTTCAGGACTTCAAAGTTTCCCTCCTCTTGCCACAGCCTTGCGAGGATTTCGCCAGAGTCTATCTCGACCGAAAAGTAAAACAAAAAATAATAATTGCAAGTTTGAGTTTCGCCTGAATTGTAAGCAACGCTTGATGTTTTATCAAAGCCCAATAAGCGACAATAAACTTTATGTCTGTAGATGCTGCTCAGTTTTGTTTGTGTAAAAATAATTGTCTGTTGTCGATGAATAAGAGCACTCGCCGATGCATGTTTTGTACAGTCAGTAAAACATGGCAAATTGGACTTCCCCACTTTTGTGAAAACGTGCATCGAACTCATATAATATCTCTAGCTTTTAAATATGTTTAAGGTTGATAAATGTTTGAGAACATATTAAAAGCTTAGCTGAGAATATGTGAACACAGCAGAAATAATCAGCAAAATTACGACGACGCTTTCTTTAATCAACTCGAATAACGATTTGATTTTTTTTGGTTGAGTTATCAAAACTCCTTGTTTCTTTTATTTTCGCCGCGTAAAATTTCACTATGTTAAAGAAACACACATGATATTAGTAGCCTTTTGGCGTTCGTGAAAACTGTTGCAGCATCTCGGCACAAAAGACCACGAAATAAATCTTTGTCAAGGTTTGTTGACAATTGAAAACACCGACTCGGACTTGAAAGAGCGCGCGCTGCACTATGCAAATGAGCTACTGAATGTACGCGTCAGACTTTCCTTTCAAAAAGTTTTGCAAACTCGCCAAACAAACAGAAACCATAAGAAACTATCAAAAACAGGGTTTGGTTATGATTAAGCATTTTTTGGGAAACTCACAAATCAACTCGATACCAGAGTAAAGAGTTTTCTTACATAACTTTTCTTCACAGAACAAACGAAAAACTTACGCGTACAACTGGCGCGAGCTGATATTATTCATTCACTGCGCGAAAAAAAAAAAAAAACTCACCTTTTCCATTAGCTCAGAGCATAAAACTACATATAAGAGTCCTGGTTCTTATTCCCTGCCTTATTCCCTGCCATCGCTACGAAAAATCTGCATGAGAATCTCGGAGCTCTCACCATTTGATCACTCAACGTGACAACATTCACGCGAGAGCCCCCGACACGTGCGCGGATCCGCGCGGATATATGACGTCAGGATGGCGCAATTTGTTCTAAAAATAGAAAAATTGTCCCATATCATAAGTGCGCGCGGATCCCAAGACTTACGGTCTCCGTCCCCGATTATGGCTCCTGGATGTGTTTATTTTGTGGAAAATTGTTGAGGTATAAAAGTTTTGTTTTAAGTGTAGATGAACGAATCATGGCGCTGAAAATACGAGTTGCGGTGACGGTGCTTCGTTGACTTTTCTTGCGGTGATGCGGTGTTCGTTAATTTTTTTTGCGGTGTTGCGGTGTTCAGAACCCCCCATGTCCCCCTCAATAAGGGTACACATATCACTGATTATTTCATGAACTAGTGATATGTGTATCCCCATGGACACAGCTGTTATATTGGCTTTCTAACCAAGAAGAAAAATGCCCATTACATTTGCATTGTCAAAACTGGCTTGCTAGAAATATTCACACCCGGCATTTATTCATAGCTTGGGATTTCTGGAGTTTCACTGTACTCGGTTGTATACGACTGCATGCAGGGGATACACATATCACTAATTTTTACATGGCGCAGTGATATGTGTATCCCCTGATGTGTATCCCCTGAAGACAGCCGTTACCTAGACTATCTACCGAAGAATAGTCGGCGCGTCGGGTATGTTATGGACGGGTCAATGGGTGAGTGAGTGAGTGAGGGAGGGAGGGAGGGAGGGAGGGAGGGAGGGAGGGAGGGAGGGAGGGAGGGAGGGAGGGAGGGAGGGAGGGAGGGAGGGAGGGAGGGAGGGAGGGAGGGAGTGAGTGAGTGAGTGAGTGAGTGAGTGAGAGAGAGAGTGAGTGAGTGAGTGAGTGAGAGAGAGATGTATGTATGTCACACCAATCAGATTGGATCTACTATGAACAGCCAATCAAATTTCTTGTTGTAAAGGTAAATGGTACGTGAGAAACACAAGGTATGTATAAACACAAGGACTTTGGTAATTGAAAAATAAAGAGTGACATGTATGTTGCCAGTTTGTGATTTTTCATCCGGTTTGGAGGGGAGTGTGACAGTTACATACGTACATTGGGTTGTTTTAGAGTGCATAATTTTCAGTGTAATGGTGGCTAGTTATGAACGAGATGAGTCTTGAGTTTTGACGCAGTTCATGAGTAGTAGGCAAATGGCACGAGATATTTTTATTTTTAATTACAAAGGGTAACATGATACTTTGTTTTTCACAAGGAGTTAATTCAATTAGAGGTCACGAATCGTCGGTTCTAGTTCTTAGGACATGTTTTAGAGGAGACGAGACTATTTAGATTTGAAGCAGTTCTAACGTTTACAATAGGGCTATCTTTAAAACGGGGAACGGGGAATCTTTAAAATGGGGAATCTTTAAAAGCGGGAATCTTTAAAATGGGGAATCTTTAAAAGCAGGAATCTTTAAAATGGGGAATCTTTAAAGGCGGGAATCTCAAAAATGGGGAATCTTTAAAAGCGGGAATCTTTAAAATGGGGAATCTTTAAAAGCGGGAATCTTTAAAATGGGGAATCTTTAAAAGCGGGAATCTTTAAAATGGGGAATCTTCAAAAGCGGGAATCTTTAAAATGGGGAATCTTTAAAAGCGGGAATCTTTAAAATGGGGAATCTTTAAAGGCGGGAATCTTTAAAATGGGGAATCTTTAAAAGCGGAAATCTTTAAAACGGGAATCTTTAAAATGGGGAATCTTTAAAGGCGGGAATCTTTAAAATGGGGAATCTTTAAAAGCGGAAATCTTTAAAACGGGAATCTTTAAGAAAAAGTTAGCCTGCGAATACAGCCTCCTCTCCTCGCACCTCGTCACTGGGAGGTTTCACGCGTCCCCAGAAACACATAAATAACATATTCTTCATTAAAACAAGTCCGCATTAAATTGTCCTCAAGAAGAAAACTCGTGTTTTCAGCTTTTCTAATACATCACTGAAATTTACAAATTATTATAATTAACGAACAAGAACTTTGCTGATAACCGAACAGAACACGAAATGTAATTCAACTAAATAACTAGCACCATGCAAACTAAGCGTCTATTTTGTGAGTGCTTGACCAAATGACATCTATGCAATGTGATTGGCTACGCAGGAACGTATTATAGATGGCCATGATAGTGTTATCTTTTTTCTTTGCATGCGGTCTTAAAAAAACATTGCCTAAAATTACCCTAAAAGGGTTAGCCACTGGGCACTGCTACATGTAAAGCAATATACGTAAGACTGATCGTTATAACAATAAGTCTATCGGTTTACTGACTCCTATTTACAAATGAAATAAAGAACTTTAGGAAAACAATAGACATATTTTGTTTCCTCAGACCGTGAAAGGCCACCTTTTCGCAAGTCTTATATAGTGTTCAAACTTTTCGAAATGTGCTGGGTGATTCTTTTGTGACCCGTTCCCGCCGAGGTTGCGTCGGATGCATAAACTGTGCCATGAAATGAAAAAATAGACAAATGCGTTTTTTTCCCCTAAGTTATGTTAACTGCAAAGGTCCTACTCTTATGTCGTGTTAGACCTTTCGTAGGAAACCATTTCACCTCTTTAGCGTGCCATTCGACGCATTGCGTATGTAACATAACGAAACGCCTGCTTCTTAGGTGGCGGCTAATTATTTCCGCGGATAGTATTTCCAGCATTCATACCTTGATGGATCAATAATACCAATCCTTTGCAGTTTACGCTAAACCAAACGTATCAAACGAATGCTTAGTTATTTGTTATAAAATTCATGTCTTTTTCTTCAAGTAACAGAGTACTAAAGCAACACTATAATCGGTTAGATTTAAATGCTTATAACCCAAAAACAGGCCTCGTGACATGAATTTTCTTTAATGTCACTATAATTATGAAACGGACATTAGCACATTAGACAAAAATTTTCCCAAATTTTGAAAAACAAACCGGAACAGACAAACAACGGAAGGATCATGCAGGCACTTTAGAAGTTTGTTTTAAAGTTTGCTATTATTGATCCATGTTGAAAACTGGGACCGAACTTGTCACGTGACTTACACGATTTGACCCCCTCGAACACTGAACTGAAAGGGAACGAATGCAAAACTAATGCGAAGTCGTTGTTCTTGAATTGTATTCTGGAGTTTTTTTGGTCTTTGAATAGAGTCTTTATCTACGAAAGTGTCGTTTGAATACGTTTTCTACATTTGGTGCCGAGACCCGGGAATTGAAACTGGGATTCTAGCATTGTGAAGAACGTCTCAAAGGAAGCTGTTGTGAAGTCAAAGCTGCACTAGCTGAAAGCACGTGGGCGACCAATTATGCCGCCGAAATTGAGGAATTTGAGAAAATTTCGCGATGGTCACCGAAAGTTCGTCCAGAAAACTATCGAACAAGCCAAAGGGCTAATCTCTGAAGGCAATTCCATCGAAGTGAAAAGGCTGAAATTTCTTCGAACCGCCCTTGAAACGAAAATGTCGGAGCTTCAATCGCTCGACCGCGAAATTGTGGAGCTGGTGGACGACGTAAAAACCATCGATACCGAAGTCTCTGAGAGCTGTGAGATAATGAGTTCCATTCAGGAGTGTATTGTTGAGTTAGAATCTGTTTTGGAAGCTCAAGAAATGCAGGGTAAGAGTCAGGAATTCCCTTCTGTAGCGCAACTTCCTCCTTCCGAAAGCGCGGGAACTTCTCAAGATCACGTTTCGAAGGCAAAGTTGCCGAAGCTCGAGCTTAAGAAGTTTCACGGAAATCCCATACACTGGTATCCCTTTTGGGAATCTTTCGAGTCTGCGGTTCATAAGAACCCAAATTTGTCTTCAGTGGATAAATTCAATTATTTGCAGTCACTTCTTACTGGCACCGCGCGTAGTACGATCGCTGGTCTGGCCCTGACGAGTGCAAACTACGAAAAGGCAGTTGGACTGCTTAAACAAAGATTCGGAAATCGACAGATAGTGATCTCCAGCCACATGGAAGTGCTCACTAAACTCCCCAAGGTGGAATCGATAAGCGAAGTAAAGAAACTCCGAAGCTTGTACGACACAGTGGAATCTCATGTTCGTGGATTGGAAGGTATGAAAATCTCATCTGAAATGTATGGTTGCTTCTTGACACCAATCGTTATGCAGAAATTACCGGAGGAATTTCGGATCGCTATCACACGAAATTTGGAATCGGAGACATGGAATCTGAAAGATATTTTGGGTGAATTTCACAAGGAACTGCAACTGAGAGAACAATGTCTTGTCAATAACAAGGATTCCAGGCCTTCACATCAGAGAGGTGAGTCGCCATTTTCTACATCAGCTTTGTACACTGACAGTTCTGAGAATAAACAGTCTCCTCGTGTTTGGTGCTCATTCTGTAATCAAAATCATCAGAGCTCTAAATGTAATGTTGTCACAAGTATTGAATCTAGAAGGGAAGTTCTTAAAAGGAAGGGCAAGTGTTTTCTCTGTCTCAAGCAAGGACATTTGGCACGTAACTGTCAAGCACCTATGAAGTTTCTTAAATGTCAAGGTGCCCATCATGTAGCAATTTGTGGTAACCCTGATCCAACCCTGGGTGGGCAAGATCGAGAACATGTGGCCAGTGTCTCTACTAGTATGTATGTGGATCAGTCTAGAGGGTCGGTGTTGTTGCAAACCGCAACCGCTGAAGTTGTGCATCCGGATAATGACAGTTTTCCACTAAGTGTTCGTCTGGTTTTTGACTCATGCAGTCAGCAATCATACATGACTAAGGACCTTAAAGACAAACTGGGGTTATCAGTAATAGGTAGAGAGTCACTTCTAATCAAAACCTTTGGTGAGTCTGACGCCAGGCTATGAACATGTGAAATTGTTCAAGTGGGTATCAAAACCAGATGCGATGCAATTGTGTACATTCAAGCCTATGTGGTGCCAGTCATATGTGGCCCTCTGACCCAACAACCCACAGAGCTTGCTCAGTCTAGCTACGAACATCTGCATGACCTCAGTTTAGCCGACAGGTGTGGCGGCAGAGATTTGCCCATCAGCATTCTCATTGGTGCTGATTATTATTGGTCATTGGTCGAAGGTACTATTGTGAGAGGTGCACCATGGGAACCTGTTGCTCTTGCTACAAAGCTAGGATATGTCCTCTCCGGACCCACTATGATTGTGTCTAACCGTGACAATGGTAACACTGTGAATCTTACTGCAACGCATGTACTGAAAGTGGAAGCAAGTGTCGTCGGTCAAGATGAACTTGCCTCTGAACTTGGAAAATTCTGGGACTATGAGTCACTTGGCATTCGAGATAAAGGTTCGTCTCTGTATGACAAATTTGTTAGCGAAGTTGAATTCACTGAAGGAAGATATCAAGTACAGCTACCTTTCAAAGAGGACCATGAGCTGCTTCCAGATAATTTTGCTTTGTGCAAATCAAGGTTGGTCTCACTACTGAAACGTCTGAAATTAAAGCCCGAGATGTTAAAGCACTATGATGATGTGATCCAAGATCAGCAACAACAAGGAATTGTGGAACCTGTGGATCAAGGTGTCAACAATGGTGTGGGAAAAGTACATTACATTCCTCATCATGAAGTGATTCGCGTGGACAAGGACACCACAAAACTTCGTATTGTTTATGATGCCAGTGCACGATCAGGAAAGAACACATCAAGTCTCAATGACTGTTTGTATGCTGGTCCACCACTATCTCCCCTCATCTATGACATCCTCCTGAGGTTCCGGGCTCACAAGACAGCCCTCATAGGAGACATTGAGAAAGCTTTTCTAAATGTTTCAGTTCACCCCAAAGATCGTGACTATCTTCGTTTCCTGTGGGTTGATGATGTCACAAGCAGCCACCCGAACCTACAAGTTTATCGATTTGCGAGAGTTGCATTTGGCGTCTCCGCAAGTCCGTTCCTATTGAATGCAACAATTCGTCATCACTTGACTTCTGTTGACATCCCCAAAGAATTTGCTGAGAGAGTTCTGAAAAGTCTGTATGTGGATGACTTTGTTGGTGGAAATGATTCTGACAATTCTGTTTTTCGAGATGTATGAGAATCTGAAGTCATCCTTCAAGAGCGGAGGCTTCAATATGAGAAAATGGGTCTCCAACTCTGAAGCCCTTCAGGAAAGAATTGAACAATCTGAAAGCCAGTCTTCTCAAGTTACAAGCAAGTCTGTCAAGGAGCACCCTGTTCAAGAGGAAGATCAAACCTTCTCGAGTTCCCTGTTTGAGACGTCAAAGAACCCCAGCACAGCAAAACTGAAAGTACTGGGAGTTAGATGGGATAGACGAAATGATTTGTTACTCTTGGATCTGGCCTCTCCACTAGAAACTAGCAATACTTGTCCAGTTACGAAGAGAGCAATTCTTGGTACAACAAGCAAGTTGTATGATCCCCTGGGACTAATTAGTCCAGTCATCATTCTACTGAAGATCATCTTTCAATCTATTTGCAAGACAAGAGTGGGTTGGGATGACCCCGTGGATTCATTCATCCATGAACAGTGGTTAAAGCTTGTTCAAGATGCTAAGAAGGTGGGGGTGGTGGAAGTGAGGAGACACTACCACCTTGGCTTGTCATCAGGAGATTTACAAAGCATTCAACTCCATGGTTTTGCGGATGCAAGTGAGAAAGCCTATGGAGCAGTTGTGTATTTACGCCTTGAAACAACTACTGGAACTGTCTTCACCCAGCTTTTATCGTCAAAAACCAGAGTTGCTCCGATAAATGGAGAAACCATACCTCGACTGGAGTTACTAGGTGCTCTTGTTCTGGCCCGACTGGTCAATACTGTGTTGACAGCATTTGACGGAGCATTGGAAGTTGATGCTGTGTTCTTCTGGTCAGATTCGCAAATTGTTCTGTGGTGGATTTGGGGTGTAAACAGAGAATTCAAGCAATTCATTAAAAACAGAGTGGTTGAGATCCGTCGACTTACAAAGCCAACTCAGTGGAATTATTGCCCCACAGAATCCAATCCAGCTGACATCTGCTCACGTGGTACGATGACCTCGAAACTGATCACCAACCAATTGTGGTGGAGTGGTCCTGAGTTCCTTAGAAAGGAAAAGCAGTGGTGGCCAAGTCTTGCAATGAACTCTGCTGAAGTCACAAGTGACGATTCAGATCCTTGCCTAGAACTGAAGAAGGGAAGCTGTAACAGCCACACAAAGCAGCATGATGGTACAGTTCTTGCTAACATTGCCTCTGGAGAGGTGACGTCAGAAAAGTCACTAAATCTTGATTGCATCATTCCCTTGGAAAGGTTCAGTAGTCTTCAAAGACTTGTGCGAGTCACTGCATATGTTGTGCGATTTGTTTCTAATCTCAAGCAAAGTAAAATGAAGAAGAGGTTAGTGGATGGAGTAATAAAGCATGAAGAGGTGGATTGTGCAAGAGAGCTTTGGATCAAGGAGGTTCAGAAATCTGTATACAACAACAAGAACTTTGACCAGGTCAAGATCTCATTATCACTGTTTACAGATGACAAGGGAATTCTGAGGTGTGGTGGTCGTCTTAAAAATGCCCCGATTCCGTATGATGCTCGATTTCCAATATTCCTTCCAAGATGTTCACGACTAACTTACCTAGTGATAAATGATTGTCATCTCAAGGTTCTTCACAATGGTGTGAGGGACACTCTCACAGAGCTAAGGTCCAGATTCTGGGTAACAAAAGGAAGGCAGGCTGTGAAAACTGCGATAGGAAAATGTTCTGGTTGTAAGAAGTTAGAGGGCAGAAGCTATGCAGTTCCCCCTCCCCCACCTCTTCCTGAATTTCGATTGAGCGATGACTTTGCTTTTACTCGAGTAGGAGTGGACTTCGCTGGGCCCATGTATGTCAAGGATGTATTCTCAAAGAATGGAGATTTGAACAAGGTCTATATAGCTTTGTTCACGTGCGCTGCAACCCGAGCTGTTCATCTGGAACTTGTCCCAAATC
Source organism: Orbicella franksi (assembly GCF_964199315.1). Classification (NCBI taxonomy): domain Eukaryota; kingdom Metazoa; phylum Cnidaria; class Anthozoa; order Scleractinia; family Merulinidae; genus Orbicella; species Orbicella franksi. Next base: position 23,385,974 of record NC_138148.1, on the reverse strand, counting down.
TGAGTGCGGAAAGTTTTATCAGAGCCCTTACTCGCTTTAAAGGGAGACGAGGAATTCCTGTCTTGATTGTCAGTGACAATGGGAAAACATTTAAGGATTCAAGAGTGCAGGCATATTGTCAGTGCGACGGTACACAGTGGAGGTTCAATGTCGAAGCGGCCCCTTGGTGGGGTGGTTTCTTTGAACGTCTAGTAAAATCAGTCAAGTTGAGTTTGAAGAAGGTCATACGAAATGCCCGGTTAAACTATGACGAGCTGTCTACTGTCCTTGTAGAAGTGGAAGCAGCCTTGAATTCACGACCCTTGACATATGTCTTCGATGAAATGGAGGAACTATTAACACCTTCACACCTGATTGTGGGCCGCAGAATTTTGTCAGTACCATCAAAGAACTCATCGAACGAAGTTGATCAAACTGAGGGAACACTTACAAGAAGAGCCAAATTCTTACAGCGAACACTGGATCATTTTTGGAACCGATGGAAGTCTGAGTATCTCACACAACTTAGAGAGTACCATCGCTACTCAAAGAGAGCAAATTCTGTCCGTAAAGTGCAAGTGGGAGATATTGTGTGTCTACATGAGAACAAAACCCCGAGACAGCAGTGGCGGCTTGGGAAGATCGAACGATTACTTCCTGGTCGAGATGGTCATGTTCGAAGTGCAGTGGTGAGAGTCAAGTCTGGTAATTCGCCAACCGCGGAATGGAGACGCCCATTGCAGAGGCTCTATCCCCTGGAAGTGAGGTTGGATAATGGAACTGCCAACCCTGTGCCCCGAGTGGCAAATGTTCCTGTTACAGTAGTGAAGGACGAGGATGTCCCAGTTGTCGTCGTGAATTCTGACTAAGATAGATGTATTGAGTTCATTCTGTTATATAGAGTTTATGCTCGTAAGATTGTTTCAACTTTAAATGAACTTTGAACTTTGATTGATGACGTCAATCAACGCGGGGGAGTGTGTTGAAAACTGGGACCGAGCTTGTCACGTGACTTACACGATTTGACCCCCTCGAACACTGAACTGAAAGGGAACGAATGCAAAACTAATGCGAAGTCGTTGTTCTTGAATTGTATTCTGGAGTTTTTTTTGTCTTTGAATAGAGTCTTTATCTACGAAAGTGTCGTTTGAATACGTTTTCTACAATCCAGCAAAATGTTAGTGCCGGAAGCCGTTATCAAACGCCTTAACACCGCAAAAACACTAGATTGTCAAGACCAACTCAACTTTGCCGTGTCTATCCCCAAGCAATTTCGTAATGAAGTAATAAATTAGTTCGCTGAATTTTTACTTCAAATTTTCATCGAAACCTTCTTCTCTCCAGATAAATAATCTTAATTCGATCTGATTTGATTCCCTGCCCCGCCACTACTTCTTCGAGGCCGACCCTGAACAAAGAAATGCAAAAAGCGTCATGAAAGAAAATTTCCGTTACTGTGTATTTATGGCTCCATTGCTCCAATGCGCACTTTTCGCCCGCAGATATTACTTGAAAGGAGAACCCAAGCTACTAGGAAGTCTTTTACCCGTATCGCAATGACCGCATTAATTTATTATTAACTGCTATCTTGCAGTTAGTTATAAGTTAATAAATTGCATACACTGATTAAAACGTAACGCAAAACGAGAGAAGAAAGAAAAGAACTACAATATACAAATGCTGAAACGGTGCACAGTTGAAGTGGTCACAAAGTAGTGTTTGCTATTTGTGGTTGGCATGGTAACATCAATTTGCCTGAGAGGGGGTACATTAACGCAAAGGTTAAATAAGAAACTCGTACCTTTCCTGGAGAATAGATCCCTGAAGCCAACCGACTTGACTACCTTGACGGAGCAACCGTAGGGCGTTTGTTGCATCTGGTCTTCCACACGGTTGGACAACTGTGCAGGCTTCATATACGTTCCAAGCGTTGCGCCACTCCAATTGACATCTCTTAGCATACTTCTGAGTTTGCTTTAACCTTTCACCTTTGCGGTGGAAACGGATAATCTTTTCTTTGGTGTCACCATTTTCCTCTTTCTTCAGGACTTCTTGGAACGGATGATGAAGACAGGGGTTTAATAAATTAAAAAGCAGCATCCCGTAGGCCCACATGTCCACGCGCAGTAAATCCTTAACTGTGGCTCCCCCACGTAAAATGTCACCTCCGATAAGTATTTCCGGAGCCATAAAGGGTACAGTCCCCCTGTCAATGTCCAAGGTTCTCGATTGGCACACAGATCTTGTTTGAAGAAATAATGACCTACTCTCACCAAAGTCAGTCAGCTTACATACAACCGACTGGTGACTCCACGCATAAGCGAGTTTATCGCGATCTTCCTCCTCGCGGTAATGGTGATTGCTCACTAGGACATTGGCTGGTTTTAAATCTCGGTGGGCAATCCCTCTTTCGTGCAAATAAAGCAATCCAGCGGCAATATCGGACGCGATCTTCGTCATGAAGGATCCTTCAATACCCTCGCAATTGTGGGTGTCAAGGCAAGCCATAAAATCTTTTAGTGAGCTGACCTGGCCTTCTCCTCCGAAAACGCTAAGGTCAAAATAAACATATTCCAGCATAAGTGCCACTGGATCGTGGCATACAGCTTTGAATCCAACGATGTTGTCGTGCTTGAGGTCGTACAACAACCTAGCCTCTTTGGCGAACGCATCGATGAAGTCGAGTGAAGACCCGAGCAATTTCTTAACAACAACCGTTTCACCTTTCCTGGCCGAATCTCCGTCCTTCCTCCTTGTGTATTCGGTGACAAAAACGGCCCCAAATGACCCTTGCCCGATGACATCTTGTCTGCCGATATCAGTCCACTTAAACTGCGGAAGATCTTCGAAGCGACCGATTCTTTTTTTCTTGGAAGTAAACGCAATGGGTATTTTGAAGTTGTCTTCGGAAGACCGCATCGCGTAGAAAGAGGAATGATGAAGCACACAATGACGAATTATACGCGAAATTCCCGCCAAAATATCTAACAACCGACCGATGAGAGTTTCTGTGTCAGATAGCTTATAATACTGTCATGAAACAGTAAATTCTCCTCAACTCTTGACTTAAAAAGTAAACTAAGATAAATTATGTCAAAGAATACCGCCGGCACATCGTTCGGGATATAGTTACTGTATTGCTGGTTTTCAGTGTCACGCCACTCAAAATACATCAAAATAAAAATAAATCAAAATCAAAACCGTTCAATAGATAAAGTACAGAATCTGGGAAAAGAAAGAAAGTAAATATGCTAAGACTCCCGCCTAGATTCAGGTCACAGCAACTTTTCTTATGCAAGATATACGGACAAACTTTTTACCACATTTAAAGAGATTTGTATGGAGACGCCATGCTGGCCGGAAACCAACAGAAACATCTGTCACTGAGTTTGCCACAAAAGCGTGAGAAAATCATAAACATTACAATAGTACTTTTTCTAATACTGTTCAGATAGCCAATTTCCATGAAGTACATCACCTTTTTAACAAACATTACAGCTCTCTCGGCCGCCGTGTAAATGTCACGTCACGCAAAGCTTAGAAATTCAAGCGTAGTCTATCACAAAACCAAGAACCCATTGTGCGTGCCATATTTTTGTAGTTAAGTAGCAGGTCTTTCCAGTAGTACTTGATAACGCTAGGACAAATATCTATCGCCGCGAAACTCAATTTAAAAACGTCACAGTCCGGAGTTCAATTCTTCAGGCGGATCAATTCTTCGGTCGGTGTAGCAGATCTCAAAGAGTAAGAATCGAGATTTGAACCGCTTAACTAGCCCGCTAAACATATATGCTTTAGCGTGCGATACAATTACAATGAATAATAATTCCCAGAGATTCCCGCTTTTAAAAATTCCCGCTTTTAAAAATTCCCCATTTTAGAGATTCCCGCTTTTAAAGATTCCCCATTTTAAAGATTCCCGCTTTTAAAGATTCCTCATTTTAAAGATTCCCCATTCCCCGTTCCCCATTCCCCATTCCCCATTCCCCATTCCCCATTCCCATTCCCCATTCCCATTCCCCATTCCCATTCCCCATTCGCATTCCCCATTCCCATTCCCCATTCCCCATTCCCCATTCTCCGATTCCCCGATTCTCCGATTCCCTGATTCCCCGATTCTCCGATTCCCCGATTCCCCGATTCTCCGATTTTCCGATTCCCCGATTCCCCGATTCCCCGATTTTCCGATTCCCCGATTCCCCGATTCCCCGATTCCTCGTTTTAAAGATAGCCTTTACAATAGTAAGTGCAGGTAACGATTGTTTTGTTTTTATTGCATGCAAATATAACGAGATATTTTTATTTTTTAGTTACAATGGGTAATTTGACACTCTTGTTTTTCACAAGGTGGTAAATTCAATTAGAGCTGACGAATCGTCACCATTTGTTCCCACGAGATGTTTGCTATTTTTAGTTACAAATGGTAACTCGACACTTTTGTTTTTCATTTGGGAGTAAATTCAATTAGAGCTTACAAGTTATCGGCTATTGTTCCCAGGATATTAAACAAAAAAGAAGCTTTCATTTCTAGAGTGTTTTTACGTCTCTGCAGTAGCAGTTTAATATTTTTATTTGATGGGCATTTTATGACATTCTTTTCAGTCCGATATTTTTAAAGGTAATAAGTATGAAAACTGTTCAAATGTTCTTTGAAGACTGCGTGGCACCAAGTTAAAGTGCAATTTAATTAAATCAGACTTTCAACGTGTCAGAGAGGTCTTTTCTCTTTCTTTCAATTTTCGGTGAAGTAGTGTTGTTGCGTTGTGTTGTGTAAAAAGGGTAAACTTACGACTCGTATAAAATGCGAAAAGTTTTCTTAACTTGAGTATTTTTGAGCAAACATTCCTCTTGGGGGCTGGAAGGGCTCCCGAGGGGGTACTCCCAGAAAAATTGGTTGGGGGTGTGCGGCCCGCTTCCCAAAACCGTTACCCTATTTATGACCAAAATCTGCGATATTCCTTACCCTATTTATGACCTGACCAAAAATTCGAAACCCTATTTACGACCTGACCCTCAAATCAAAACCCTGTTTCAGACCTGCGTTATAATTAGCTCCCTAGTTCAAACCAATGTTAAATTACCGTAAACATATAAATTTGTGAAGGGCTTTTGTTGATTTTCTTTTCGATAATGATGAAAAAGTCGCTTCTTCTTAAAGCATACCCATATCAAGGCTAGAGTGCAAAAACCGTACCCTATTTATGACCAAAATGACTAAAATCAGCTAAAATCGATACCCTATTTATGACCAAAACGTCTAAAAAGCCACACCCTTCAAGGCCGCACAGACCTATATAGCCCATATAAGGAGGTCCCCCCCCCCCCCGGGGGAAGGGCTACGTGATCGGTGAGTGAGGGAGTTATGCATGTGCGCGTGTCAGACCAATCACAGTGTGGGTTGTACCAAAGAACGAATAAAATTGCCTGTTAGAAAATAAGATGGTATCTACATTAATCTGGAGACGTGTCAGATTACTGTAGTTTGTTCAGTCAAACATTTTAGGGCTTACTATTTAGTTATCTTACCATTACCGATGTAACATCGTATGTACATCATAAACTCCCGGTTTCTTTCTTGCTATACATCGCAACCGAAAAAACTTGTCAAATCAACCAAATCATTACTGTAAACAGTTCCATGAATGCTCCTATCTCCGAGACTTATAGTTCACAAAAAAATAACTCTTGCACGCCTTGCGTGCCTATGTTTATGAAACTTGCTGGCAAAATTGCTAGCAATTCACCGCGCAATTAATACCGTCCCAGAAATCCCGTGCCGTGAAACTCAAATTGAAAGATACCTAGATCCATTTGGTGTTCAACTATAAAATCATTGTATCCTGCTCGCAGAAAACCAGTTAGGATCAAGAACACGATTCCAGCAGCAGATACTTAAGCTTTTTCAACTACAAAAATTGAGATTTGTGTTTAAATTCTGTTTGGGTTAGTCGTTCGTCCGGTAAGCGACCGGACGACGAGAGCGCTTTCAAGGAGGATATTGCTATTTAAAGTAGAGGAGAGGGGGTGGGGGATACACGTATCACTGGCCGCCATTTTGGAGGAGATACACATATCACTAGTGATATGTGTGCGGGGATACACATATCACGGGGATACACATATCACTGTGACACGGCGTAAGCACCGTATTCGCGGTTGAACGGTGTCGACAAAACCAGGAGCGGACCGGACCGGACCGGACCGGACCGGATCACGGATTGGATCACGGATCGGATCACAGAAAAAAAAAAAGTTTTAAAGAAAAAAAATCCAAAAAAAAAAAATAAAATCGTTTATAAGATAATAATAAATAACAATAAAAGAGGAAAACTAAAATATGTTATAAAAGGAAATTACAGTGCAAAGTAGAGGAGGGGAGGGGGCTTAAGAACGGAAGTCTCTTATTTACATGTAGGTGGGACTTTGGGCAATAACCGATGTGGGATGGGGGGGGAATTTAACCGGAATTTTACCAAATTTAATGAAGTTTCTTGCCTCGACGTTGTGGCCGTTTCGTTTTACAGAAATAGAAAGTTTACATTATATAATCGCTCAAAGTATAATCCCAGCTGAAGGTAAGGAAGAACGCGTCACGGCCAGTACAAGGCAACAGTGAGAGGACGGCCCTGTCTAACGCCGAAGGAACACAGAAAAGCTACCACAGGCACAATCCTTTGGAACAGAGCAAATATGACTAGTAAGTGATAAACGCACTGGATGCAACAACAACAACAACAATTTTTATTTGCACTCTCTCACACTATAATACAAAATCTACAAAAACGTCATGCGCGTACCATAAATCACCTTTATTTAACAATTATTCCGTGAGCGCGCGTTGGATATGAGATGGTAAATAGCCAACCTCATATCCAACAAGCGCGAATGGAATAATTGTTTTATTAAATTCGGTGCGTTTGTGTACTTGGAAATTATAGCTTACCTAATTTTATTGGATTTTAATTTTACTAAGCGACCGGAAGTCGATGTGGCAAAAACAACAACAAGTGGTAAATCACATGACATGCGCGTCGTTTGTAAAATTAGTTGAATGAAAATTTGAAAGCGAAGCAAGCGAATTTGCTGAATGAAATTACAATCAAGAAGAATTTAAGGAACGTCTACCACATGAAGGAGATATAACCTTGGTCACAAAGTTTGAAAAGCGTTCAAGTTCGAGTCATAGAGAAGAGCCGAATAATCGTGCACTTGCACATTGCCGTTGTAATAATGCTGCGGAAAACTTTGATCGCCATGTGACACAGACGTTGTGCCAAAATTATTCTCGACAATACCTCTTTCAGGATTCCTTTGCTTTGAAAGCCTTGGCATTTTGAGCTGTATGTGTGAGCTCATTGTTGGCTAGATTCAGAGTCAGGGACAGAAACTATCTTAGCGTCAGATTCATTTTCAGAGTCTCCGAGGCCGCCCTGACGGTTTTTCGTGGCTGGTAAAGAACCGGGTTTACTTCGGTTAGTTTCTCATCTGCTCATTGGAAATTTCTCTCTTATGCACTACGCCGGCACTGATGTCTGTTTTCCTGAGGCCTTTTACAAATGCTCAAATAATTTATTTGCCTGGTCGGAGATAGTGGAAAACGGTTTGTTGTGCGGCGGCGTACGAAGGAAATGATCAATGGTGGCTCCTGTGGATTTCGTGGATCAACTTTTGTAATACGTGCCATCTTTCTTCCTCGCAGAAGTATAAAAACACTTCAAACAAACATTCAGTTCTTCTTTTGACATTTCTTATATCGGTTTGGAAAATTTGATGCCACCAGGACTAGTAAGCCATTCTGTTAAGGTAAACATTGTTTTTGTTACATAATCTTCATGAATGCGTAAAATCTCGACGGTCATATTTTAATTTTGCAACTTTTATGGGAAACTTAACGTATACGTACCGTTAAATAATCTAATCTCGAACTTTGTGGCTTTTTTGTTGTTACTGGGACGGCATTGTCCATAATTTCCTGTATTTCTTCTGTAAATAGCTCACCGAATCTGCTTTTTTCATCCATTTTTTTGGCGACGAAACTTGGCTTCCCGCGAAAAGGTCTATGCCGAGCGACATTTACCGCATTATAAATTTCCAAAATTTCAATATAAGGTCAAACGCAGGTATAATGGCTGGTAACCGAGATCCAGTGAACCAATCAGAAAGCTAGAATTGCATTATCCGAGGTTGAGTATTTAATAAATCATATTATATCGTATCGGAAATCGTAAATTTGAAATAATTCTAAATGACTGTGTGCAGGAGAACATGAACTGGACGATAGAGTTCTGTAATAATTTTCACTTCATGCTGTAAATTTTCACCCACTTGAAGAGAAACCCCTACTTCCGTCCCAAGTGTTACTACAACAGCTCTTTTCTGGAAAAAAGCTTTTTGACAACCGTGGCGGCTTAGAGCATAGCGTTCGCCATGATATGCGGCATAAGGGAAAACAAATAGCATTTAAACAAAAAAAATTTGCTCAAAAGAATGCCAAGACTTATTTGTGTTTGAAACATACCAATTCTTTGTTGCTTTTCAATAAATCCTTTGTTGCCTTTCAATACTTTCTTTTGATCAAATTTTTTTTTAATGCCAGTAGCTTCGGGATGTGTGTGTGCGTGTATATGTGTGTGTGTGTGGGGAGGGGGGGGGGGTAACCATTTCATTCAATTTCATGTTTATTATCCTCCTACCATCGAATGTTGCTCTTATGTATTGGTATGTTAACCAATGTACTCGTATATAACCTGTATATCACCGTCTGTATGTATTGGTATGTAGTCGTATGTTACTCGTATGTTATTCGTGTTTACTCGTATGTTACTCGTATTTATTATATTAGTCTATATGGCTTTGGCTTGTGGCCGATATAACGCACGCTCGGATTGGCTAAGAGCGAGATCTGAACGGTCATTATGCAGCCGTAATGCCCACGGGCCGATTACGGATTATGCAATTAGGAAGAGTTCGGCAGATCTGTCGTGCATCCTGAGCAGAACACCACGAAGAAACTTATAAGTTATCATCTTAGTCACAACAATTACCGAAATATTGAACTTCGTCACAGTTCTCATCAAATAGATTCCCTCGCTTTAACGCAAGCAAGTGTAAATCAGCTTCCAGGATCATCAGATGTAAACAATCGGGCGGTTTCTGTCCGTAGCAGTGTTTCTCATAACTTCAGGAAGTTTGAGATGTTCACAAGGCTTTAAAAGTTCATCCATAAATCCCGGAATGAAGAAGGCGAAGATATGTTGTCGAAAGCGAATGCAAAGATCGATTTATTTTGAGCAGTGCATTCTGAAGCATTAGTATTTTTTCTTTTTTCACTAAAAGACCGTTGGTTTGGACTATTGTGAAGCACTTTCTTTTTTTTCTAAATGCGTTGACGTTTCGCCACAAAGTCGGTAAAACTCCCTCATCAACTTGTGGCACCATGATACTAAAATACAACCTCCTTTTTGGCTAAAGTTGTTCCACTTTTTTGAGGCTTTGACAATCACTTTTCCCGCAAAGAAATGTGTGTTTTTAACGAAATACGTAAGACAGTGGTGAAGTTCCCTGACGGCGAGGTGGAAAACGCGGGACCGGCGTGGCTAGGTGGAAAACGCGGGGCCGGGCTCTCGGGGTCCCGGGGTGTGGAAAACGCGGGGTCTGGTGGAAAACGCGGGGTCTACGTGGAAAACGCGGGATCTAAGAGGAAAACACGGGGGAAACGTTTTTTCGAGAAAATATAAATTCATATCAGTTCCGCTTCGCGGCGTGAAACGCGTTTTTCGATCAAAGCAAATTAAACATTTCGTGACAAAGAAAACCATGCAAAAGCCAACGTGCCGTGCAGCGGTTTTCTTTTGCATGGGGCGTCTATGTTATTTTTCTCAGTAACTTGCGTGTTTTTTTTTTTTTTTGTACCTTTGAAAAAGAAATATTGAAATAATAAAGATTGTTTTGCTTACTATCTTAAACCATGAAAAAGCCTTTCTTTACAAATAATCACTTTCGACCGGTCATTATTTATCGCCTGGGGGATGGCGGGGGATTTTCGGTTAAAGACAGTACCATTTCGCTGATTTCGTTATTTTATTGAAGTATCCCCCTTGTAGTTATTAATAAATTTCATCATACCCCCTCAATGTCTCCGTAAACATATTCACCTTTCGACATGTATATTTAGTGCTTTTAACGGTCATATGACAGTAATATTTCTAATCATGATGCTGACTTACAGAACCCCAACAGGTTTGGCGGGATGCGGGATTTAGCTTTTTCGCCGTGATATTTGGGATTTGAGCTGAAAACAGGGGCGGGAAGCGGGAATTACAATTACGAGCGGGAGCGGGATCTCGTATTTTTATGGGCTTGGGATGCGGGATTCGGGTTGGGATGCGGCATTAACGCAGAAACGTCTTTGTGGGCGGGATCGGCATTTCCAGGCAAAAAAAGGCGGGATAGCGGGATTAACAGAAAAATATGGACGGGAAAGCGGGATCTGAGAACCCTATTGTGACCCTGTTAGAAGGTGATGCTGTGTCAGCATGCATTCTCTTCAAGGCATTTCCCATTGAGGAAATGTTTCCCGCCATCGCCGCCATGGTCTGATTCATGTTGGCGATCATAGCGGCGAGCGAGTCGCTCGAGTTCCTAGACTTTTCAGTGTTTTCTGCTGCGTTGGTCGATTCCATGTCGTCTCTCAAAAGGGCGTCTTCATCATGGCGGTAATCTCTGTCTTGTTCCTTGGACATGGTCGGATAAAAGTACCGAAAAAACTGCAGAGCTCGCCAGATAAGCTTAATCTCCCAAAGATCACACACAATTGATCTCCCAGGTTCGCGCGCTCTCTCACGTGACTCCGAAACGACCAATGACCAATGATGAAGTAGAATTTCTTTTCTCAAAATACAACTTTCCCTGTGTATTTATTTGTTTCTATATTTGTTAATCCACAATTTTTTATCTTACTATTTTTCAGCGCTGAAAAAATTTTTAAGGTTTTAGTTTGAATTTCATCAATCAATTACGAGGACTTTAGGACGCGAAGTTGACAAGTTGTTGAATGGTTCAAGGGTTAATTCACACAGGCAGTTTATTTTTGGAAAGCAAAGCTTGAGTTTGTTTCGAGGTAACACGGCTTTCCAAGGAAACATGGTCAAAACTGGACTGTTCTTTACTTTTTTTTTCCTAAAAGTGAACTGCTAACTATGAAAATCGAGAGTTGAATATACCATTTGGACTGAATGAAATATGCGCCGGATATGAACAGTCCACCTCAGGCGGTGTGAATTTTCTAATAATTATTATTTGTATTTCTTAAATTTCTATTTCTAGTTTATTTATGTATTTCATTATTCTTTTAATTCACTTTTAAATTTTTTTTATTTCTATTTTTTAAATATGTTTTAATTTTTTTTTAAGACTCTGCACTCCACGTTTTCGGAACAGCCAATATGGGGTACTACATTTTATCTGTACACGCAATCTTAAACATCTTTTTGGAGAGGGCATTTTACATCCAAAATAAAACAAAAATCTCATTATTGAAACTTAAGTTACCTGTAGCATTGGGAAGTCCCGTCTCTAAACTTAAAAGCAGGCTTTTAAGTTATCTACGTCTATCTCAGGGAAAAATAAAAGTTTACTCTGCTAGATGGTCACTGGCCACATTTAGTAATCATTTAACCTGTGCTTTCCTCGTTCGTGAACGTGAGGGGTCGCTCATTGTGCCCCTACCCACGTATCCTCAAAAGTATCTACTTAATAGTAATCAAATTTATATGGCAAGTAAATCATTCAAAATAGTTTACTTAAGTAATTAGCGCTTTTCAATCATGTCGTTATTGCATATGTGAATGACATAACAATTCAAATAATACAAAGGGTTAAAGTTCCTCGTCTTCGTCATTTTCTTGGAGGTTGCTTCATTGATTTTCACAAGTGCAATCGGCCGTGCAGGAGAGTCCAACTCTCCACCAAGAACATCGTACTTTGCATCCCTTCTTACACCTGCACATAATCAGTTCCAAGAGCTGGAGCTGGATCTTTCTCCATCAATTTGGAAACAAGGTGTCCGGGCTCATCCGTTGTCCACCCATTTCCATCTGGCGATGTTAGTGAAAGCCTCCTCTCTCGGGCATGTTTCCAGATAAAGCATTGATAGTTGGCCCTTTTGACATGATGCACTATCTTCAGTAAGGGGAAGTTTGCTGTTCTCCAGGTGTTTCTTGGTAACAAGCTTGCACCTGAGATGGTTCAAATTTGACTAAGTGGCTTCTCCGTATAGAAGACCGATAAATTTGAGAGAAACAGTCAACGTTTCATCGCTTATGACTGTGCAGTCTGTACCCAGGTTCTTCAGTCCAACAGGGTCATCTTTATGTTTCTCCAGTGTAGTGAACCCTCCCCTTCTGCCTATGCCGTTTAGGTTACTCGTGGAATCGCATCCTGTCAAAGCATGCATGGCCGGTAAAAGATTTCACACATCTGGACCCACAGCCTCGTGCACGGGAATGAACCTTCTGTTTCCTCCAGTACCTGTGTGCAACCAATGCCCTTGAATGGACAGTTGGCTGAAGTGATACCGACATAAAGCTGCTACATCTGTGTCTCAAGAAAAAGCGATGATCCTCTTGGAAGAATTGTTGATGTCTGATGACTGGTTTGCAATATATTCGCAATGCACAAACACTCTAGTGTCTGCTTCCTGGTGGTCGGAATAGAGAGGAATTATATCTGCTCTGTTCAACGTCTTGGTCACTTTCACTGCTGACTCATCTTGTGATGCTAGAATGAGTGTTTGATCATCCTTGAGTTGTCCGGGAAGGCTCTCACACCAATCAGAAAGTAGAAACGTCAACAAATTAGGTTTGGTTTTTCCACTGGACAAATAAAGCTTGAGACTGCATGGCGCGCAGGTAACTTCGTTTCTCTGCTCTGAATCTATATTTGTATGGCCGTCCACTGAGATTCTCCCGACAATATGGACTTGACTGGCGAACTGGAATTCAGCAATTTGCAGACTGAGGAATATTTTACCACGTAAAACTAAGAAATCGCCATACCGCGCATTTATACTGCCATATTTTAACTATTGTAACCAAGTCTGGCACCACTGCGGAAAAAGAAAACACTGCTAAAATCGAGAATGTCAACGAAAGGGCTTTAAGGTACATCATCAAAACTAAAAGTGTATCTCATTGGAGAGCATGCGTGTAGTCCGTGAGAGCGGACGTGAATTTTAAGCGGCAGTAAATTCCCTCTTCTCCCTTGTGCAAAATCATTGGTAAGCTTGTCAAGGTCAATGACAGGAAAGAAAAACAAACGGGGAGACCGTGGCTCTACTGAAGAGGAGACAAACGCAGCAAAAAGGCCCAACAAAGAACTTAACGGTCAGGAAGAAGTAAGCGGCAATATGGCGGACAATGACGAAGCGTCTGATGCCGAACCCACGCTATACGATATAGGAAACATGCTGGAGGACCTTCAAAAGTCTGTCTCGAGCATTCTTAAAACTAAAACTAAAACTACGGGGGCAAGAAGATGAAACCGAAAATCTGTACACAGCGCTAGATGACTTGGAGCAGTACACCAGGAAAAACGGCCTAGAAATTCAAGGTATACCGGATCAGTGCTACTCTACAACTGAAGATGTAGTATTAAAATTGGCGAGCGTGTTAAATGTTAATGTTAATCCTAACGACATTGAGATATCACAGAAACTCAAACGCCGTGGCAATAATCCTAGCCCGAGTATTGTGAAATTTCTGAGTCACAAACTGAAAACGAGCTTATACAAGGAAAGAGTGAAATTACGAAATGTTAAAGTGACCGACTTATTTCCCGGCTATTCCAATGCGGTAAGCTCCAATGGACCACGTATATTTTTTGACGAAAATCTGCCAGTTTATAGGCGCAAACTCGTATCTAGGGCAAGTGAAATGAAAAGAGATGGACTCTTGACGAGTTTCTGGACAATCGACGGGAAATTGTTTGTAAAAACATCACCGAGCGGAGTTCCTGTTCGAATTTTCAACAACTATGATTTAGATGAATTGTAAACGATTTATCTGTTTTGTTCGACAAGACAATGCATTTGAACTAGCCGTAGATAATTAAGCTTTACTCTGTAATCCGCTATATTGTCTCAGTTTTTTTTTTCTTCATCAATTTTGAGAGGAGGGAAAGGGTGGGAGAACTTAAAAAGGTCAGTACCCAATTCGGACTTAATTGTTTTGTGTTGAGTGTTTCACATTTCTGTGCGTATTTTTTGTCTTCGTATTCATTTCTAGAAAGCCTATTTTGTATTGTAATATTTTTGTCTGTTTTTGAAAAGTGATGTCCAACAAATAAGTATGTAAAATCATCTCTCTGAATGTTAGAGGTCTTAGAAATTCGATCAAGAGGAGCAGCATGTTTACATTTCTTAAAGATCAAAACGCTACCATCTATTTTCTACAGGAAACATATTCGGAACCGAGTGATGAGTCATTCTGGAAAAATGAATGGGAAGGTGAAATTTTTTTCGCATGGCACTCGCCACAGTAAAGGAACTTGCATATTAATGAGGCCCTGCTGGTGTGCAATTTAGTATAAATTATTAAAGCCACACCCACAGAGGGGGAGGAGCAGATCTAACAGTACCAGCAAGGATATTTATATGGGTAACAACATTGCAACCCCCCTCCCTTTGCTGGGTAGATACAGGAAACAGAAACAAAACACTGATTATGGTGGCAAACATGGGTGGCAGGGAAGACAGAGCCTATCTCCCCTAGAGTAGCGGCGTCTCTAGGGGAACCTATGTTACTAAGGGGACCAGAAGAGGGGTGCCCTTCTGGGAGGACAATAGGTCAGATGGTACGATGGCACCATCCTGGAGAGATCCGGACCTATTTCCTTGGAAGTAACATAGGATGGACCAGAAGAGGGGGTGCCCCTCTGGGAGGACAATAGGTCAAATGGTACGATGACACCATCCTGAAGAGATCCGGACCTGTTTCCAAGGGTGGCCGTAGCACTTACTGTGGGGCAAAGTGCAGCCTAGGTTGCACTTCCCTGCCACCAAAAAACCTTTATTGACTAAGCAGCTATGGTTTATACACCATATAACAAATAGAACGTGGCAGTGAAGAAACCAAGAAGGTTCAGCAGGCGAAAGCCACCTCCTCATGAAAGGTAATTACGACCACAGGGAGGAAAAAGATGGGAAAGGACAAAGCTACCAATACAGGGAGGGAAGGAATGGGAAAGCGGAGAACGGCCTAGCTTGAATACTAACTCACAACTGGGACAGGGTCAGAAAACAATGGGATTTTACTAACTGGGCATTGAGGGAGTTGGGAGGGGTATAGCATGCTGAAATCACACGAGAGCATGGTGGAAAATCACTGGGAGCTTTGTCGTATGATTTCCCATATGGTAAAACTATTGGGTTGCATTGGACATTGACCTAAGGTTATTGCACAATGGCTAATAGGGGGAAGATAACAGAACTGGTGACAACCTTAGATGACAGCTATGATGTAGACTACAGAGCTCATTAACCACAGTTTAAATGCTTAAACTTCTAATTATTAAATCCTGCTATTAGAAACAGCAAAATTAAAAATTCCCTAAACGACAACTTGGGAAGAATAGTTCTAATTAACTTAATTCTCAATGGTATGGAATTGTCACTTTGTAATATATACGCACCTAATGATCATGCCGAGCAGTTGTGATTCATAGAAGAGCTTAACAACTATTTGATAGACCAATCTGAATTAACGACACTGATTATAGGAGGTGACTATAATTGTACTCTAACAAAGAAAGACAAGAAGGGTGGTTTACCCTGGAGACCAACTGGGCTTCCGGAATTTGATCTTAAAACACAATGGATATTTTTGATCTTGTAGATATACAAAGAGTTAAACATCCAAACATAAACAAATATTCGTACGTATCCAAAGCGCTAAAAATGAGATCCAGAATAGATTTTTTTCTTGTAGCAAAAAATTTAACCAAATATGTCCAAAACGTTGATATTCAATCCTCAATAGCACCCGACCATAAGGCAGTGTTTCTATCTTTGCACTGGACAAAAGAAGCCCCCTAGGGGGCCTGGCTTTTGGAAGTTTAACAATGCTCTCCTAGAGGATAATAATTACGTAGAACAAATGCGTCAAAGGTATTCTGGATTTCGGGACAAGTATAAACATATTCAAGATAAAAGAATGTACTGGGAACTGCTTAAAATGGAAATTAGGTGCTTTACTATCTCGTTTGCCAAAGGAAAAGCAAAGGAAGCTAAAAAACATGAACTCATAATTAAGGACGAAATGGATAGACTTGACCATATTATTTGTAGCAATTCTGATGTTACGTCTCTAGACGAAGAGTTGACGCAGTATGACAATCTTAAAAAGGAACTTCAACAAATATATGAAAGAAGAGGTGAAGGTGCAAAGTTTCGATCCAAATGCATGTGGGCTGAAAAAGGCGAAAGACCTACAAAATATTTTTTCAATCTCGAATAAAGAAATTATAGTAGGAAGGTAATTTCAGAATTAGGAGACGACGAGGGGGAGATAACAAAGGAAGAAGAACAGATTTTGTTAAAAATAGAAAATTATTACAGAGATCTCTACACGTCTAAAATGGATGTCACCGAGGAGCAATTCAGTCATTATATATAGAGCATTTAGAAATCCCTTGTCTCTCACAGGAGGTCAGTGAGAAAGCAGACGGCCTTGTAACGTATGCAGAATGTAAGGAAAGCTTGGACTCTTTCAACAGTGGATAATCCCCAGGGGAAGATGGTTTTACTGTCGAGTTTTACTCAAAGTTTTTTGACCTAATTGGAAATGACTTAGCAGAGAGTCTCAATGCTGCGTATGAAAATGGACAGTTATCAATCTCACAGCGTAGAGGTATAATAACCCTAATACCAAAAGAAGAATCATCGCTACTAGAACTGAAGAATTGGAGACCAATAACTCTCTTAAATGTTGACTATAAAATTGCGTCCAAAGCAATAGCTAAACGGATTGAACCGATATTACCATCATTGATGCATCCGGATCAAACAGGTTTTGTGAAAGGCAGATATATTGGTGAAAACATTATGCTTATTGCCGATGTTATGGAGCAAACAAGGAAACTAAACCGCTCTGGTATATTGCTGTCCTTAGACTTTCAGAAAGCTTTTGACACTTTAGAATGGTCATGCAGACATCATGTTCTAAAACTTTACAACTTTGGTGACAGCTTGAGAAACTGGGTAAAGGTCTTTTATACTGATATAGAAAGTGCGGTACTGAATAATGGCTACGCCACCAACTGGATAAAACCTTCTACCGGAGTAAGACAAGGATGCCCACTTTCTCCCTACTTGTTCATACTAGCCGCAGAACTTATGTCTGTGAAAATTCGTCAATCCAAAGCTGTCAAGGGAATTTCAATATTTGAAAGGGAAATTAAAATTAGTCAATTTGCAGATGATACCAACCTGCTGTGTTTCGACCTCTCTTCGGTGGAAAAAGGATTACAAATCGCCGCGAGTGGATTTTGGCGAAATCTCTGGTCTTAGGCTGAATTTAGAGAAAACTAAAGCTATGTGGCTGGGGAAGTGGTCAGGCAATAAAAACAAACCGTTACATTTAAAATGGGTCAGTAGTCCGACCAGAATTTTAGGTATTAATTTCTCCTATGATGAAAAAGGAAATAATGAAATGAATTTCAACCTTAAGATAGATAAATTGCAAACAAACTTGGATAAATAGAGGTCAAGAGATCTCACACTATTTGGGAAAGTGATGGTAACCAAGGCGCTTGGAGTATCATCTCTTATATTTCCAGCTTCAAATATCAATGTTCCAAAGGATATTATAAGTAACGTTAAAGGTAGGCTCTTTAGATTCATCTGGAAAAATAAAAGGGACAAAATAAGAAGGGAAGAACTATATCAGGATTATGAGAAGGGCGGGCTGCGTATGACGGATATAGAAACAATGATCAAGGCGCTGCGATTTGCATGGATACCAAGACTCATACGAGAGGGCCATCCCAATTGGAAATTTGTTCCAGACTATTTTTTAAGAAATACGGGGGCCTCGATTTTCTCCTATCATGTAATTACGACGCAAAGGACTTTGAAAATGTACCCTCTTTTTATAAGGACATTCTGTTGTTCTTTCATAAATTGAAGGCTCTTCACGGATGCCATCATGGACGAGATACAATTCTATTTAATAACAAGGAAATCCGCATTGACGGTAAACCTTTTTTCTGGAAGGAATAGTTCGAGAAAGGTATTAGAACGATTAAAGATCTTTTAGATAAAAATGGAAATGTCCTATCATTGCCTGTTTTTCAGTCGAAATATTCACTACAAAAGAACAACCTTTCTTCACTTTTACCAAGTTATTTCTGCTATTCCAGGTCACCTCCTAACTAAGGCGAAAACTAATGAATTCAGCGCTGAAATGATAAACAATGAGGACCCGGAGTCCTTTCACTTAGATGAAAACGTAGTTATCAATTTACTGCGAGCCAAATCCAAAGACTTCTACTGGCTAATTGTTGATAAGAAGTATAAAGAAAAACAAACTGGTGCAAAGAGATGGAATCAAACCGTTCCTATAGACAAAACAAACTGGACAAATATATTCAAATCAGTACAAAAGACTTTCAGAGAAAATAGAGTTAGGGAATTTCATTTTAAATTCATTCATAGAATTGTAGTGACTAAAAAGGAACTTTTTAGGTTTAATATTAAATCAGATAGTAATTGTATATATTGCAGGGATCTGGATTCTATAGACCATACCTTTTCAGAGTGCCAGTGTACAAAGTCCTATAGTCAAGAAGTATTACAATGGTTTAATACAGAGAATAACTCTGAATTTAATCTAAACATTGAAGATCTTCTTTTTGGTACTTTTCCAAGTTCAAGTACCTTGATAAAAAAACTGAACTACACCCTCCTCTTTCTGCGGTATTATATTTATAAGAAAAAGCTCCAGAATGACTCACCACTTCTATTACTTTCCGACTTTATCAACAAAGTTAAATATAAGTATAAACTTGAAAAAATTATTTGATATTCGTAAAAGCTCCTCTATCTGCAATTCTTTAGATTTAATATAATTGTAATAAGTATGACTGTACAGAAAGATTTGTTTTATGTTATTGTAAAAATAGGTTGAGAATAAGTGATGTAATAAGTATTGTAAGTGTAAGAAATGATTATTAATAAAGATGTACTATAATTATGGGAAAAAAAAGTGCATCTCATCAAGATCTCTTGCAAAGAATCAGACTCCCATCCATGGAAACTCGAAGAATCCAGGACATGCTATTGACAATAAACAATTGTATATCGGACAAAGCTCCATCCGCAATTGGACATCTTATCATGTTACGCTCATCCAAGTATAATCTTCAACATGACTATATCCTTTCTTTGCCGAAAATTAACACGACTAAATATGGTCTCAAATCATGAAGATATTTCGCCGCAAAGAAATGGAACGAGCCAACAAAAAAGTGATGTTAGAACTAGAGTAGGCACTAATGAAGTGAACAACAAAGTCAGACGGATATCGGAATTTATTGTGATTTGATTCTCTAGATTTTTAGTTCTCTGCGTTTTAAGTTTATACGATCAATTATTGTACATTTTAAGTTTTAACTTTCAGAATATACTAGGGCCGTGGATTATCTGTGAACTAGCCGCTTGGCTAATCGTTAACTCCACGTTAAATAAAGTATCGTATCGTATCGTAATAATAGTTGCTGCGATTGTGTCAGATAGCTCTCCGAATGCATCTTTCCTTTTGACAACATCTGAATTACTGCCAGGAGGTCAACTTTGCATGTTGTTTGATGAAGACTATAAGCAGGAAGTGTGCTCCTGGCAAGACTGTCCATTTCTAGTAGCACTCTTGGTTTGTTTCTTCAGAGACCCTTCCATGTTGGCTAATGCAAGGGGAACAGATGCAAGTTCATACGACTGCACTTCTTCTAGATCAATGTCACCCTCTTTGGACACAACAAGAAGTCTACTCAGTATACATCTGCCTGTCGAGGTTGATTGTCTTCAGAGCCTGGTTTACTTGGCTCAACAGGTTCGTTCAGACTTTGCAAGGTTTGATGTTGATTTTCTTCAAAGGATCCCAGAAATTCTCCTTGTCAGATATTAGCCCGGCTTGCACAAACTCTTTCATTGACTTTTCGCCTTGCTCCTTAGCACTGAGTAAAGATTCCAAAACTTCAGATGGTGTAATTGTCTCAGAGGCGATATTGATCAGTGGCATCTTTTCTCCTTCGTACTGACCGATATCGAATGGATTTACCAATTTCATGTGAATGCACTGAATGATATTATTCAGGTCATTTTCATCTCTTTCAATTCTTTGTGATCCCAGTTCTTTATGGAAACTTGAGCCTGCCGAAGTCCCACTCAACTTTCAAAGAGGCTGTTGCTGCTGCCATCATATGAGCTGTGAGTGCGCACCTATCTCGTGTTCCCTCCATGCCAGTAACTCCGGCAATTCCTCCTTTGGTTTTAGAATCTCAATCATTGAAATTGTTTGCAATTACGAAGTGTGTAAAGAGGGCCCTGCCGTTAAAATTTACACTATACCTCAAACAGTCCTTTGTTAATGACTGAAATCGTCCCCCAGTATTATTCATTTAAAATTAAACTAGTTGTATCGGATTCTATATCGTGGTTTTCTTCGTACGCCAGATGTGTGTGTTTTTTTATACTTCTTTTATGACTTCACCTTCCATTTTGAAACTCAGTTTTGAGATGCGATCCAATAGGCTGATTCAAATAACTTTAGCATCAAGAGAAAAAGCAAATTACGAGGTAAACTATAAAAGAATAAAAGCAGTTAACTTTTTTGTGACAAATTACCTTGTAGGACGAAGTAATAACCACCATGTTCCCACAATGAGACAAACTGTAAGTACTAAGCGTACTCTGAGAGAACATGATACCGAAAGGTATAATGGGAAATAAAGTTTGTAATAGGAATGGATAGACGGGAAAATGAAGTGGAACAAAAATAACATCGTGTTTTTAATCCCTTATTTTAAATAACAACATCAATACGTATCTTTTCTTCAAAAATATAATATATGTACAAAATATATGCAAGTTAGTCTTAATGTCATAGCATCACAGAAAAAATAATATTTCCTTAATAGGGTTGCTATGGAAATACGCAATTTGGAAATTAACATACAAAAGATGAAAGGGAAGTTACCAGTTTTTCTTTGAACTTCCTTAATTTGGCAAATATTCGGTTAAAGATTGAAGCAGCCCTCTAAAACTTAAACACAGTGAGCTGCTTCATTAAGTGCAATTTCCGAGGGAACAATCCTAACGAACTATTATTTATTTCCACGTGTATATTTCAATTTTACACCTCTCACACCTATACAACTCTCACAACCCTAGAAAACGCGAGCATACGAGGAAAGCAGGAAGTCACAAAATGTGTTTGATTCTTGGCATAGTCTCTATACAACTAGTGGTACAGAGTTACTCCCAGTCCTACGGAGCCGTGTTAGTGCCATACGCGCGCGCGCGTACAGCATCATATTTGGGGTGTATCCTTTTTTCATTCTGGCGAACACTTTCTTACCTCTTGCGCGACTTTTTTTTTTTCTGGCGCGTTTTTTGTTTTTTTCGCTGGCGCGACTTTTTTTTCTAGCGCGACTTTTTTGGCTGATGCGACTTTTTTTGCTGGCCCGACTTTTTGCTCTGGCGCTCATTTGTAGACCACTGCTAGATTTATTGCGGGCTCAAAGTACGAACATGTGTCGTTGAGCGTCTGGTTGACCAAGATGGCTGACTCGACTGACAACGATCTAGATTTAGTAGACCAATTGCGATATCTTAAAATTCAGTCTAAAACAATAGACCTCGGTACGAGGCTCTGGGGAATAACTGCAGAGTTTGTGGGCTTTATTCCTCAGAGCCTCGTGCTGAGGTCTATTGTTTTAGGCTGAATTTTAATATATCGAAATATATTGGTCTATTTAGTTCTGAATATTGCCGTATTCGTAAACTAATTGAGAGAATCAATATGGGGAAGGTAGCTAATCTTATTTTTTTGCTTTTTTCAGTGTTTACAGTTGAAGTTATTCGTAGAAAAACACAACTGAAACCATGCTATGAAATGCGACACGTCGAAAACCACAACAGGCAGAACATGCTTGATTCTTACCTTAGTTTACGCCCACAAGAAACTTCAAGTATAGCCAGGAGCCATAATCGGGGACGGAGACCGTAAGTCTTGGGATCCGCAATTTTTCTATTTTTAGAACAAATTGCACCATCCTGACGTCATATATCCTGGCGGATCCACGCACATGTCGGGGGCTCTCGCGTGGACGTTGTCACGTTGCGTGATCAAATGGTGAGATTCTCCTGCAGATTTTTCACAGCGATGGCAAGGAATAACGCAGGGAATAAGAATCAGGGCTCTTATATGTAGTTTTACGCACTCAGCTAACGGAAAAGGTGAGATTTTCAGGGTCGAAAGCATGACTTCAATTTCGCGCTGTGATTGAATAATATCTGCTCGCGCTAGTTGTACGAGTAAGATTTTGCGTTTGTTCTGTAAAGAAAAGTTACGCAAGAAAACTCTTTACTCTGGTATCGAGTTAATTTGTGAGTTTCCCAAACAATGCTTAATCAGAACCAAACCCTGTTTTTGATAGTTTCTTATTGTTCTGTTTGTTTGGCGAGTTTGCAAAAGTTTTTGAAAGGAAAGTCTGACGCGTACTTAAGTAGTCATTTGCATAGTGCAGTTCGTGCACTTCCAAATCCGAGTCGGTGTTTTCAAATGTCAACAAATCTTGACAAAGATTTCTTTCGCTGTCTCTTGTGCTGAGATGCTGCAACAGTTTTCACCAACGCCAAAAGGCTACTAACATCATGTGTATTTCTTTAACATAGTGAAATTTTACACTGCGAAAATAAAATAGACAAGGAGTTTTGATAACTCAACCAACGAAATCGAAATCGTTATTCGAGTTGATTAAAGAAAGCGTCATCGTAACTTTGCTGATTATTTCTGCTGTATTCACAATATTTTGAGCTAAACTTTTCATATGTTCTCAAACAGTTATCAACCTTAAACATACTTAAAAACTAGAGATATTATATGAGTTCGATGTACGCTTTTACACGAAAGTGCGGAACTCAAATTTGTCATGTTTTACTGACTGTACAAAACATGCATCGGCGGGCGCTCTTACTCATCGATGACAGACAATTTATTGGATTTTTACACTAACAAAACTGAGCAGCATCTACGGACGTAAACGTTGGGCCTTGATAAAACATCAAGCGTTGCTTACAATTCAGGCGAAGCTCAAACTTGACATTATTTTTTTTTTTACTTTTCGATAGACTCTGGCGAAATCCTCGCAAGCGTGTGACAAGAGGAGGGAAACTTTGAAGTCCCGAAACGGTGGTATATCCAAATATATCCAACTGGCTTTTTTGCTGTGTTATGGAAAAGCTGTTAATCTTCAACATATGTGAAACTTAGCGTGGAGTAATGTGGAGCTCTTGTAAAAGAAGCAGCGGAACACAACTTGGTCAGTGATACAAAGCGGGACATGACTAAATTCGACACTGTCTTACTTCACTCAAACTGGAACAGCTTACGACGAAAATACTGAAGCAAAAATCCAACAGACATGAACGTATTGATTTGTGGGCCAAAAGCATCAAGCATTTCGGGAATTTCGGACGCCATTTCCCCGCGCTACATCCGCAAAAATCCTCGCAACATGTACGCGCGTGTGCCGCACGGGATGGCGCAATTTGTTTTAAAAATAGCAAAATTGACCCATATCATAGGGACAACCCCAATACTAGAAATAGCTCGCGCTTACGGTCTCCGTCCCTGTTTATGACTCCTGGTATAGCAATACTCTTTATAAATATCTAGTCCTACATTAGGTCAAAAATTAAGCAAAAAATCGTTTTCAAGAACAAGTCTCAACCGTGTTATCATTTATTGGCGCCAGGTCTTTTTAACCTTCCGGGAGGAGTCGCTGTCCTTAATCACTTATTACTCAAGTAAATCAACATGGCGGATAGACCTCCGCAATCATATGATTGATTAATGATATGATTAATCATATCATTTGAGCTTCAATTATAAGGAAGTCTTTGATTGCCTCTTTACTTCTAAGTCTACGTCAGAAACACAAGGGAATACAGGTAGGGGGATACAAGAAAACACAGGGAAGTACAAGAGAACACGGGGAAAACAAGAGAATACAGGGGAATACAAAAGTATACAGAGGAATATATAGGAAAATACAAGAGAAAATATAAGGAGGAATGTAAGGAAGCACGGGGAATATGAGTGAAGTAACAAGAAGTTCTAAATACACTATAAAAAGTACTTACCGAGAAAAAAGTCGAGTCAGCAATAAAAAGTCGCGCCAGAAAAAAAAGGCGCGCCAGAAAAAAAGTCGCGCCAGTAAAAAAAAGTTGCGCCTGCAAAAAAAGTCGCGCCAAAGATATATATATATTTTTGCAAATCTCTTGCTATCCCTGTGATGCTATTCTCTTAAGAACAAAAGCAATTTGCTCGAAACGCATGCGCAGATAAGTTAACCTTCAGTGTCGCAACGCTACCGTAACGT
Source organism: Orbicella franksi (assembly GCF_964199315.1). Classification (NCBI taxonomy): domain Eukaryota; kingdom Metazoa; phylum Cnidaria; class Anthozoa; order Scleractinia; family Merulinidae; genus Orbicella; species Orbicella franksi. The sequence goes on along the minus strand of NC_138148.1, from coordinate 23,361,338 downwards.
TGCTTGACAGAGATAGGGCCAGAACCGGACTATTTTGACCGGGCATAGCAACTGTATTTCAGGTAACGTCAAGTTCTCCCTTTTTTAGTGCAAATAACGCTACTGTGACTGCGTATCTTCTGGAATCACCCTCACCTCGATCCAAGAAATTTCGTCTGTTGTACTGTTGTGTGTTTGCCAAGGTTCAAATAAAAAATGCTTCTCCTTAGCGGCTTGTTTATTTCCTCTTCTATGAAGGGAGCAAAAACTTCATATAATCAGCCGAAACTTTCCGCGTTAGTTACATGTAAAACTAGTAATTTTGTGACACAAGAAACTCGCAATTATTGCCGCAGACGCCGGGGCACTTAATGAAACCGCCAATCAATTTCATCAGTCTTTGAGATGACCCTCTCACGGAGGATGTAGGAGATAATTTCGACCAAGTAACGATCTCTACGTTCAATACTTCCCATTGAAACGCTCCTCAGTTGTATTAATAGATAGGATTGTATATTAGTTTGACATGAATAAGAATGCACTATTCCGTGACTGGACGTGACTATTTGATAATGAAAATTTCCGTTTGGAATAAAACAAAATCGTTCGTCTTCGATTTTCCATCAGATATTTAGCTTTATTCCATTTATCTCCAGCAGTAAGTTAAAAAAAATACGCATCTTTCTTAGGCCCGGTCCAAACGCCGCTCCACTCATGTGCCGAACCAAACCTGATTAAGTTCGACTTTAGGGCGACTTTGGAGCGACGGCTGGTTCAGACGGCGTACTTGCGTCGAACTTAATTCGGGAAGCCGGTGGTAACAATTTTCGAAGAGAAAATATGCGTTCTGAATTCAAGAACTCTGTCCAAATAGAAAAGCTGTGGCTAACATTTCGCTGTTATCATGCTGTTATAGCAATATTTAGGGAAGCAGATTCAACCTCAAGGTTCAGTGTTTGTATCTAGACAGGTTTTCTCCCGGTTAAATCGACTTGTTAAAGGGAAATCTAATAAGCTGGGCTATTATCACGACGAAAAAGCAAAAAAATGAATTTGCGCCAAAGAAACTCGCTTGCACAGTCCCGTTTCTCATAAGTCGAAGGCATACTGGTATTTTGTTGTCTTTATTTTTAGAGACGACTTTGAGCTTCATGCATGACTGGTCACGCCACTCAATTTTGAGCCAATCACGAATCCCGTTATATGAAAAATAAATTACAGTAATTTATGCATTAGGTTCGACACATGAGGAGAACGCCGTATGAATCAGCTGCCGCTCCAACGTCGCATAGTGCGACAGACCCTGCCTAATTTAATATTGTTTGCCGCACCAAACTTAACCTGCCGAACCAAACTGATTCAAACGCCGCTCTTCTGCCGTACTTAATTCATCAGTTAGGTTCGGCGCATGAATGGAGCGGCGTTTGGAACGGGCCATATACTTTCGAGGAAAGAAGGGTTTTATGTTGCATACCTTGGCGAGGAAAACAAAAGTATCAGATTACATACCTTGGCGTGAAAAGTAAAATTGTGTACTTTTGCGTCTTCTTAAATTTAAAATGCCTGAAACTCAGCGTAAAACGCCACAATAAAATTCGAAGCCGTCTTGACAAACGGTAATTGTAAGTTATTTTTGGGCCTTGAAAGAAAATACAAACATGAAACATACACAATGCTGAGATTACGTCTTATCAAGTTTCTGTCAGCTCATATTCTGCAAGGGGAAAAGGCCTAGTTGACCACCAAGGGAGAAAGCGGCATGGGTCAGGACCTATGTGACTACTGTATCAGAGTCGTAAATTGCACTTGGCACTATCTGAGATTCTCTCACTAGTTTTATTTTCTTTTTGGATGTTAAGTATTAGTAGTGTATTAGTGTGTAGTAGTATAGTAGGTAATGTGGATGTAAAGTAGAGTCAAGTAGTATGTAACGTAATTAAGTAACGTACTTAGTAGTGTAGTAGTGTGTAGTAGTGTAATATACAATGTAGGTGTAGAGTCAAGTAGTATGTAATTTGTATGTAACTACTGTACAGTACGTGTGTAAAGGTAGCCTGCAGAGCAGGCGAGATTTTTTCGAGCGAGCGCTCACATCGTAAAAAAGTTTAACCGCCATCTTGAATTTTTTATGCAGTGGAAGACTGGGGAGAGAAAGAAAGTTTTACCAAGGGGGTGAATGATAGGCAAGAGGAAGGATAGAGGAGGGTGTGGAGCGAAGAAAATCTCGCCTGCCTGAGGTCATTGTTCTTTTAGGAAACCCCGTTCGCCCACGAACGGAGTTTCTGATTGGTGCGGCTTGACCCTACCTGTCAATTGTCTGTCAGTCAGTTTCGTTTCGTTCGTGCGGGTAAGAAACATAGCGAACTCTGTCGAAAGTGATGTTGTTAGTTTCGATTCCGCTCTCGAGGAATCTCTCAAGCGTTTAGGTGAACTTGGAATGTCTCGCGAATTACGAACGGAGCAAAAAGACGCAATTTCCACACTGGTATCCCGAAAAGATCTGTTGGCAGTGCTACCCACTGGCTTTGGAAAAAGCTTAATATTTACGTAAAATGGGGTTGACTAGCCTACACGACTTCTACGGTTCGTGACATTTGTACATTTGCCGTTCTCTGTTCGGTCACTCGACCTTTCTTGTCGCTTCACTCGTGTTCATGAAGGGCACTTCATGTTATGTAATAAGGAGGAATTTTAAGCGGAGTTGAGCCGTTAGATCGTGCTATGGCAAATATTTATAGGTCATAGGTCTGCATGGCTTGCGCTGTTATATGCATGTCGACTCGTTGAGTTTGACACCGCTGTAATTTGCCATGTGTTTATGCACTGTTCAGGCTCATTTCTATTGCATGGTATGCTTTTAAGTCTCCATGAATTTGCTTTTGAGGGACAAAATATGAAATTTACCGTGAACATGTTGCTTACTTGCATTCTATATTGTGACGCCGGGGCCGGCTGTGATTAGAACTGTTTGCAAGCACAGTAGGTAGATCCTTATCACGGATATCAGATTTGTTCTCGTACGATTTCCTTCGGAAACGCCGAAGCTTTACTTTGAGAAAGCTATACGTTTGTCTAGAGACATTCTTATGTTTCTTACAGCTATCTGATCGAGCTTATGTTTCTCTTGCTGGATGTATAGGTTTATTTCTCCTTTGGTTATTCTGGCACCACATGATTCAAATGTAGCTGTTTACGCGCAAGCTCCTGTTGACTGTTTTGCGTGTTTTATATGCCATTGTTAGGCTTAGTTCAGGCAAGACCATGGTTTCGATCCTCCATGTGGATCTCATCAGTTGCCGGTATTTCTAAAATACTCTGTACGTCTGAAGTTGCTAGCGCAACACGTACCTCTGTGAGAATGCAAGACATCCCAGGGTTTTCGTTAATATTTGAAATAGCAGGAGAGTAGTGTAAAGTAACAGGAGAATGATTTTTTAAAAATAAAAAAATGGCTACAGGCCTTTGAAATTTAGCCGGAGAATTCTACGTAGTAGCCGGAGAATTCTCCGATCCCCGATGCCTAATGAACACCCTGCATCCTGCGGCTTGGCACAAACTTCTCGGATCAATTTTAGTTTCTGGGCAACCGAGGTCGAATCATGGTAATCGACCTCGATATCCATATCGACCTCCATTACTAATGAACCTCGGTTTGTCGTGTTCGATTTGTGGCAACTGAGCTCGAGAAGAATCTAGGACGGTATCGACTGATCGTGCTCGGTAGACAGACGAACCTCAGATCACAACTCGAGCTCAGTTGCCTCTGAGCTCATTGAGCAAGGGGTGCCGTTCTTTTCCGGGGGGGATCCGGGCCATGCTATTTGAGCTCGATCTTTTCTTCGAGCTCGACTGAATTTTTATATCGAGCACGACTGGATTCGTGCTTGAACGTACTTTTCATCGAGCTCGATTGATGATGTTGTAATCGAGAGCGAAAGGGGGACTGGTGCGGAGGAATAAACGAAGCTCTCGCAAGGGGACTGGTATCAAGTGAGCTGCGGAGTAGACTGACCTTTACCGAACTGCACCTTGTAAATGTACAAGAAAAGTCGAATAAGGTAGGAAATTCTGGCATTTGTTTACCCTTTCTTAATCAGGTTACTTCTCGTAAAGGGTTTGCTACTTTTTTTATTCACATTAGACCTTTTTACCAAGTGGTTAGCAATTGTTTTTCTCACAGAATACCAGGCCAATTAGATTAACACTGAAAGCTTACACACTGCACATAATTTGGTAATATAAAATACGGAGGATGAGTATCATTGTCTAAGAATATAATGGTTTTAGATGCTTGTTCATCGAAAAGGCTCTGGCAAGTGTGCTTTTTTGTCTGCCCGGCTGTTTTTGTTTTTTCCTGTGATAATTCGATTTTCTGGGTTTTTTTTGTTATTCCCTCTGATAATTCGATTTTCTGTTCTCTGTTTTTTTTAACTTTGTCAAATTCGCTACGCCAAATTTATACACGTTATTCTTTGTTTCATAATCAGCCTTAGTGAAAATTTGCTTAGTGAACGGGAAATCCCTGTGTAACTGCCTCTCTCCACCACCCAGACCGCCCTGTTCCACCACACATACAGGTAATTTTATTTTAAGTAATAATAACAAAAAATCTGTTTTTCAGTCAGTGTTTTTTATTTATTTCAACCCATCCTAGTCGTAACTATTACACAGATTCATCTAAAACTTTCATGCCATAAATGCTGAGTAAGTTTTTCCAAACTTGACCTTTAAATGGCTGAACACAATTCTGTTTTATAGTTCTCATTTAAAATGGAACCTTTTCCTTAAGGCACACGTAGCATAAAACGGAACACTTCAAAATATATAGATTAAGAAGCATGTGCCTTAATTCCGTGCACAAATATTTTTTTCCAGACTCTGTATAAGACCTTTGCTTTTGTACCCTTCGCAGCAAGAAAGCTTAACATTTAACTATTGTTCACGCTGATCTCAAGATGACAACAGCCTGCTAAATTTAAATGTAAATTCCAAATCTACGATGAGTTGTCTGTACCATATTTATAGAAATTAATTTAAAGTCAGCCAACTTGGCTGAGTAAAAACATCTTAATCTAACTTTCTGAAAACTGGAAATTGCTTTGTTGGAAAGCAACTTAGCATTGGAGACAAGAAAAAAGCGTATACAACTTTTACATACAAAAACAAACTGAGGGAAAATTGACCTTGCAATTGTGTTTACTGGTATCTTATTTGTAATGTTTACTTGAAGCAGCCAAAAAATAGAGCTTTATTATTTACTGTTGCCAGTGCTGGAAATAATTTTCCTTTTTTAACAGGACATGTGTCCTTTCACATCTTCATTTAGTTGGAAAACTTATCATTTTTACCGGACATAAATTAGCATAATTTGATTAGTATAAACAATGATAGCATAGTGAATTTCATTAGCATAAACATTTACAACACAAATCATTCAAAACTTATGTTGAATGTTTTAGAAGCAAAGATAGTTCACTATGTTTTTCTGGAAGGACAGAACGTCTGAGAAAATAACCGTAACTGATCGTCAACACTGAGGAATGAGGAAATGTAGTCGTCATTGTGGCGTCTAAACCAGAGATTTTGGTGGCCAAAGATGAAATGTTAGCCGCGTTGGCAACCGTATTGGTCGCAATTTCGATCCCCTAAACAATGCATCTAACTCAATTTTATGGATGGACAATAACTTCAAAGAAAAAAGGCAAAATGTGTTCAATAAATGTCTGGACATTGTGTGTGATCATAATCCAAATTTGGTCGGACAAGGTCCAATGATGGACTGTTATTTCCAGCACTGGTTTCTCTTTTTTAATTGGTAAATGTAATTCCAAAAATCAAGGGAAAGGAAAAATTTCTTCCTTAATATTAACAATAAATCTTGTAAATAAAATTGAAAGCAAATGGTAATACATTTCAGACAAAACAATATAAATTTATGCGCAGATATTGGATTTCGCTCTTTGCTCCTTAGAACAATTCAATCACATGTGATTGCATATATGTTACTCCAATGTTTTTCACTGTTCTTTTTTTGATTTTTTTCTTTGAGAACCTGTTCTCTTATCCTTCTTCCTTTTCCTGACATTTGTTGTGTGAGCTTGCTGTTCTTCCTTGACTCCTTTACCTTTCATTTCTTCTTCAACTTGTTCTTGCGCTTCTTTATGTTCTTGTGTTTCTTTGTTTTCTTGCACTTCTTTGTTTTCTTGCACTTCTTTATTTTCTTGTGCTTCTTTGTTTTCTTGCACTTCCTTGTTTTCTTGTTCTTCTTTGTTTTCTTGCACTTCGTTGTTTTCTTGCACTTCTTTGTTTTCTTGTGCTTCTTTGTTTTCTTCCACTTTGTTTTCTCGCACTTCTTTGTTTTCTTGTGCTTCTTTGTTTTCATGCACTTCTTTGTTTTCTTGTGCTTCTTTGTTGTCTTGTATGCAATCATCATCTTGGTTCACACCCTTCTTTACTTTTTTAGATTTTTTTACTTTTTTTTTAGAGGCTTTTCCTTTTTCACGTTTGGTTTCTCTGCTGGCACGTTTTTCCTTTCTTCTTTCCTTCATTCTTTCTTTTACTTTCCATTTTTTTCTGGGCTTTTCTTTTTGTGCTTCATCTGTTGATAATACACATATTTAAGTTCGTAAATGTAGTTGACTTCAGATATTTTGTTTTACATGTAGATTCACACACTTTCACTCTTGATAGAAGTTAAATTGCCTGTTTGCATTACTGTTAACAACGTGGATTATAAAACCATAACAATTTGATATAGCATCCTCCTTGCAATAAGCTTCCCCCTTCTAATATGTGCTTCCCCATGAGTTTGTTTTTATTTATTTTATCATTCAGTGCCTCTGTTACAATAAGTGCCCCTTCCAATTAACACCTTCATGGCAAAAGTGACATTCAAGACACTGACTGTGACATACAAAAGACTGATTATACAAATGTCTGCTTTGATTAGACTGAAGTCAGCTTTCGTGTCTGAGCATAATGTTGAAGATCATTAATGTCAGGGCTCCTTTTGTTACAGTCGTTGAGTTAGAGAATTTTTGATTATCACTGACATAACTTGCATTGATTAATGTTACTGTATATTCATGTTCAAAAAGAAACTAGCATCTTGTCTCCAAAGGTTGCTCTCCATGAAGCCAATGAAAGTAATGTTGTGCTGGCCTGTCACTAAATGGAATCATTACAGGTTTAACATATGTTTTGCATTGGCCTGCCCCACCAGTATCAGCATAAAAATTAATAATAACTCAAATTTTTCTTACCAACAACTGTGGCAGACAATCTTTCTTCTTTGGGTTGAGGTACATTTCCCCTGAAGGAGACCTGCAAGTAAATATAGGGAAGGGAAGTGTGCTGCTCAAAGGACTCATGTGTAACTTGCTTTGGATGATGGAAACTCTAGCTGTTGTATCCATCATTTATGGCAAGTTACACATGAGTCCTTTGAGCAGTACACTTCCCTTCCATATTTTAAACACTTTGTAGATGTCACTTGCATTAACCTGCATATTAGTGTTGTTGTTAATGTTAGAGTTACTGTTAGTGTTATAGGCAAGTACCAGCCATGTGACAACTACAGACTAAAAATAATCCCACACAAATATGCCTCTATCCCATTTTTCCTACTTTTTATGTATAACACACAACTCTTTCAAGTTTCTTTTAATTTTATGATATTCATTGTACCAAATGTTCATAAATTGTTTTTTTTTCTGAAACCGCAAAGATACAGTAGAGTCAATCTTCTCCAAGTATCGTGGCTCTAGAGAGCCTCGTCCCTGGAGAGATACAGTTAGAGTCAGTTTAGTATCGTGGCTCTAGAGAGCCTCGTCCCTGGAGAGATACAGTAGAGTCAGTCTACTCCAAGTATCGTAGCTCTAGAGAGCCTCGTCCCTGGAGAGATACAGTAGAGTCAGTCTACTCCAAGTATCGTTGCTCTAGGGAGCCTCGTCCCTGGAGAGATACAGTAGAGTCAGTCTACTCCAAGTATCGTGGCTCCGGAGAGCCTCGTCCCTGGAGAGATACAGTAGAATCAGTTTACTCCAAGTATCGTGGCTCTAGAGAGCCTCGTCCCTGGAGAGATACAGTAGAGTCAGTTTACTCCAAGTATCGTGGCTCTAGAGAGCCTCGTCCCTGGAGAGATACAGTAGAGTCAGTTTACTCCAAGTATCGTGGCTCTAGAGAGCCTCGTCCCTGGAGAGATACAGTAGAGTCAGTCTACTCCAAGTATCGTGGCTCTAGAGAGCCTCGTCCCTGGAGAGATACAGTAGAGTCAGTTTACTCCAAGTATCGTGGCTCTAGAGAGCCTCGTCCTTGGAGAGATACAGTAGAGTCAGTTTACTCCAAGTATCGTGGCTCTAGAGAGCCTCGTCCTTGGAGAGATACAGTAGAGTCAGTCTACTCCAAGTATCGTGGCTCTAGAGAGCCTCGTCCCTGGAGAGATACAGTAGAGTCAGTCTACTCCAAGTATCGTGGCTCTAGAGAGCCTCGTCCTTGGAGAGATACAGTAGAGTCAGTCTACTCCAAGTATCGTGGCTCTAGAGAGCCTCGTCCCTGGAGAGATACAGTAGAGTCAGTCTACTCCAAGTATCGTGGCTCCGGAGAGCCTCGTCCCTGGAGAGATACGGTAGAGTCAGTTTACTCCAAGTATTGTGGCTCTAGAGAGCCTCGTCCCTGGAGAGATACAGTAGAGTCAGTTTACTCCAAGTATCGTGGCTCTGGAGAGCCTCGTCCCTGGAGAGATACAGTAGAATCAGTCTGCTCTAAGTATTGTGGCTCTAGAGAGCCTCGTCCCTGGAGAGATACAGTACAGTCAGTCTGCTCTAAGTATTGTGGCTCTAGAAAGCCTCATCCCTGGAGAGATACAGTAGAGTCAGTCTGCTCTAAGTATTGTGGCTTTAGAGAGCCTCGTCCCTGGAGAGATACAGTAGAGTCAGTCTGCTCTAAGTATTGTGGCTCTAGAAAACCTCGTCCCTGGAGAGATACAGTAGAGTCAGTTTACTCCAAGTATCGTGGCTCTAGAGAGCCTCGTCCCTGGAGAGATACAGTTAGTGTCGGTCTACTCCAAGAGTCGTGACTCTATAGAGAGCCTCGTCCCTGGAGGGAAATAGTAGGGTGGTCAGTTGGTCAAGTGAAGTCAGTATAGTCAGTTTTAGGTCAGGTAAGGTCATTTTTGTCAGGCTTAAGAGCTCATAATGTCCAATAGCAAATTTACAATGATTACAATAGAAGAGTTGTGGTCATACAATCCTTACAATTCCCATTAAGTTACATAAACTTGTCTGTTGCCCGGCCATTATTATTGGTGAAATGCTTATTTTGTTTAATTTATACTTAAACATTTGTCAAAGTTCAGTTTAACAAAGATTTTTAAAATGTTGTTTTTACGATTTTTTAAAATGTTATTTTAGAGTTTAGTTACCTTACCTTTTCTAGTTTTATTTTTCAGTTCAGTTTAACAAATATTTTTTCAATGTTGTTGAGTAATATTTTATAGTTTTAAGTTACTTTACCTTTAAACATCATAAGAGTTTTATTTTTCATTTAGCTCCAGTGTTTCAGGAATTTTTACATGCATTATAGAGGCCTCTTGAGCAGACCTTACATATTTACATGAATAGTTAGCTAATAGAGCTGCAAATATGAGGTTTTGACATGTAATAATATGCATAAGCTGTGCACCATCTTCCCAGTAGGATTTTACACCCCTAAAAATTACTCGCTATTCATGTTAATATTCCCTACCTGGGTAGCCAGAAGTTCTTTGACATCCTCTTCTTCCTACATAGTTTTTAGAAATACAGGATTAAAACTGATATAAATCTCTCTTTTTTTAAAATAAGGTTCAACTTGTGAAACCAGAATACATGCATGAAACACATTTTGTTATATAACTCCCAAATCGGATACATTTCTGATTGGAGGAGGACGGGTCACGTGTCATGGGTCAAAACCCGCTAACTACCTTGGGCGAACAAAACTAATTAATTAAGGCCAAGACAACATGAACTTTTGCCTCACAGAGAGTCAGTTCGAATCATTGAAGCTGTGTCATATTTGTGCATCTGCTGGCGTCAAGGAAGTATTTTTTATGAAGAGATTTTTTTTCCGTCTTTTAGTTGAGAGGTAGAAAAAAATACTTAGTGACTGACCCCAAAGGAAATGGTGAGTTTTGTTTCTTGTTGAACACATTGTTCCTCTCGGCTTCGGCTTGGGGTCTATAAGGAACAAAACTCACCATCTCCAGCGGAGGGGGGAGTGGGTTACAATGAAGTGTTTGCAACAATCTTGAAAATGAAATTAGGGTAAGGAGTTTGTGTCCAATCAAAGGTTAAGTCAAAATGAAACTGCTTGCAAAGGAAAACCCATGTTGTTGAATTTTGATCACAGCCTTGTAGTATACCTCTCCAAGCCCATAAAGATTCTCCTTTCCTTAACATTTTGAAACCTCTTGACTATTTTAATCTATGGCCATACCACAGCAACTCTTTTTCTTTTATTAGTACACTGGGGAGGGGGGGGGGGGGAGTGGGATTTCTGGGCTAGCTATCGACACTCCTGCAGTCAGGTATTGTTTGATTGCCTTGGGGAAGCAAATTGCCATCCTCCCAGCACGATGGTCCCCATGTGTCTATGATCCAGTAAGAGATTCAATGAATCATCTTTCATGTTTATTCATACAGCTGTATTCCCCTGGCACTTGGGCTGTACTATATATACAGCAAATGATAAAAACAATTGGTCGTTTCGTTACAGCATGGACCTGCAGCTTGGCTAGGAAGAGGTAATAGTTATCTACAATATCCAAGTGCTCTTTTGATACATGAGCAGTATAAAATTACATTTAACTTGTACATCATGTTGTGTAATTGATATTTCAATATGTACTACTTACTCTCTCGTATATATCCAGAACCTCTTGTTCTGTTATGGGATGTTCATGTAAAATCACTTCCTGTCTTCTTTGAAGGGTGAAGTGCAGTGGTAGAGCTTCAATCGAGCCTGCCCAGTCATACACTTCCTGTCATTCACATAGACCAAAACAGTATTTCAATATAAATATGTATAATATCAAACTAGTAACAAGTGCCAGCAGATTAAAAGGGCAAGGTAAAAAAAAAAATGCGGTACATACATTTGATAAACTTTAAAAGTTGGAAACTCAAATGTGAAAGTGGCTAGAAGCAGAGCTTTGTTTTGCCACAGATTGAAGAGTTTTCAACGTTGACTAAAATGGTTATATCCCTGCATGTGTCTCTTCACACAAATTCTTTTACATTACTGTTCTGGTGGTTTGCTTAAAATACAAATAGTATTGCACATTATGTACATTAATTAAATTTACTGTAGTTTTTCAGTGTATACCTGGAACAAGGCAGTTCTTTTGAACTTGCGGTGAAATTTGAGGTTGCCAAAGCGAAGAATTATGATGTACCCCTTTTGAGGCTCTGGTGGCACACGATTGGCCCTATCCTCTCTTATCTAAGGAGTCGAAAAACATACCGTCATATTTAGTCATCGCATTTGGGGTACAAAATGATATTAGATACAAATGATATTACAAAAATTACTACTACAAATGCAATACATGTAGATAGAAAAAATATTTCAAACAAAATTAACATATATACACCTTTGACCCAATTTTTTGGATTCTAAAGTAATGCTCCTCAATACAATCAATCAAAAACCAAAAATATCCTGTTTCATATGATTCCAACGATTGAAGAACTTTTATTTCTCATGTGTAGCAGGCTTTTTCCCTAGTAAGTTTAGAGTTTGTGTTTGTGGCTGAATCAGTCATGTCAGTTTTTCAATCACCTGTACTTTATTGTTCCCTCCTTCCTAGAATGGCTTATTTCAGTATTTTGTTGACTAGTAGGCCAATTGACCTGAGATGGCCGGCATATCATTATGTATACCTCAAGAGAAATACAGTTTTTAATATTTTTATTTGATACTCTGGGACATACCCTACATGCTTTGGCATCACAGTCTTGATTCAAATGGCATTTCACTGGCGTGGACTGGTCCTTCTGATAAAGCAAAATAATTTAAGCCATTTACAATGAACAGTTGTTGTGTTTTTGGTGGCATAAAAATAGTGACATTGACACAACACTCATGAGTTTTTGCAGAAATGTTTATACCTATATGTAATATATGCCAATTGATGTGAGTTGACACATGAATGTGTATACCTCAAGATAAATACATTGTTTCTCAGTTTTATTTGAAACAAGTTGCCTTACCCTGTAGGTTTTGACATCATAGTCCTCATCAGTATCATCATCTGATTTTCCTGGCATAGACTGTTCCTTCTGATAAAGCAAAAAAAGGAATGCATAATTTTAGAATAAACAATTGTTGTGTTTTGCTGGAATTTATAAAATAGTAACATTAACACAACTGTGAATGTTTATATGTAATATAAAAATCACTGGATTAATAGTTTAGCATTTACCTTCTTGTCACTTGCAAGGGATTGCTTGAGTTCCAACTCCTGCTCTTCTCTTATTTGAACTCTTTCCCTGTCAGAAAAATGCTTTGTTATACCACATGCAGCAGATATAATTTGTCTGTTACACATCAAGAATGTAGAAGCACATTCCTGACTTAACAACAACAACAATAACCGACCCCTTTCAGACAGTTCATATCAGAGACTTGGCTGTTAATGTAACCTAAACAAGGAACACTACATGTCTTTGTGCTAACGAAAAACCTTACACATTTTCAAGAAAGGACTGGGTGGGTGGAAAGACTGATGCTTTCAATGGAAGGAACAAAACTTGAACCCTGAGCACCCGAAATTTTTTTGAGAACATCACTTCTTTTGTGAGCTCAGCCAGAAATTTTTGGTAGAGATTTCAATAACAAGCATTGCAGTAATAGTGAAATGTTCCATATTACAATACCTGGTGATCCCTTGGCTCTACTAAGACTAAATTAAACATGTCCTTGACTGCATATTAAAAGCCGTTATGTGTCTTTGTTATGATTAATGTCTCAAAATTTTGGCAAACAGGCACAATAAGTAAGCATGAGCTTAAACTTACCAGCAGGATTTATTTGGTATGCTTACTAGCAGATTTAGCAGGTACAGTGTGTGGTTTGCTACATGACCATTACTGTATTGTAATCTTACCATTCAGTTTTTAGGGCTTGTAGTGATGTTGTCCCTTGTGCTAGGGCATCCCTGACCTCATTAAAGGTGACATTTTTCAGGCTCTCGCCTATGTTAAAAGTTAAATTATGTAAAGGAAACCATACATGTGGAATTAACAACTTAAGCCACTTTCTGGTATTACTAAAAAGAAAAGCTATGAGCATATCATAGTAACTTGAAATGCATGTCCATTTTCCATGTAGCTATAATCTTGTGCAATCTGTTTTCAGCGTTGTGAAAACTGTTTTTTTTTTTAATTACATATTTCTTTGCATAATTTTCTGCTTGATTGTGTGGAAAATAACTTTCTGTATGTTAATGCACTCAAACTGAATTGTAAGTTAATGTAATTTATTACTAAAATGTGTAACTGCAACTCTTAACAGATGGCCATTAAAGGATAAGGTCACTCCAGAAAGCCTGTTGTCTTTGAATTCACCTATAGCAAGTAAACATTCAGCGTTTCCACCCACCGAAGTTTTAGCCCTTGAAGTGCCTGCTATCCTGAAGAAATTAGTCTTGAAAGATTGGCTTTGGAGGCTGCCATTTTGAAACTGTTTTGGCAGCCAGGCCAGGCATGTTTGGCTCAAAACAGTATGGCTCAAAGGCAGTTAAAAGGCTCTTCGGAAGCTACTTGGACGAAGTCTCCTGAACGGAATGAAAACACAAAAACACGGCCTGGCTGCTGCATACTGTTCCTGAATTTTGGGCTTCTTTGGAGATTAATTTCACAAGGAAAACCTGCACTTTAGAGGCTGAAACTTCGGTGCGTGGCTAACCCTAACACTAACCTTTGACAGAAAAAAATACATTTTTTGGAGTGCCCTTCTCCTCTAAGTGCTACTCACTGAACACAATATGTATCGCATACCAATTATTTAATATTGATGAGAACTTACCAGAAAAACGTTCTACAAGGTTTGGCTTTGATGTTGTGGGTGACAAGATGAAGACCCCTGTTTCCTGGCCCTTGGAGCCAAATTTTTGTAACACTACCAAAAGAAATGTGATCACCAAAAATAAATCAGTTGACCAAAGTTTTTAAAAACAAATTATTTCCAGTCTCCTTTAGAAAGTTTACAAATGAATGTAAATGCTTGTTTCGTGTTTGTATTTGTCAAGTTGAGGATTAACATGCACTTGGCATTACACCTTTTAGCAACCATTGGCACATTTCACATGCATTTCATTGCTGAAAATTATCATAAATATTAAACACATCTAAGAGACATCAATCCTTGCTCCTTTTTCCTATAATTCTACTCTATTCTAAATTAATTAAAACATTTCACTAACATGAAATTTAATAAATAGCAGTAAGCTTATTGAAAAATTAACTTACTCTTTACTTGATAAATACCTTGTCTGCCACTCTTAGATCCTGCTTTAGCGATCCAATAGTAGATGTTTTGAGCATTTCCCAGTAAGCTAAAAAATCTACAGAGAAGAAGAAGAAGAAGAGATTGATATACAAGATGAAAATTCAACACCATTTTTTTTCTTACATTTTAGTGTCTCTTACATTTTCTTTGCTCAGTGATGCTTGATCATATGAATACACTTTGAAAACAACTACAGTGTAATGCCAGACTTTGCCGTTAACTGAGCTTGTGCACCCAAACATGGCAGATAGTTCCTGAATGAAATTTTCATTTACGCGAACGTCAACACTACAACTCCATGACATTTGAAAGCACAGGGTAGAATTTTTTGAATGACTTCTGTTGCAAGCCATTATTGCACACTTTAAAGTCTGTCAGGTCCTCTTGTTTTTTTTTTCATATCCTGAAATTTTAATGTCATGTACACACAACAATATACAGTCATGTCTGTTTTGGATACTGTGATAACAGTACAACCCCCTAAAATGTGCAAAAAAAATGATTTTTTTTGTAACTTATTTTTTAAGGGCCACTTGCCTCACCTACCCAGCAATGGAGTTCATACGCTTCTTCAACCACCCCAGCACTACATTAATAGATTTCTGTTATTAAAAGTCTCTTAGTATTGTGTGTCCAACAGACAAAACTAAATGACCTCTGTGGGCCACGTTTTTACCAGGAACTAGGATTTCGCATAATTGAAGCTCTTTTCCCAATATTCTAACCCTTCTAACCCCAGTAGTCCTCCATCCTAGACTCTCGACACAACAAAAGAAATATCCATCTATCAGTGAACTTAAAATTTAAAAAATGATGTTGTTGTTTATCACTTTCATCCAGGAATATGAATGACAAGTAACAGCAAGGGACGAATACATGTACATGTACCTTTGAACATGACGAATGTCATCTCCCTCTTTGAGGATGACCAAGACCATCAGCTGCTGATCAATCCTCCCTTGGTGGCACATCTGGAACCATTTACATGTAAGCAGATTTAAGTTAGAAAAAATCCAATGCTACATGTATGATAAATTTATATTTTAAATATCCATATTTTACATGGAGCTAGCCAAGAGGGTGTGCACAAACTTATTATTTGCAGGTCATTTTGAATAGCAACATCTTTTTTCGACATGAACAATGCCTGACCCAGTTGAAATTTTGTCCACATGACCAGTAACTGTATGGGAATAAATTATTGCGAGTTATTCCAAAGGAAAAAGTTGTGCTTCGCCTACCCTCTTTGTAACATCGCTATAATGTCCAGTTTATTTGGATTACATAGTAAATGACTCTGCTTGTATGCTACATCGGTATTCTTAGCCATTTACCCTTAGCTTACACAGACCTATATTTATGTAGCCTGGCCCATGCAGATTTGATGGGGAATTAAAGTAACCACAACAGTGAGAATCTCGTGATACTTCAATTTTTTTTTTTTTTTCATGTTTATTGGTCTAAACTATCCTGAACCAAACATTGCATTCGAAATTTGAACATTTAAAAAATCAGGCGCTGCGGTTCACATTCTCCAGACAAAACAGAATGTGATTGTTTCGTATTGTTTTTTCAGAGGACAGTATTTATGGTTATCCAAAAAAGGAATCCCTGCACAAAGTTATTGCACTGCTTTGTAATCTGTTTGCTTAGTGACATTCACATTCCCTTTGCTGTTTCGGTTTTCTCAAACTCCCTGATATCACCCTGTTACGGTTGCACGTTTTCAATTTTTGGTGTGATGTTGGCTTATAAGACAACCACAAAGAAAACACAGTCATCTAATTTTAAAGTATCATTTGGTCACAAACCTCGTCAAAAGAGAGATTTAAAAAAAATGGCAAGGGCTGGTGGAGATCGTCATTTGTCAGCTCTCTTTCGCATAAGAGTACCTCCTGCACCCTGTCCAGTTTGTGGGATGGCACTAAAGTAGCAATTTGAAATTATTAAATTGTAGCCTGATAATGACAGTATATGATTTTGTAAAACAATAAAGACTAAGAGATTAATAATTTGATTATCAGATCAAACAATTTAAAAAATGTTGTGCCCTCTTTAAACTGCCGTGTAAGAAAAAAACATTTTTATATCCTTCCACAAGAGGAATAAAATGGATCACTTGTCTTTTGAATTATGAAATGAATGAAGTCCTGACTTGTAAAAGCTTATATACCTGACTGAGTTGTACCTTTCACGTATAAAATAAACTGATATGCTAATAAACATGTATATTTCATTTTCTTTGATTAATTTTTGTTCCATTCTTTAAAAAGTACATTGAACAGTATATTGCGATCAAAATTGGAGTAAAATTTAGCATACCTTTCCCATTTTTCAAATCCACTGCACCGAGAGGACACAGATTCTCCTCAATAGTCCCAGCTAAAAGTTGATTGCATGTAAATGACTTTATTTTTTTGTAAGAAAAAATACAGGGTCTCTACAGACATAATAGAGTTATATTTGTTTCAATTCTTATGACCATACTTGGAAAAAAAGTAGGCGATACAAAATTAATATTAAATGGTAGAATTTGAAAGAAAGAATAATTATGACATCTGTGTGAACTTAGAAATTACAATATACCTGTTTCAAGAGGTTCTGTGCTAGCTGATAGATAATCTAAATGTGGTAAGAGAAAACAATATCACTTAGAACAATGACATTGTTAAAACATTTTTTTCATTGGTGTTAATTTAATTTTTTTATAACAATTTCAAACTCTTTATTATAAATAGACACTCCTTGGAATTTAACCATGAAGAACCTTAAAGGAGAATGTCACTCCCAAAAAGCTAACTTTTTTGTCTTCACCCATACCAAGTAAACATTCAGCAAACTGAAGTTTCAGCCTGTGAAGTGCCTGCTATCCTGATGAAGTTCGACTCGAAAGAAGTGACTCACAGGCTGTCATTTTGAACTGCACTTTTGAACAGGCTAAGTTTATGTGATGTCATTCCATCCGCAACTGACTTTGCATTATTCAAAAGGCCAGCAAGATGTATTTTTTCCACGCAATTATCACCCATTTGGACAAAATCTCTTGTACTTGAAATCACGAAAACGTGGCCTGGCTGCTGAGTACTGTTCAAAATGGTGGCAGCGATGTTGAATTTTGGGCTCCACTGGAGATGAATTTCATAAGGAAAACTGGCACTTTAGAGGCTGAAACTTCGGTGAGTGGCTAAACTTAGTGCAAGGTTTTTATTAGCATTGACCAAAAAAAAAAAAAATTTCTTGGAGTGACCTTCTGTTTTAAACCACAACACAATTATTCCCATGAGATACCTTGCTGCTGCTCATCAGGGTGTATTTCTACTATCTCCTCATCACTGTCTGCTGAAATGTATGAATAATCAATTCACATCTCATCATAATGACTACTTGTAACCATAGCCTTCCACTCTAGAAAATATATGTAGCCTTGAGCTAAATTGGCAAACAAGTAATTTGTTGATTACTCCAAGGAATGACTTTTATGTGAAAGTCTTGCTACACTTATTTCAGATAAAAATTGTTATTTGTCAAGTAAATATACATTTTCTGTACACAGATCCATAAAATTTAAACAGTAAAAAAAATGCTGTTGTCATCACATGTAAATCAACAAACAAGTCTCTGAGTAAATCGAACTTTACCAAATGAAAAGGCACATGCTTGAGCTGTAGGAGAGGTTGAATAAGGTTGGGTTGTGTTATATTTTCCCTCACGTGCGATTGGTCTTAACACGTCATTTGACTGAATCTGCCCCAGCTAAATCTGGTTAATATCTTAGTGATATTAACTGATTTTCACAACTGCACATGGAGCTCTTGGCATATAGCAGTGTACATGTTTAAGCCATTTATATTTGCTGGTGCCAGTGAATAAACGCTTAACTATGCAAGACAAATTTGGCATGATAACTATGGCTTCTTAACTCTCTTTATCACCCATGTATAGCTGGTCGATAATGGACATCTTAAGATCCATTTGAGTGGAAATTTTCCTACCCATGTAGGGTTGGCGTTTAAATTAAAAAATAGCATTTTCTGGCACTTGCCATGCCTGTAATATATTGTATTGCCGAAACATGGTAGAAATTGTATCAGTAGAGGAGAAAATATGATAACTCTTTAAAGTTCAAGTGTCATATCTTCAAACATTAATAACTGAACAGTAACTTTTTTTTTTCTTTTTGGTTTTTCTTGTCCTTGTTATCATCTGATGGACATACTAAACCAACAAAACATAACAAAGTGAATGGAAAAGTAAGAAGGGTCTCCTCCCCACCCATAAAGAATGACCAGTCCTAAAACATTGAAAGTTCTTTCCAAAGTCCTAAGTCCTTGAAACCTAAACAATCCTTAAGCAGGCATTCATGTAAATCAGTTACATATGTAGAATAAATAAATAAATAAAAGAAACATACATGTAGCATGACAGTTCCAGATCTTGACTCTTACTTCCCTTTCTTTGTGGTGCAGTCAAATTGATTGCTGTGGATGAAGAGGGGAGCAGGGGTTGGGTCAGAGGTGCTGGTGCAGATGATTGAGTGACTGCCGGGGGTATTGTTGCAGTAGATGACAGTGTGACTGGTTGTGCAGATGAGGATGCAAACGTGGATGGCTGTGAGGCTGCGGGTGTTAACAAGGATGCAGATATGGATGGTTGTGTCGAGGATGGTTGTGTGACTGCAGGTGAAGATGATGGTCCAGATGTAGATGGCTGTGTGGTAGGAGGCGAGGTCAGAGCTGAGGTTGTTGCTGGAACAAAAGTGATAATATTCAAATTAAAAAATATACGTATCTCATATATAATTAATTGTATATGGAAGGAAAACTTACAGGTAAAACATTACACTACAGGTTTGTTTTGAAAGGGTCTAGTGGTCCTCTTGAACTAGCATATGAGCAAGTACTTGATAAAGCATGCTTGAATGATCAGCCTATATAAGGATGTCTAGTCAGTCAGTGTTTCATGCTCCTGAAGAAAGAGGACCACCAGGCCCTTTCAAAACAGATCTGTAGTGTAATTTGTTTCAATTTTTTCTTTCATAAACAATTAATGATATAGCTCCATGACTGTAGAGCACTTTGTGACTCAGTGATAAGGTTTTTACGTATCTTATATATATATCTCATAGATCTCATATAAATGCCCAAGGCCTTTCGAGTATGGATTGAGCACAGCGAGGTCCATTTGAAAACTACATAATGGCCAGTATTGCCCAGTACAGCTTAATAGCATTCAAAGTTAGCAAATATTGAATTTTTGAATTGCTGGCTTTTGAAAACAAGAATTACATGGCTCAGGACTGTTTCCATCAATGGGAAAACAATTTTTGGCAGCCATTTGGTAAGTTAGATGCATGCTTTAGTGTTGTAAATGGGAGATGTGAGATGGGATGCACTCTTCAAACAATCAGAGCAAGTGTTTCACTAAAATAACCCATTAGGTAACTACATGTTTTCTACAACTGAAATCATTTTTAATATTAATGTTAATAACACAAAGGCTTCTACAAACCTGGATTGGGTAGCAACAGGAAAATCTTTTTTTTCCTGCAACCGCCAAAGAGGTTCATTATTTGGGCACCATTTTGCATGCCAGTTGCCACCGTCTTCATGGCATGCCCTCGCTCATAGGAAGTAATAAATTCTAGACTGGATGAATGAAATATTGAGGACACAGTCAGTGCACCAACTATACCCAGTGATTTCCCCATACTATAATATAACTAATTTGGTGCTTGAAAGTTCAAGTCTTGAAAAAAAATTAATAACAGTAGTTTGCATGTTTTTGTTAAGTTAATAATTTAATGTTTATAAAACAGGGTTTTGCAGTCGTTTTGTATTAAATGATCGCTATTATCTTTTTAAAAAATCCAAATTTATAAAAGCCTGAAATATACTGTAACTTTGGTAATGGAACTGGATGGAACTTTTTTTAAACGTGTGAGTTGCAAGCTGAAGGGTTTTTTTAGTTTATTTCTTTTTCACTTTTCCTTCTTTCTTTTTTTTTTTTTTTTCCTTAAACATTTACCAAAAGGCAGCGTTTGCCGTTGAGATACGCTAGATGACTTAATAGCTGTATTCCCTTGCAACTTATTCATTATTACAGGGGGGGCGCAGCGGTAAGGATTCACTCAGAGAATATGGCAAGTACAACAATGGCCGCCCTTACTCGAAAGCAATCACGCAAAATACTAGTACTCATTTAACCTCTCAGACTACTCTTGCTCCCAAAGCTCCGTCACGTGACATCACGTCCTCTTGCATAAGTCCACAAAAATATTAAGAAATAAGCAAGGTATTTTTTTCATAGATTTCTTAAGTATCTCGAAATGATATTTTTCGGTCTTCCATGGCGCGCGCCTTTTTTTTCTAAATTCCCTCGCAGGCCTCGCGCTAGGCTCGATTACCGGCCGCCGTTCGAGAAAGGATCCCGCGCTACTCCCCCAAACGTGGACCGGACTCGAGAAAACGGCGGAAGTCGAGCCTACAGTAGTCTCGCCCACGAGACAGGTAAAGGCTCTTGCCCACTGATCGCCAATCTGGCAATTCTCAGTCTATAAGGCCACTCCCCACCCCATATCAAAACAGAGAGATTACAAAGAAAAATTCTGCCTCTATTTAAAGAAAGTATTCTCCTGAATATAAGAATTGCTATTTACCGGGATTGTTACATCGTGCTTGAGGGTTTTTGGAGGCTTTACCCGCATGTTTCACTAATGCTCGCGTCGCTGCTGGGCGCGCACAATGTTTTGGACATCGAGATCAAATCACTCTGACAAGTAACACTTTCACTGAATTGGGTTTATTAATCTATTGCTGGTTTTCAGTGTCACGCAATTCAAACTAGATCAAAATAAAAATCAAAACCCGGCAATAGATAAAGTCCAGATTCTGGGAAATGAAAGAATGTAAATATGCAAAGACTCTCGCAAAAATTTGGGCACAGCAATTTTTCTTATGCGAGATATGCGGAGAAATTTATACCTAAATTTATAGAGATTTGTAAGGAGACGCCATGCTGGTGCCAATCGGTACGGGCACCAACATGGCGGCTGGAAACCAACAGAAACATTTGTCACTGAGTTTTGCTACAAAAGCGTGAATTTATCCCTCGAGGAACTCTAAAACGTTTAAATAATACTTTTTCTAAGACATGCACTGTTCAGATAGCCAAGTTCCCCGAAATAAGTAACTTTTAACCATCATGACATGTAACTGCCGCGTCACGCAAAAGCTTAGAAATTCAAGCGTAGTGTATCACAAAACCAAGAATCCATTAGGAGCGAAAATTTGTATGAATATTAGTTTTCAGCTGCTCTTTTACATCATTTAAATACAATTTCAGGAAGATCAATAACTTTGTAGTTCGAATTTTGGTGACGTCACGTGAAAACCAGCTATAGATACAAAAATAAAACTACATTAAATGCCGTTTAATCACGATTAGTCTCAATCTTCTGCATTCAACAAAATCACCCTTCGGCTTTCCTTTTGTCTGTTTTAAGAAACCCCGAAACACCAATCCAGTTGCACCCCGGTTATTCGCACTTGGTTCTTTCTAATTCCCTGTTATTTCAAAATCTAAACCATTTCCCTCGGATTTGCCCTTTGGTAATTTACTGTCGGCTATTTCCAATAATTCCTTTCGTTTCCCCTTTCGAAATAGCTGGGTTCCGCTGTATTTTAAAACTATAACATGTAGAGAAGTATGATTTTTTGCGGGAGCGTTCTTGCTGTGCAGAACTGTCAAGTACCTACAAACACATGTATTGCATCCAGAGCTAGTTAACCTAGTAAAAGTCAAACTCACCTACTAAGCTCTTTCCCGGCCAGTGATGGAAAGGTTCTGACAAGGATGTCGCCGATCTCAGTGTCTGTGTTGTTCTTTGTGAAAGAGATGTCACCAACACGCCTCGCGTTTGTAAGCCTGCTCATTTCGGCATTATTTGGCACTGCATTCCGTCTTTTTTCCAAAAAAATAACAGTCCTTTGGAATGCGCGATTACTATGACTCATTTTGTGGGATAAATCGCACACACGCAGCTTCAATCTCTTAGTAACTTTGATGTAAACACGAAAGCACACTGAAAGGCACGCTGCTCTAATTCGCACGCGTGTAGGTATTGTACCAATCGCACCCAGGGGACAAGAAAACTGATGCCACTTTCGATCACTTACGTGCTACAAAAGAATAATGAGCAGTAATTGGTTTTTTGAACTGACACTTTGCACCTTGATTCAGGAAACAAATTATGCTACAGGGAGGTTTTGCACTATCTGAAAACAGGAGCGGAAAGCAGGAATTTAAATTATTAGCGCGAGCGGGATTTCGTGTTTCTACGAAGTTGGGATGCGAGATTTACATGGGGAATAGGGCAGGATACGGGATTTCAATTCTTACTTGACTTCATAAATCGACCAGCGCAAAAACTGCTAACTGGACGGTAAAAATAAATTTGTTGTATTGTCGCTGGGGCGGTATGGCATTAACAAATGGATGCCGCTGTTTTCTTTGCTTTGTTGTCGAATTACCTGTTTCTTTTGATTTCCTATAGATGCTCTGGTTATTAAGTAAGACGCTCTTTTGCTGCCAAATTACGAATTGGCATAATCTTTGGGGGAATGTTTTTTAACGCAACCTAGATTTTCCGACAGAAGATGCACGTGAAGATTTTCCGCTACTTTTGACACTTTTGCAAGAAAAAGTGTTTTTTTTTTTCTTTTGGTTACTGAAAGTTAGGTATACGATTTAGGTGCGGCATTTCATCCTTGTGAGAGCGTTTGCGCCAGCAAAAATGTGGGCACATGACAATGAATAGCAGTGAGACACTGACTACTAATAATAGGTGAAAAGAAAAACAAGCGCCATTTTCTTTGTGTGATTGTTTTCCGTAAATTTTTTGGCTATTTCGCTCAAGTCAAACTAGGTCCTTCTTTAATTAAAGTTAAGTTCGAAGCATTTAATAGGTCTGGAAATTACTTTAAAAAAAAAATCAGATAGACATAGCAGCTTCTCCGCGGACATCACAGTATGATACATAACAAGTCGTTTCATGCACTGCAGAAACAAAAGGCATTGTTTCTAAAACAAAGGGACATTCATCATGGGAGATGTCAATCTGTTGCGATACGCTTTGGCTAGAACTCAGAAAGTGGAAACAAGTAAAATTACAATATTCTTTTGGACTGCGCAGCACATGATCTGTGCCCACTTCATCTTCGCAACAAACTCTTTCGCGGATATTTTAATAGTTTTTCACAAGTGTTGATGTCACCCAAGCCGCTATGATTGAATTCAAGCTATTGTCAGTTATCAGTCTTCGACCGGGTTCTTTTGTGACGAAGACTCTTCGTCACAATGGAAATAATAGTCTTTTGATCAGACACGCGCGCGACTAAACGCATTGAAGCTCGGTAGTGACTGTCGGCCATTCCTCTACTAAGCGGCGGATTTTTCCAACATGTCTGGGTTAAGCAATTTTAACTGCGAGATTGTTAAAATTGTCAGAAATGGAGAAGAATCGGAAGGCTCAGAAGATGAAGTGGACCATAGTCTGCTATGCCCAGTATGGTGAGAAATTCCAGCCTTACAACCTTTCTCTTGTTTTGCTGTTGTCGAAATTGTTTTGTTTTGATTTTAATTTGCCTTTGCGCGATATGTCCGTCCGACCGCCGCAAACACAGAGAGTACTGTATCTTTGCTTGGAAATATCAAGTCGTAGTTTGTAGAGGTCTAGTGTTTTCAACGGCAACAGACTTGTACCATTGCTTAATTTTGCGGGTCAGGTTCGCGCTTCGTTCGTTCTGCATAATCAAAATTAGCCTGGGAACAGGCTCGCCTAATTTTTTTCCTCTCCTCGCCGGGAGCCTGTCCGCAGGCTATATCAAACTGTCCATATAAGAGGGTGAACAGGTCTCGGAGAGAGCGCAGATTGCGAACTTCAGTGGTTAATTAGGGGTGGCAAATGGTAAATGCGAGACTGCGAGACGGCGTTTTTCTGTGCGAGCCCGAGACATTTTGGCGTTGTATACTGCGAGACCGAGATTTCAAAGTGTTGAGTGCGAGCGCGAGGAGTTCAGATTCTTCGAGCTCCAGATTTAGTTGATAGCTATAAGAATGAGTTAGAATGTGCTCAGGCCCGAGATTTGAATTGTGTGATACTAATCAAGTGTTTCGCCTTGTGGACGAGGGCGAGGGGATGTGAATGTGGGTAAATAAATACGCTGATCCATGGCCTTTTTTTTTGGAAATCCCTCCATAAACAGATATTGCTCAAGGCCGGAACCGCATTGTTTTACAACTTTTTACCACTTAGTTTATAAGAATATCGACAACGAAATTTGCGAGATTTTAAGAATAATTTAAGAATAGATCCGAGGCTGGTTTTTGACTTAATAGGTTATACGTTTCGATCGTTTGGGTCTACGAGCAGTCGCTCTTTCGCTTAGTCCGTCGTGTGTGACGCGATAGAATACCGCGAGAAAACAATGTCCGCGCGGAATCCTGGGGGCGAGAAGCGCACGACGGGCTAAGCGAAAGAGGGACTTCTCGTATTCTAGTCTTTTGTTCCTAAAATTCGATGTGATTTCGTAGGTTTTATTAACTTTATAGCATTATTTGGTTGTTGTGTTTGTCATAGCCTTGCCGTCCTTCTATTTGTTCTTCTCCTCCTCTATTTCAACATTCGATTCTCACTCCCTCTTTTGCCATTTTCTCCCAGCAAGGAGTTGATGAATGAGCCTGTCTCGTTGTCCTGTGGACATAGTGCATGCAAGGCCTGTTTACTGGAGAGTATCGCAAATCAAAGAAAAACCTGTCCCCTCTGCCGTGTGATTCTTGACGCCTCCAATTTAAATCCGAATATCGCTGTAAAAGCGATGATATCCAAAATTAATGTGCGCTGCACAAATGGCGACTGCTCATGGACTGGGCAGCATAGCGATAAAGAAAGGCACTGTGACACCTGCCCGTTTATGTTAGTGGAGTGCCCAAATGGTTGTATCGGGAACCGACAGCGCTCTGCATTGGACGAGCACCTGGCGGCATGCCCTTATGAAAAGGTTTCATGCATGTTCTGTAGTGTGGGAGTACCGAGATTTCATCTCGACGTTCACGTGGAAAACTGTGCGCAAGGCCCTCTGCTATGTCCGCTTCAGTGCGGAGAGAGATTACCGAGGTAAGTTTAACTGTACACTGGAGGCAAGGTCATTCTCATTTCTCGAAGCTAACTACGGATGTAATAAAAGTTAGAATAAAATGCTCAGTAAACAATCTCTTTCAGACCAGACTGCGAATTAGTTCAAATATTTGACAAAAGTATCACGATAGCCGCTACTGGTGTTTTTACAATAACTGCAGAAATTCTCGCGCGCTGATTGGCTAATTTTCATTGTCAATATACAGACAGACGCGTGATTTTTGATTTATACGATGCGTCAACGAGCGAGAGCGGACGATTTGACAATTTCTTATCGTAAAAAATAAATTGAAGTCAGTTTTTCATGCGTCGGTCCTATTATGGACAATGAATTTCGTCATAACATTGCTAAAGTAGTCTGCGGATCCAGGAGACGATAGCCGAATGGCTCCACAGCTACTTTGACCAAGTTATGACGAAATTCTTAATCAGAAAAAGAACAGACGTATAAAAAACTGTCGTCAATTTGTTAAATTGAACAAATTCGTTTGCCTGTTTACAGATCACAGATCCACTTGCACCTCGGTGACTGTCCTAGGCGTGTAGTTAAATGTGATTTCAAGGGTTGCAACAATTATTACGCTCTTGGTGGTAAATACGAACATGATCGTCAATACCAAGAATGTCATCAGGTGATGCTGAAGAACGAAGTGGAGAAATTAAAAAGCAAGATATTCAGCAAGGTACGTGACCTTAGGTTGGCTATAGATCATTTATTGAATCGACTCAGTGCCCCATTAATCTCTGTAAACGTCTAAGAGTTATAATCTAGATATTTTACATGAGCAAATGTCTATGAAGGTTGAATTCAAATTCGGCTGTGATAACTTCCGTTAGGGTAATAGGCCTTTTGCAATAGTTGGTCAGGTGACGTGCTTTCCAAGAGAACGCACTGATTTAGTCACTGGCAATGCATGATGTTATCAAGATGGAAAGAACATTTACATATAAGCTAACATGCATATTTTCAGGTTTGGATTCCTTTAAGTTTCGTGGAAGTTCGAAATCAGAAGGATTTGTATGTGTACCATTGTTTAATTGGTCAAAACATGAGTGTTCTGGCTATTCAGACCACACTCTTTACTTTGCTGAAATCCATTTAGCTCTACATGTAGCTAAAAGTTTAGAAATTATGGATTTACATGTAGTAGCAGGGCAATATACGCCGGCTGATGATAAACCAGTCAATGAATATTGAAATGACTTACGCCAGTTTATTTTAATGATTTATAGGCCGAAGAAAAAGTGGAAAGAGTTCTCCGCAAAAGAAAGAGTTATAAGTGGACATTGAGTCTGGTTGACCTTCCGGCGGGCAAAACGCGGCAAGTCCTCACTTCAGCTTTGACCGCAGTATGTTCAGATGCATTTGGTTGAGAACAGCCACGCCCCAAAAGATGGTTATAGAACAGCTGGTCTGTTCTACACCGCTCACTGTCTCGGCAAGGTAAGGCTCATTTTAGCCGAGTAGTGATTTATCTGCAAACAGACAGACAGACATACGTACAAACTTTATCGAAGCTCTCAAATTGCAAATTGACGCTTGAAGTTCTTGGGGCATGATGTGTGGTGCAAGGAAGGGGAGCAAACAAGTTCATAATTGTCCAAGTGGGCATTGACTAAATCAGTGTTTTTTTGTTCGAGTCTTACTATGAAATGGAACCATTTTATCTCGTATAGTTGTGTACATTTTTAACTATACTCACGCATGTTTTTCTACCCTTCTCAGCAAGTAATTATAAGGGGAACGATTGATTAAGTGAATAATCAAGTTTCTTTTTCTTTCACGTTCTGGTTGGCCATGATGCTAATAACTGCAACGGCATCTCAGTCAGTCGACGGCGATGTAATTATGTAGTTGTGTGTATTTGTAACTGAAGTACAACAAATTGTTTTTCAGATTCGCTTTAATTCGGGATGGCGACGTGCTGAAACGATTCGAAACGCGCTTTCCGGCAATTGTAACCGAAGGGAAGATGATCGGCGCTGAGGTGGACTTCGGTGATCTCATAAATGAGCAAGAAGTAACGTTTAAGGTCACTATCGACATCTATAGCTACATTTAGTTATCTATACTAAGTATCTAAAGTAATCAAAAGTAATTGAGACACCAGACATTATAGTAGCTTACAAATATTGAAGTTACTGTTACGAAGGAAAGAAATGAATAGTTCATGTTTGAAGCGAGAGAAATTAAAGAGGGGCAGCTGATTGGAAGAATTTCATCAGCCGTTTTTTTTAACATTGTCCCAGACGGGAAAATGACTGTGAAATATGTAATGTCTTATTATACTTTAAAAGAGAATTAAGTAATGCTCCATATTGCGAATTACTAGGCTTAAAAAACTCGCGTCCATTCTTTGATGCAATCAGAAATAAAACCAAAACTGATCGTGACTGCTCTATAATTGATGCACTATCTGGATTATAGTCTTTTATCGTACGAAAAAGATTTCATCATGATGACCATTATCACTATTGTAAGAATGAAAATTATGTTAATTGGTATTTGATTTGCCTTTTAAAATTAACATACCTGTCTGAAAAGTAAAATCCCGTTATAGTCACTTCAATGCTGGGCGTATGTGTTAAACTGAAGAAAAAATTGCCTGCTACTCTTACTTTTTAAATGCAATTATTAGTGAATAAAAGTTGTAATGATAAGTTTTGGTGTTAAATGGTGACTTGACTGGGCACTCTTTGGTTGGCATCTTCATTTACATTTCCTTCTGATCAGATCAATGATAGGATCTTTCGCTCTTTTACCAGACATCATAATGTAACTACTCAAAAGGAAATACATGTATAGTACCTGTTTATGTTATTCGCGAGATCCTTGTTATCTCTCTTCTTTTGCGCTTCTTCCCCGGATTGTACCCTCACAACTCTCGACTGTGATTGGTTATGCGCCCACCCATTTGCAATTTATCGACGTGCGATAATGTAGATGTTCAATTACAGGTATCCAATCTGAACCACATCAAATCTGGTACCTAATTAGCTCCGCATTATATTCGCCTGTCAATTGTAAACTTAATGAGATCTCCATCTCTTGTCTCTGTACTGTTTAATGACACTAAAATTTTCACTACAATTAGTTTATCTCAAACTTTTTTGTAACCAAAACAATTAATTGGCAAGAGGACCGTGTAAAATACAATTCACATAGTAATTATTACCAACATTGCCGATTATGAAATTACGGCTGAACCTCCCGTAAGCGACCACCCAAAATGTCAAGCCTAAGCGATCGCTTACGGGAGGTGGTCTCTTATGAGAGTTTAGCCGATACTGGGTCAAAATTTGCTCTCAGGATATGAAAACTGCAGAGACTTAGCCCATGTGTTAAATGTCTTATGCATGTGAGAAGTCAATTTCAAGAGAAAAATTCCGGTACTTGTACTATCCAGCAATCCCGCCAGGAATTCGATAATGTTACAACGCCTCATTATCCATTTTCGACTTGTATTCGTAAAAGCGTCAAAAGCAATGTTTCCGGACAAGACGATCGGCCAATCAACCAACTTAGCAAGTCTGTTGTTTATTCCCGCATTAGTTTTGTTAGTGGCCTGTAGAAAAGAACGTGCGATTTTTTTTTTTTTTTTATGCTTTTCTACTCTTAGTTTTTTTTTTAAGGAACCACTCCAATTAGTGTCCCGCGGATAAAATCTGCGAGATTCTCCTCGCTATGTAACGTTAATGAATACGTCAAAAGATAATACAAAATGAGGTATGAGAATTCTTTCTTTTACTTTGGAGCTATTGTTTTCTCTATTGTCTTGGGTTTTTTGTTTTGGGTTGTCAGTTGTTTTACGTCACTTGGGAGTTTCACAGGTTCACGCCGAACGTAAGCACAATAAAAGCCGCTAAAACATCTTCGTAGTGGTACTTCGCGCTAACTGCGAATAACGCTCTCGTGAGTGAGAAGTCATGAATCTGAATGAATGTATAGATTTGCAACGGGGTCCGCGTATGAACTTGATCCAGTGGTTGCAACGACGTTTCCTGCTGGCCGATCCGCTTCGGTGTGCACAATGTAACGAGGACATGGTCGTAATACAGAGGAACGGCAACCATGTTGATGGATTTCATTGGTAAGTCAGGTTTTCTCTTAAATCAAAATTTGGATTCAGGGTGCATTTAGTGTAGGTTACGCTTAAGATCTTAGACATGGGCAGCCTTTCAAATTTCGCGGCATATTGGCGGGAGATTGGAGTTTTTGGCGTATAGCGGCGCGAACATTTATGTGCTAGTACTGGCGTGTAAATGCTGAACGGGGCAAGGCGGATCGACTTGATAACTATGGCTTCTTAACTTCTCTTTATCACTCATATCCTGCCCGATAACGGACATCTTACGATACATTTGCGTACAAGTTTTCCTAACTGCGTTGCCCGGAGAAGGCGTGGGACCAGGCGTGTGACGCGAACGTTAAATAGCCTTGGCGTATCTTCAGCGTGAAATTCTTGGCGGATTATTGATGGTAAATTTGTAGTCGAACCGAAAGACGAACACCGTCGGACAGTTAGCTACCCATTTGATTCAGAGAAGCGCTATTAATTTTGAAGGTTTTCCGGATCAACTCAACGGAAGGGAGCCTGGTTAACAAGACTATGATTATTCCAGTGCGCCTGCTGCATGAAAGGACTGAAAGCTATGCCTGTCTTTTTGTTAGACACGAATCGGTTCCTGTGAGGAAAAGTGAAGAAGACATCGACCATTCGAACTGTCACCCAAATTCATTTTGCCCCGACAAAAAAGTGTTTTATTATGTAAAAGTTAATGGTATACGGAGTGGTAACAAATTGATGAAAACGATATCCCAAATACCAGGATAAAATTTTTGATAACTTTTTTGTCCCTTTAACTTCACTTAAATTTGCTATTGAACCTCCCCTTCCCCCCTTCCCCCCTCCCCCCCTGAGGGGAAAACAGACCGCAGTTAACCAAAAAATAAGGTTCTCTGAATTATGTTCCTGTTTTCAAGATAGACTTTAGGCTAAGAGCAGCTGTTTCAAGGATGGGTTTAAATGTAAATGAAATCTAAAGCGCTTAGAACGGACTGCCTTTTTTACGACCCGTGAAAGACACATAGGATTGAAATCATGACAAACTCTGCAGAACTCTGTGAGGTATTATTGGGCGCTAATTATAACACCGTTATTCTCCACTCCCGAAACAATGGCGTCATCTTTTCTTTTCTTATTAATAGGCGTTGCAGCGGCTG
The DNA here is from genome assembly GCF_964199315.1 of Orbicella franksi. Lineage (NCBI taxonomy): Eukaryota > Metazoa > Cnidaria > Anthozoa > Scleractinia > Merulinidae > Orbicella > Orbicella franksi. The sequence goes on along the minus strand of NC_138148.1, from coordinate 23,330,391 downwards.
TAAGAAGAAAAGGAGCTTGCGAACCAACAGTTTTTTTGAGGAGTTTCCCCGCGTACCACTAGGAACGCTGCTCTTTACAATACACTATTTTGTCTCTGAAGATTCCCAACGACAAACAGCGCGGAGATTATCTCTCAACCCAGGGCTGGTCTCAAAAATTTACCGACGGCTGCAAGGTGTGTGTTCTAGAGATCTGGATCGGAGGCCGTTCATACCTTTTGGAGGACCGGGCGCCGTAGTTAAGTGTGACGAGAGCAAGTTTAATCACAAGGCTAAGGTGAGATCGCTAGTTGAAACCCAAAACATTCAGAAAACAACGAGAGAAAAGCCAACCCACCTTGGCTAATTTCCCGAAGATATTAAATGAAATCTAAGGTGGCTGGAAACTAGCACAGCAAAGACACATACATGTTAAGGTGGCTCCCTATAGTTTTACGATCGCACGCGCGCTTAGGACGAATTAAAAGCTCAAGTAATCTGCGCGCACTCAAAGGAAAACGTCAGTGTTTTTCGATATCTTATGACGTCAACATGAGCAGAAAAAGCAAAACTGACAGCGAATTTTCGCGCGTTTCCTACGGAAAAAATTCCGTTAAATTTGCCAGACTGGTAATAAATATTTACTTTAGTTGGAGCTCGTTTTTCAACGAAGTCTATCTGACCAGTTTTTCTGCAGCGGTAAAAGACATAAATTTGCAAACATCTAAAAAAACTGCCAGTATAAACCCTACTTTTTTTCTGCTTAAAATTCGTTTCCCACCGTATTCCAAGTAAAGTAAAAATTTTGGAGAATTTCACCGAAGGAAATTCAAGGAAATCACAAATAACGACATCAAAGCGGTAAACAACGCATTTGTTTGGGTGTCTATAATTCAACATTAAAAGCCAAGATTTAAACAGAGATGCTAGTACATTAACATATCAACCATGCTAATTACATTTAGTAAGTTTGAAAGGACTGGGTGTAAAAACGAATGCAAAAACAGCATTCAAAACATAACACTAGCGGGCGCAACGTGATAAATGAATACCCTATGGAGCCACCTTGAAGCATCCCGAGATGTTTAAACCGCCGGGTTCATCGACCAATAGAATCAAACGCTAACTGAACCTATCTTGCATGTATCATAAAACGTAAAGGAAGATGTTCAGCTTTAAATTATGCTAATGTGTTGCAAAAAAACAATTTCTATTCTGGTCACGGAAAAAAAATGTCCAGTGACAAATCTGTACGTCTCTTTTCAGTACAACCGAAGGAGAAGGGCGAGGGATGCCTGGGTATTTGGAATAGTCACCACCGAATTTAGTCCAGCACGGGGGTACTTCCAGGTTGTAGAGAGACGGGACATCGCCACACTTGACCCCATAATCTCGAAGTGTATCCGACCAGGAACAGAAGTCACCAGCGATGACTGGGCTGCATACAGAGGCATGGCACGGCGTATAAATAACGTCGCAACGCACCGAGTCGTAGTACATGCTCGACACTTCGTTGATCCTGTCACTGGCGTCCATACACAGGAGATAGAGTCCTGCTGGAATAGTCTTAAGCTGGAACAAAAAACACGTAGAGGTATTAGAAAAGCAGATCTTCAATCTTATCTCGACGAACGCATGTGGCGTCAGTGGAGAGGGGGGCATCACTGCCAAATTATGCAAAATTTTCTCGCAATTTTGCCCCCTCAATATGTAGTTACCGACGCAGCACTTTAAGTTGTAAGCTTTAAAGGTGATTTCCAGTCCGTGGTGCGCACTCTCGAGACTTTGTTTGCGTAAAAAAGGTGAATATTTCGCAACTACCTACCTGAATTAAACTGAAAGTTTCAATAAAACGCTAACCGCCATTATGGGTGCGAAGCTTTATGCTTCGTTCTTTCTCATATCACTTGATGAAACAACTTCGCAGCTGTGAAAATCCATGAAGCTGATGGGAAAATTTACCTCAAAGATAAGGTAAATGGCTCGTAGCGAATAACATCGATTCGCATCCCATCGACTGAGACTTATGTTTATAAATATTAATGTACTGAGACTGCGCATTACTGATTGGAAAGCATCTTTAAGGCCGTGGGGTACGCTTAGCCATGAATAATAAAATCGTAAGACCAAATTTTGCGTCATATTCGCCATTCATTAAAACTCTTATTTCTTGGCTGCTTCCGATGCGTTTGATCTCAAATTTTAAGAAGACATGGCGGAGGGATGTAAGTTTATGAACGTCGAGTTTAATTGCACTTCACGGTACTGCCGAATTGGACAAAACGCGATTTTGTGGCCAAGATTTAGGATGGAATATAAGAATGCACTTAACGATTTTGTATGAAAACGATCAGTCATAGTTAAGCTCTAGCTTATCATGACGGAAGCGGAGCGCTAAAATAGACCTTTCCCAATCTCGCTCTGGTGCTATTGTTCGTACGCACTGAAGTGGAATGCGGGAAAGGTTTTATAACTTTAAGCTTTATAACTTATGACTCTCTGCAGTGCCAGCTCATGAATTTCTATATCTGCGCTGAATTCTTTGACACAAAATTGTCGGAGAGTTGCAAACTTTGTACTTTCCGGATATCAACATCAGAAACACAAAATGAGTTGAAATGGACACGTTTGTATAATAATTTTGAAGCATTGTAATATTTTAAGAAATCACTTGTTTTTACTTGTTTTCAACAAATATAGATTAATGGAACATTACCTATGAATACTCGAAGAAAAGAATTTTATTCAAATATTAAAATGCCAATTATGCACGCGCCCAAATTTTGTCCAGCCATGAATATCTCGTAAGCTTGTCAATGAATTGGTTGAACGTCGTGCATACGCTTTAGTACATGCATTATCACGAGCTTAAGATGCCTCTGCGCGGAACTTTTATTCATAGGTCGCTCCCCCTCCCCCCCCCCCCCCCACCCAACTAGGAGTTCATGCAGAATTGAATGTAGGTTGACACAGAATAACGTAAGCGGCATATGTCATTTTTTAATTCTATCAAGATTCCAAAATCTATTGCATATGCTTAGCTTAGCTTTCCAACACTGCCATTTACAGTTTTCAGAAAGTGAAATTTAGGTGTTTTTAAATAGCTAAGTTGGCTGACTTTGAATTGATTCGAATAAATAAGGTACAGATAACTTATCGTAGATTTAGAATTAACATTTAATTTTAGTAGGTTATGGTAATCTCGAGTTCAGCATGAACAATAGTTAATTGTTAAGGTACATGCTCTGTATTCCACCATGTATTTTGAAGTGTTCAGTTTTGTGCTGCACGCACCTTTAGGAAAAGTGTCCATGTCAAATGAGGAAAGGAAATATAAAACAAACTTGCGTTTTGCCATGTGCCTTACCTTGTAGCGGGGGAAGCAGTTACACAAGGTTGCCAGTTCATTAAGCAATTTTATCTAAAGGCTGATTATTAAAGTGTATGAATTGGGTATGGCTCGCCACAAGTTGCTCGAGATTTCCAAAAAAGTTGCACGAAATTTCTCAAAAAGTTGCCCAAAAGTTGCTCAAAAAGAAGTCAAAAGTTGCTTTTTGTAACGAGAGTTGCGCAAAAGTTGCTAATAATAGCAGAAACATTTTTTGTTTCGCTCTTCTTTTATTTGCTCTGATGCAAAAATATGCAATCTGTACAACAAAAGTAACATTTCGAAGCATTTTTGTGCAACTTTGCGTTGTAACCAGCGTCGTTAAATAAATTTGTTCACATTACGTATGAGTAAATACTACGCATCAAAATCAAAATGTTTAATTTGTTTTTGAAACTTTTTAAAAAACACTTTAAAAAATTAAAAAATAAAATTAGAAAACATTTTTAAAAAAGTAAAAAACTTTAAAAAAATTTTAATTTTTTTTTAAAATAAAGAAATTCACTGATTGTCTACTGAAACATTGTAAAATATGGAAGCATGGCCAATTAAAGCACTAAAAGCTGCTCCAATGTCTAGAAAACTAGAAATTACTCGGAATGCAAAAACTTGCTCGAAAAAAGAAAAGTTGCTCGAAATACGAAAAGTTGCCAAAAAGTTGCCCAAAAGTTGCCGAGCAACTTGTGGCAAGCCCTAGAATTGGCCATAGCGGTGCTGAAAATTAAATTTTAAAAGGGAATATCACAAACAGCCGGGCAGATTTAAAAGCGCACTTGCTTTTCGGTTAACATGGAATTATATCCTTAGACACAATTATCCTCCGAATTTTACCAATGTGTTAATTCAGTCTGATCCGCAGCTCACTTGGTATCAGTCCTTTTGCGAGAGCTTCCTTACTCCTCCGCACCAGTCCCCTTTTTTTCGACTTCGATTAAATCGTTATCGAGCTTGAAAACAAATCGAGCTCGATAAAAAATAAAATCCATTCGTGCTCGATACAATTTCGGCTTAATAAAAATTCAATCGAACTCGAACAAAGTGATCGAGCTCGATATAGCATCGTACGGATCCCCCCGGAAATGAACGACCCCGCTTGCTCATCAAGCTCGAAAGCAACTGAGGTCGATTAGTGATCCGAGGTTCGTCTGTCTACCGAGCACGATCAGTCGGTATAGCACTCGATTCTTTTGGAGCTCTATTACCGAAAATCGAACACGACGAACTGAGGTCGATTAGTAATGTAGGTCGATATGGATATCGAGGTCGATTACCATGATTCGACGTCGGTTGCCCAGAAACTAAAATTGATCCAACTTCTCTAGGTGTGTACCCTTGTGAGACTTCCGGTGTCGAGAAAACCTCATTTTGATTGGTTACTCGCTCATTCCCGGAAATGCAGTGAAGCGCAACTAATCAGGAGGTGTTTCGCATTTTAACGGCCTTTTCGGGCAGGCGTCTTCTCATTTTTCCCCTCCCCCATCCCCCACCGTCTAACATGGCGGTATAACATGGCGGTCTAAAAAGGCGGTCGCAAGGTTGTAACGCTAACTCGCCCCAACAAGACGCCTGCACTGCAGGCTAAAATTTAATGAAATGAATGTAATGTAATATATTATAAAAATAAAACATTACAAAAAATCAAAAAAACAAAACAAAACAAAACAAAAAACATGCAGTGCATAGATCATCTATTTCTATTGTCTTCATGTGGTAAGTAAGATTCTCTTGTAAATCTGTTATCATCCATAAACCCTTTGCATAACAGCTTTTATTGGCCCTTTCCATTGCCAATATGGTAAGCTAAGGCAATTTAGCCACAGCACTTTAATTGACATCCATCCAGAGGTACTGATATCCTCAGATGTCACTTCTCCAATGGGGAGGAGACCCAGGAGGAGGCCAGACAGGAAAAAGGCAATAAACTCAAATCCCTTCCTCTCCATTTATTTCCAAATTAGTTCATACTGAACACATAATAAAGATAAATGATCTCCTGCACCTGCACTCTTTTTTTGTAAGAATATATTTTATAAGAACAATAAGGTTGAAATTTGCAAAACTTTAAGAATGCTTAAAGAATAAACCTGAGGCTGAGGCTGAGATTTTGAAAGAATATAATTAAGTATACCCGAGAACAAAAGCTAAAGCTAAATGAAAAAGATTTTTATAGTACTTGAACTCAGCAGACGTTTGCTCTGAGAGTTGTGTCGTTGATCGCGCGCGAAGTCATGACCTATAGTCATGTACTTGTTTGTTCATTGGTTAATGTGTATTTACGTCACCGGTGGAAAAATCCACCGATAAATTTTGGCGCGCTGCAAGTGGGAAAAGTCCTTTCCAACGGCGAAACCAACGGGCCAGGGAAGAATTATTGGAAAGGACTTTTAGAAAGTCTATGGTATCGGTTACATCTTGCAAATTAGGAGAGAGAGAGATGGAGGGGAGCTTGAGCGCGCGCTGGATGACGCGATTGGTACCGGTTCAACGGTACGATCATGTTGCGAAAAGCGATTCGAGAAAAAAACTTTGCAAAAGACGCTAAATTCTCCGACTGTCACGAAAGTATTCGAAAACAAATTCGGCCAAGTTATAGAAAAATCTTTCGACTTGGTTTTGTGTTTGTTTGGTTTCGTGGAAGCGACGGAATTTAGAGATTGGAGCGAATATTCGGATTGTCTTCAAAATGTTTGGGCAAAGAGTTGCCTCCCTTGTCGATGTCATATGTAAATCAAGCGAATAATCTAATTTCTTAATAGTTGATGAGGGCGCAGCCCGAGTCAACTATCACGCATAGAAATCGAGAGCGAATAATCTAATTGTTTTAGTATAAATCTACCACTCGTTCAAAACTTTATCTAAATCCTCTTCACAGACACTTCGAAAACGCTTAGAAGCGGCAGTCATTGAGTTATTTTTTATAAAAAAAATACCTCTTAGTCGGCGCGTCGGGTATGTTATGGACGGGTCGATGGATGAGTGAGTGAATGAGAGATGTATGTATGTCACACCAATCAGATTGGATCTACTATAAACAGCCAATCAAATTTCTTGTTGTAAAGGTAAATGGTATGTGAGAAGATTTGATCTCGACACAGTTTAGAAAGGCCATATTTATTCTTCTATAAAAGACGAGGAAGTATTCATATATTGGGCTTACTTCGACATTTTCTGTGGGTTAGGCTGAGGATTTTAGTTACGAACGAGATGAGCCTTGAGGTTTGAAACAGTTCGTGATTTAGTAGTATGTAAATGAAACGAGATATATTTATTTTTAGTTACAAAGGTAACTTGATACTTTTGTTTTTCACAGGGAGTAAATTCAATTAGAGGTCACAAATCATCGCTTCTAGTTCTTGGGACATGTTTTAGAGGAGACGAGACTATTAAGATTTGAAACAGTTCTAACGTTTACAATAGTAAGTGCAGGTGACGATTGTTTTGTTCTTGTTGCATGCAAATATAACGAGATATTTTTATTTTTTAGTTACAATGGGTAATTTGACACTCTTGTTTTCGCAAGGGAGTAAATTCAATTAGAGCTGACGAATCATCACCACTCTTTCCCACGAGATGTTTGCTTTCTTTAGTTACAAATGGTAACTGAACACTTTTGTTTTTTATATGGGAGTAAATTCAATTAGAGCTGACAAGTTATCGGCTATTGTTCCAGGGATATTAAACAAAAAAAGCTTTCGTTTTTGGACGGGTTTTACGTCTCTGCAGTAGCAGTTTATTTTTATTTGATGGGCATTTTATGACATTCTTTTCAGTCTGATATTTTTAAAGGTAAAAAGCATGAAAACTGCTCAAATGTTCTTTGAAGACTGCGTGGCACCAAGTTAAAGTGCGATTTAATTAAATCAGACTTTCAATGTTTCAGAGAGATTTTTTTTCTCTTTCTTTCTATTTTTGGTGAAGTAGTGTTGTTGTGTTGTGTTGTGTTTAAAAAGGCCGTCGATAAAATCAGGAACATGGAACATTCCGGAACATCGAATAATTGTCATAATTATGCGAAAAATATGTAAAATTAAATTTTTAAAACTAAAATAAACAAAAATAAACTGGTATCAGCTTGAAATATGAAAAGATATTATTGGGGATAGGGGAGTCGGTAACAGAGGGGTAGGGAACGTTGGGTATTCATTCAACTGACCACAATGAGTGCAGGATCCTCTTCTTTCCCGCCAATTGCGCCACGTCGCTTTTCAGTACTCTGTTTTTCAACACAAACATGGACGATTCTGACGATGAATGCCGGGTTATTCATTGCGTCTCCTTTTTTTGATCCCTGATTTCTTCAACACCTGAGGGGTTTGTCTGAGCATCATAAAGTTGCTTGTTAAGTCAGTATTCATAGTTTTGTCCCTATTCCATCTTCATGTCGCTATTTATCATCCCTAGTTTTCGCGCGCTCCGCTAGAAACGCCTGGCAGTATGCCCCACTAAGTACAGACTCGGCCTTTCCGGAAGCCCGAGTAACAAGCAAGTTATTATTAATAAACTAGTGGTAATCAAAGATTTATAGAGCAGCGCGTTCACACGCGGTTTTCGCATGTCTGGTTTACTTTGGTGGTGTTCGGATGGCTCGATAGAAAACTAAGTTTGATCGAATGTCAGATAACGATCTGCACGTGAAGTTGAACTAGCGATGAATAGATTATAGCCTGCGGTAAAAGTATTTTTAATTAATTAAGTATTAACTTGTACTGGACAAACATTTTCCAGGAGATGCATTTGAACTGTTGGCGACACTTAGAATTCAATTTCAGATCGCCAACACTTGTAACAAATATTTCTAGAGACAATAAAGTTTTGACCAGCGACCCCGCAAGACAGCGAGCGCGTCGCCAAATGTTTTTAAATTTTGTGTTTTTATTATATGGAGAAGAGTGTTTTACTGGGAACTAAACCACTCGTAGATTCCATACGCCACTTCATCCGGGACTCGATGCCAATCTCACGGAGAAACTATTTCTTGATGAGAAATCGTATATACGCATATCTTTGTATTGACCTAATGAATTGAATAAAGAAATAACTCTCGTGTACCCATACTTTTAGGTCTGATTAAGGAGTTCAAACGCCACCACCTTAGTTTTCTGTGAAGAACGAAATCTGGGAATAAAGGACAGTCACGTGATTAAACTGACGGTGAACGACTGGAAAGAATGGATTACTCTTCTTAGTTGCTAGCCTTCGCTCATTGCAGTCACCCCCCTTTTTTTATGTTTTCGTTTTGTTTCCATTTTCCTAGCTGATACCAGTTTATTGTTGTTTGATTTAAGTTTTTAAATTTTTATTTTACATATTTTTCGCGTAATTATGATAATTATTCGATGTTCCGGGATGTTCCGGAAGGTTCCATGTTCCTGGTTTTATCGACGACCTGCGCAAAGGTCTCTTAACTTGAGTATTTTTGAGCAAAAATTCCTCTTGGGGGTTGGATACGCGCGAATCTCCAAAAAACCCTTGTGTTTCGCAATGCGCTCAAAGCACTGAAGGAGGAGAAATAATTTTTCTCTAGCTCGGTTTTTCTTGAAGCTGGTCTGGCAAAAAGGGGAAGATTAAAAACGATACGAACGCTAGAGTGGCTGGGCGAAGAAAACAAACAAAAGAAAGCGCTGTGGAGCAATTGTATGTGGTCAACTTTGCATGGATAATACTTCAAATGGTCTCATTGAGTCCGACGATTCGTCGATATCGGACTCATTAGAAGAGTCTCTGTCAACATCCCTGTTATTGCTGTCAAGTTCCAAAATTGTTACAGAACCTTTCTCTTCTCTTACCACGAATTTTTTTTGCCCGCCTTATACGATAGCTATAGCTTCACCCGCGTGGCGAACTTTTGCTTCTTCACTCATTGATGTATTTTCATCCGTTCTTCGCTGTTTTCGCTTTCTCGAACTGGTTTATGTTTTTAACGTGGTCTATGTGTACTTCTAACTTAATAGAGTTACGCCTAATACCAAAAATTCTTGGTAGTCGGAACAACACGGCTGATCAACTGAGAAGTCAATTCGTGACATCCGTACAGGTAATTCCCGCGTAAATCGTCTCGGTTGATTGCATACGCGCCGTAGGGCTGTCAATTATGGTTAGCCAAATGTTGCAAAATTCAACAACTTGGACCTTCATATTCAACAACTTATATTTATGTTCAACAACATATATTTATATTCAACATTTTATATTTATATTCAACGATACGCATTTTCTTTCAACTTCAACCCAAATTATTTTCATTCAACAAAAATATTTGTTCAACTTCAACCAAAAATAATATCATTCAACAAAAATATTTGTTCAACTTCAACCAAAAATAATTTCATTCAACAAAAATATTTGTTCAACTTCAACCCAGATTATTTTCATTCAACAAAAATATTTGTTCAACTTCAACCAAAAATAATTTCATTCAACAACAATATTTGTTCAACTTCAACCACAATTATTTTTATTCAACAATAAAGTTCCCGGACATTCAAAATAGTCATTCAACAAAATTCCCCGTCCCACCCCCTGAACTACCCCGAACGCTGTCACAAATCCCTAGTGTTTTGGGTACCCAAAACACTGAAAGCGTAAAACTGATGCAAGTGAAATCATCCACGATTCTGCTCAAAACCCATTTATCTTCTTACGAAGCTTTGTCTCAATAAATTAAAGCGTTCTTTAGCTTGATATAAACACAATACGTCTCTGAAAATAGTCGCAATTCATAACAGACTGTCTGATCCGAGTCCGCAGTTATAACGACATATAAAACCGAATTCACGCGCCAAAGATCCTTGTATGAACATGCGCTTGGTGCCTATCGATAACCCTTGAAATGCACGTTATTCAAAACGAGAAAGGCGCTTTCTAAACCTCCGATAGTGCGGCGATTAAAATCAATATGCGAACGAACGGCCGTCACGCAAAATGCAGGTCTCAAGCTGTGACCGACCTCTGTATGTGTTGCCTGTCGGAAATAAACTCTGGCTTAGACTTGTTTGTCGCTCTTTCCTTTACCATCCCTCCTAGTGTACGTAGATTTTGCCGGGGAACAGTTCTCTATGCCATGAAATAAGTTTTTTGCTTCGGAGACAAAACCAAAATAAATATAAATAAAGTATATACAAGGCTAATCCTTGGATACAGGGAAAGTCTTAGACTTGTTTATTTCTCGCTCTTTCCTTAACCATCCCTCCTATTAGATTTTGCCATTAAAGCAGTTTTTTTCTTCGGAGACAATTCTATAAAAAATGCAAATAAAGTAGACAAGACTACGTCCTTTGAACACTGGGAAAGTGGGATACTTAAATCCCTGGTGATATATGGGTATCCCTTTCCAATATGCTTGTTTGTTATCGTTTCTTTAATTCAGGGTAGCCAAATCGACCGAGGATTAAAAGGCAAAGCAAACCTTTTATATCTTCATCTTATATATTCCGGCAAAATCTACATATACTAGGAGGGATGGTAAAGGAAAGAACGACAAACAAGTCTAAGCCAGAGTTTATTTCCGACAGGCAACACATACAGAGGTCGGTCACAGCTTGAGACCTGCATTTTGCGTGACGGCCGTTCGTTCGCATATTGATTTTAATCGCCGCACTATCGGAGGTTTAGAAAGCGCCTTTCTCGTTTTGAATAACGTGCATTTCAAGGGTTATCGATAGGCACCAAGCGCATGTTCATACAAGGATCTTTGGCGCGTGAATTCGGTTTTATATGTCGTTATAACTGCGGACTCGGATCAGACAGTCTGTTATGAATTGCGACTATTTTCAGAGACGTATTGTGTTTATATCAAGCTAAAGAACGCTTTAATTTATTGAGACAAAGCTTCGTAAGAAGATAAATGGGTTTTGAGCAGAATCGTGGATGATTTCACTTGCATCAGTTTTACGCTTTCAGTGTTTTGGGTACCCAAAACACTAGGGATTTGTGACAGCGTTCGGGGTAGTTCAGGGGGTGGGACGGGGAATTTTGTTGAATGACTATTTTGAATGTCCGGGAACTTTATTGTTGAATAAAAATAATTGTGGTTGAAGTTGAACAAATATTGTTGTTGAATGAAATTATTTTTGGTTGAAGTTGAACAAATATTTTTGTTGAATGAAAATAATCTGGGTTGAAGTTGAACAAATATTTTTGTTGAATGAAATTATTTTTGGTTGAAGTTGAACAAATATTTTTGTTGAATGATATTATTTTTGGTTGAAGTTGAACAAATATTTTTGTTGAATGAAAATAATTTGGGTTGAAGTTGAAAGAAAATGCGTATCGTTGAATATAAATATAAAATGTTGAATATAAATATATGTTGTTGAACATAAATATAAGTTGTTGAATATGAAGGTCCAAGTTGTTGAATTTTGCAACATTTGGCTAACCATAGTCAATCAAGAGGTCAAGTTTTACTTCTGGCGAAATTGAAAAACCGCCATTTCTCCGCCAATATTTAACCTTTTTCAAAATTTTTTTCAGAAATTCGAGATTAATCTTCGACCACTACTTTGACCCAAAAAGCCAAATTTGAAGAAAATTGCCGACCCGAAGGTATACTGTAACCTTAAGCAATTGTGAAATTAAAGCCTGAAAAAAAATTCAGGCCTGAACGGGATTCGAACCCATGACCTCTGCGATACCGGTGCAGTGCTCTACCAACTGAGCTATCAAGCCAACTGGGAGCTGGTCACATTGTCAGAACTGACAATGCTATTCACTATCTATCACAGACTAGATAGTGAGTAGCGTAGCCAATCAGAGAACGACATTCGTGATAGAACGCTAGTAGAGTTATACTAAAACTCGATAGAAACACCGTACATGTTTTCTATTCCTTAAAGACGAACTGTCTCTCGTAGTGCGTCGTTCCAGACGCATTTCGAAGGATAGTTCGTCCAGACGTATAATGCGTCTTGTGTCCGTCTTTATACTAGAGACGGATAACCAGACCAACTACAAATGTTTGCCCAAGTTCGTCCACACGGATAATGCGTCTTTAAAAAAAGGGCTAGTCGAGGACGCATTATCCTTCTGGACGGATAATAGTGATAATGCGTCCTCTAGTATAAAAACGGCCATTCTGACCACAAACACGGCCTTTTGGCGAGTTACACAACAAGGCTAACAAGGCAAGTTTGTTTTCTGAAAACCAGTCATAACCACGGATTTGCTGAGCTACAAATCGAAAAATTTATTTTCTGACCATAGATCTGAGGGTCATCGTGCATGGCTATTTGCCGAGCTACACATAAGCTTTGTTTTCTTACCACAACTCATGGCCATTTGCCGTTGCCGAGCTACATAACCATTCTTTCCTGATAACGCAGGCTTTAGTTACTTGTTGTAAATGTATGTATGCGTATGTATGCATGTATGTATGTATGTCGAAGTCGTCGAAGGCTAACGGGTCAAAATATTTGCAGCTTTTCGGAAATCATACACACTTCGAATCTATACGGCTGCGCGAATGCGCTCATGATGTAATTTGTCCCTGTTGTGGGGGTGGGGGTTGGGGGGAGCAAATCAGTAGACTGCAGTAGACTGCAAAACAGTCGTATTTTTTGCGAACGCGAGAGACGGTCAATATTCGAACGAAAAGTCTGCAGCGAGTGTAAGAACGGCGAGGGAGAATGGGGAGAGACGCTAAAAATATACGGGCGTGTGAGGCTCGCGCGCTTCACACGCGAGGATCGCGCTTACGGCGCTTCACGCTTTCCGAAAACGTCCGAAAACGACTGTTTTGTAGTCTAGCAAATCAGAGAACAAGTACGTCCGAAACATTTCGGTACAAACTCGATTAGGATTGCGTAACACTGCGTGAACACAATGATTGCGTTGCACAACGATTTGTTCACATGATTGAAAATGACGTCAATGGTTATGCTATCTCTCCACGTGACTACCGATAATGCAGCTCAGCGCACCAGGAGCAGACATAGAGCAAGTTGCGTACTCGGGCTTGTTTTGCTAACACTGTTTAGTGCGAAGGTTTGTGCACTTCTTTATTATACTCTCAGATCTCCACAAACTGCATTTCATTTTAGAACACAAACCAGGGAGAAGGCTGTCTTGGTCTGCAAGGTATTTTTACGCTCGTTTCTTCAAGTTTTGAGGTCATTAACTTGACTTAATTCATCTTTCATCTGTACGCTTAATTAAGGCCCAGTTCATACGTCGCATTTCTGCCGTGTCGAATTCAATTCAGTTAAGTGCGGCAGAAATTCGACTGTGGATTCATACGTCGCACTTGTGTCGCACTTAATTCAGAATTTATACTGTCGGGTATGTCCGCCATCGGAAAATGTTTTAAACGTAGAGTATTCAATATGGCGGACGAAAATACCGAGTGACGAAGGACTTTAATTTTGCGAAAAATTTGTCCGAGAAGGAGAAGGCTGACAAAAGAGCAGTATGTCTTGCAATATGTTCAGGTTGCATTGGGTCGAGAATGGCCAAGTTTCTTCTTTTTCTTTGGCAGGAAAACATTTACGCATGCTCAATACATTAACATAATGTATGCATTAGATTCGACATGGCAGAAATTCGATGTCTGGATCGGTGTCGCATTTCTGTTGGATAATGCAACAACACCAGTCGAACGTGTGGCAGAAATGTGGCAGCCGATTCAGACGTCGAATTTCTGTCGAATTTAATTCGTTGAATTGAATTCGACACGACAGAAATGCGACATATGAACCGGGCCTAAGTGCTTTACAACAGTGCACTTTCTAAGTGCTTTACAACACAACGGAGCACTGTCGAGGCTTCTTTATTTGTTTTAAGATAAAGAATCCAATAATTTCCCCACGCAATCGGCTGAATTTTCAAACCAAACTTGACTTTCCAAACGAGTAAAAGTGGCGTCAGCTGTGCTCTGTTCTCTGTTCTCTGATAAAGCACGCTAAAATAAGCCAAACACAACCCTTGTTAGAATTGTTCAAATAATTTGATTGGCTAACGAAGTGACAGCTGTCAATCACAAACTGGATTTCAGCTTAGCTTTCAGTTTCGAGTAGTCTCTACAAGCGGCTTTTGAGAGAAGAATGATGCCTTCAAAGTTCTTTTTTTAGTTAACTTTTAAATAAGGATCTAAATGTGGGTAAAGGTTTGTAGTCCAGAGGAATCTGACCGTATTGTGGCTCATGAAAACGTGCACTTTTCCGAAACAAGGAGCGTAAAGCTTGCGCATGAAAATGCAAAATGCTGCGTTGAATTTGAAAGGAGTTACAGTTATTTATGGCTTGCAGCAGCTTGCAGTAAGATTGCCCAAACTAGCGTAAAAGGCTAAACTGCTCCCACTGGTTGTACACCCAGCATAGAAGAGAATATCAAAGCAAGCTTTGAACTGACCAGTTGTCGGTTCTTTTCACTAAGATGATTGGAGAACGAGCATTACTACACTGCATGTAAGTGTTGTTTAAGCAATTGAGCATTTTTACAAAAATAAAGCTTCTCATCATAAACAGAGACAGCTCAATTGTTGTTTTCTGTCGTTGTTTTACTTAAGTATAATTTCTGCTTTGGTAACAAATACAATGTCTTATTGAAGTACTAGTTGTACCTATCAGGAAGTGCCAACGAGTGAATTTGAGTTAGTAAACAAGCGTCAATTGAATTTTGTAATATTTATTTGGGATACTTCTAGTATAACAGGTGTTAAAATCAATTTCTTTTAGTTAATGTTTCAACTTATTGTTGTAATTGAACACAACATTGTTTATTGTTTCAACTCCATGAGTGAACAAAACGCTAAACAATTTTTTGCGTATTTTTAAAAATCATACTTGTTACACTTCCAGTATAACAGGTGTTAAAATCAATTTCTTTTCCCTCGTTGGGTGATTGGATTTGTTGTGATTGAATCGTACAGTTGTTAAAGCTGAACAAGACCCGAGTTGTTTTGTGGAATAAATTAGGGTGTTGTTTATTTGATTCAGGGTAACGCTCAGGATTTGTTCACCATCTGTTCGGTGAATTATTTCGGTAAGTAGTTTGTCTGACATTCTGCTTTTTGAAGGTGAATGTAACTTGGATTTGTTGCGATTGAATCGCATAATTGGAAAACCTCATTCAGGTGTTTATTCGAGTGAAAGCGCTCTTTGAGAGTAAATTTCAATCAATGTGTTGACAGAGCCAAAGAAGCTCAAATCGAACCAACGAGTTCACTTCTGATGACCTCTGAGCAAAGTTCTTGAAATTAAAAGAAACTTCAAACCAAACATATACCATTAATCACTTAAAAACTTACCATGAATCACCGAATTGATTGCAAATAAAAAACACGTTCAAATTAAAAAAACAACATCAATAATCTTTGTCATATTACATGTAAGCTTGTTTTACACTGTCCTCTGCTCAACACTTTTGTCTCTGTGAAAATGCGTTGAATCGAAGTTACAAGCACCTCATTGATCCTTTACTAACTTATTTTAATTTACATTCACTTTTAAAAAGCAGACGCTGTGTCTCTATGTCCGGCAGCTGGACAGGTTTTTCAAAATAATCCATGTCTGAATCTGGAAGGCCGCCGGCCGGTTGCCGTGGCGCAGTGGTAATGGGTATCGCTTGCCATGCCGGTGACCTGGGTTCAGTTCCTCTTGAGGTCGCCTGTCACAAAGTTCTTTTTACGTTGTTTTACTTTTCAAAAAAATAGTCTCACTGGTGGACACAGAGTATTTTAAAAAACCTGTCCGGTTGCCGGACATGTAGCCACAGCGAAATGCAGAATGTCAGACAAACTACCTACCGAAATAATTTGTGGAACTGATGGCGAACAAATCCTGAGGGTTACTCTGGATCAAATAAACAACACTCAAATTAATTCCAGAAAACAACTCAGGTCTTGTTCAGCTTTAACTATTTTATGATTCAATCACAACAAATCCAAGATGTATACGCCTCAAAAAGCAGAATGGTAGCCAAAATAATTGCCCAACGAGGTTCTGCACCCAGGAGAGCTGAACAAATATTGAAGCCTCATCACGTCACAAAGAAAAATAGTGTTCTGATTGGTTCGTGCGATATATCTACAACATCCGGCTACATCCTAATATGGCCAAAAAAATATCACTGGCAGAACAGGATTACACGAAAATTGAGCTGAAAGATCTGAGATTTTTTCTGCATAGCCATCAAACTATGCACGGCTCTATATCCTGCCGCCTCAACAGGGTCGCGTTTTCGCTCACCTGTCTCGTTGGCAACTAGTTAGGTTGAGAATTTGTTTATTTCGCTATGTGTTTTGTCAGTGGAAATCTAGCAACACTTGTTATTTTAGTATAGTTTTAACAATACTGTTGCTAACAATGGTGTCCGTGAGCCATATTTACTGCGGACAAATAGCTCATTTCCATTGCGTTTGTCTGAGTCACAGGGGATGTTTAATTTGGGTCAAATTTGTCAAAATTCTGAAGCAAAAATATGAAAACCAGCTTACCGTCATCAAACCATGCTCTGTTCTCTGATAAAGCACGCTGTTTCAGCCAATCAGAGTATATGTTATATGGAAACTTTATTATAGTAAACAATAAGCATGTTCAAACATCTTTATTGTCGAGTCATTCCAATTAGGTTGCATTTACTTACGGAGCAACGGCTGTAAGTGGGGAGGTACTATACCCTTATGGATAGTGCTTGTCTGTGATAATTTTTCTGTAAACAAGCGAGCTAGAAAACTATACCTCTTACTAACCGAGTTCAAGGGCCATACTGTAAGTTACAGACTGAGTTTTTAACTTGGAAAATTTTCCAGGTTGTAGTGGTGGGACGATTTCACTCCATCACTCCTTCACTCCTTCACTCCTTCACTGGGTCACTTCCTGTTAGACATTTGGAATCCCGGCTGGGGGGGTGACTCCCATATGAGAAGGTCAGGGATACTCGTTAGAAAATTTGAATTTAACTCCTAAAGAAGACTAATGTGGGCGTTGTTCGAGCTTCATTAGACCCCTAAGATCAGTGGAAAACAAATGAGAGTGTTTCTTTTATTATTATTTCTTTGACTGCATGCTAAAGGATACTTTGGCAGCTGAGAATGATGACATTTTGCCATCAACAACCTAAGTGAGACCAGAATCCTTGATTTGCACCCGAGATGAGGGGCATCCTTGCCTTTTTCATATAGGAGTCTCCCCGGGTTTTGAACATTGCGTTGTCCAAGGCCTTTTTACAGGCGATTGCACCATGTTAAGTTAGTTATTCTTTGAATTTCTGACACAAGTACTCAATATCTTACCGCAGAAATGATTGACATGTACATTGAACAGATTTTTGCACAGATGTTTTCATATATAGAAGCTAATTATTTTTAATAGCTCATTTCCTGAAGGTGTCTGCTTATACAGATTAAACCGTACTCAATTGCCGAAAACTGAGGAGATATTGAAAATCACAAAATTGACGAGCTGTGTGAAGTTTTGAATTATGATTCAAGCAGTGATTAAAAGGTTTTGAATGATCAACAGACAAGAGAATTGAGGGGAATTCGAACAACGTGTTCCACCTTTATTTATACAGTATTATAAACAAATACTTCAAAGATGAATACGGACATGGCAAATTGATTTGAACAAAATAGTTGATAAATAGAAAAAAAAAGACATTACACAAGACTGGGAGTTCAGCAGCCTTGGAAAGGGAAGGGAAAAAAAATGAAAAAAGAAAAGAAGTTATTGCAACATGGGATATTCGTATTTGGTAACCCATCCAAGCAGGAACCCCAACTTTGTTGAGCGGATGAGATGTGATGCTGTCCTTGTGGTATTATGACCATGTGTTGGATAATTTTGAAAGATCTCTCAAAAGGTAATAAAGAAAGAAAAAAAATCACTGATATCGCCTGGGAAAATAAGGAATGGAAAAAATAGAAATGAAAATGAGAATCTGGTACTTGCTTTGCTGATCACCATTGCTCTGCCGAAAGTGAAACTTTACTTTGCTCAAAAAAGTTTTTATTTTTTAGGTGCTTCAGCTTTTAAATCTTTACCTTTAAAAATCAAGCAAATTAGCAGTAGGGTACTATTTAGGGAGTCTGTAGATCAATTTTTTGTATAGTGTAGTTAATAAGTTACGAAGTCATTCTTATCTTATTTTAGGTTTTATCTTTATATTATGTCGAGGAAAAGGTTGTTGTTATTCTTCGTGGTAAATGCAATAATAAAGTGATTCACACCATCCATTGTACTTCTCGTACAATGGATTGATTTATGAACTATGAGACGGCGCAGCCATGGGGAGCCCTGTATCCGTGGTTATTGCTAATCTCTACATGCAGATATTTGAAGAACAAGTAATAGAGTCCGCACCTTGCAAACCTAAGATCTGGAAATGCTACGTAGATGATACTTTCACCATCCTGAATCGGGATAGAGTTGATGTCTCCCTGCAACACCTAAACAGTCAACAACCATCAATCCGTTTCACCATGGAGATCGGGAATAACAGCAAGATCACCTTTCTCAACACGTCAGTTTATAGAGAACCTGATGGCCGCCTTACCATCAGTGTCTAAAGGAAATCAACACATACTGATCAGTACCTAGCATATGATTCACACCACCCTCAGTTGTTAAAGCGCAGTATTGTGAAGTGTCTGTACGACTGGGCTAAATGTCTCATGACCAAACTATCAGTAATCGCTGGAGAGAAGAAACATCTGTCATCTGTACCTGTTTCTAACAGAGATCCCTCCTCTTTTGTACAGAAGATCACAAAGGCACGAACAACCCCAAGAAGAGAGCCCGTTGTGGAATTTAAATCCACCGCCATTTTACCTTGTGTCCAAGGAGTTTCGGAGTCTCTCCGCTACTACCTAGAACAACAAGGTATGCGCACCGTCTTTAAGTCTGACACGACACTTCGGTCACACTTAGTGCGACCAAAGGACACCATTAACCCGGCTGAACAAGATGGTGTTGTCTACAGGATTCCCTGTGAGTGCGGCAAAGTCTACATCAGGGAAACAGGGAGATCTATGCAGGAGAGGATCAAAGAACATGACAGGGATATATGACTCGCCCGTACCCAGACCTCTGCCGTTTCTGAACACACCTGCGAGACCGGCCACTATGCTATCTGGAATGATGTCAAGTTTATTGATCGAGATCCTCACTGGTACACACGTAGGGTCAAGAAAGCTATTCACATAAGACTTCACCCTAGTAACATCAACAGGGATAGTGGAATGGAAATTCCTGAAGCATGGATGCCACGATCAAAAAACACAACAACAGGAGAATGGCACAACAACAGACCGCTGAGGGAACAGCTACTTGCCGGAACAATGGAACAATAGGAGGATTGAAATGCACCAATCACAGCCGACCTTTCTGATATAAATGATACTGTGCATTAAGTCGACCTTATTGCTTGAAGAAGACTAGCAGTAAGCAGTCGAAATGTCGTGATCTACATCTGGAGTGACTACATTGTGAGACAAACGATAATACACTTTATTATATCTCTATATTATGTTATTTAGACAGGACCCCTTTGATAACAGTACTCTTGCACTGAAGGGCTATCCTGTATAAATATTCATTATTATTATTATTATTATTATTATTATTATTATTATTGTTATCAGACAAGAAGCCATATGTTATATATAATAATTATGTATAACGTCTCACATGAGGATCACTAATAACTTTATGAATGTTTTCAACGGTGTTACATCTCCTCATGTATTCTCTTATTGTTGTGGTTTTGCCAGTGGGCTTTGACTTTAACTTAACCTATGGATTAAAACCTCAAGTCAGTGGCCTTAAAATTGTCACTGTTTACAGACGATCCATTTTCCAAGTAGAGTGGGTCATAGCCACTTTGATTTCCCCATAAAACGAGGATCAGTAACTTACACTACAGACTGAGAAAATGAGGTTAGTAAGATATTTATTATATCTCTACTGTGTGTCTGATGGGTTTGGGAATGATTTCTATTCACGCAGAATGGTTTCAAATTTCTGATGCACCTCGAAAGCAAAACGCGTCAATTTGAAATTGTTGTTAAGTTACTCTTACATTGTTGACAGGTTTGATACACAATTTCAGAAGTAAAAGAAAGTTTGAAACTTTAACTTACTAAACAAGTTAAGAACACTTGGTGATAAATCATGAAACATTTTGGCAACAAAAACAGCTTTAAAATTTTAGCAGGCCGTACAGGACAATATGGCCTGCTAAACTGACCAGTCACAGCGTGCCTACTAACTGAGAGATATAATAAAAAAAATTAACCTATTGACTCCTGTGCTGCCCATAACCGGCTGTGAGGAGCCTTGGCCTTTGTTCCACTTCTGACGTCATCACCACTGACCAAAATTGGCATCATCTATACTCAACTTCTGCAGGAGGAAAAGATCTTTCCAATGATACCCAGATCAGAGTGATTAGCTCAATGGAGCCTGAAATATGCATGAAAATGCTCAGAAATTTGAGTGGAAAACTCAGGGTAAAATTTCCTGCGAATACACCTGGCTGCTCCATGGTAAAAATTTCCCGTCTTGATGATGCCTTCTCAGAATTTTTTGAACTGGAAGAAAGCCCAGTAAAAGGTCAATCACTGCAGCAAAAAGATAAGAAAAAGAAAAAAGGAAAGGCAAAATAAATTTAAAAAAACCCCAAAAGCCTAAAGATGTTGGTCACTCTCTCATCCAAAAAATATCTCAAAATTTTGATTTCTGCGCATGCCCTAGCAAAAAATGTTGTAAAAATGTGATGCTAGTGGAAAGAAAGGCATGCTTTCATGTTGCAAATGTATTTTTGAGGAGATTGGAGCTAATTTGGCCCATATCCAGCCTGAAAATCTCCAAAATGTCCAAAAAATGCATTTTTGGCAAAAAGCTCTGGGATTTGACTTTCACTTGCATGCCTGTCATTTAAAAAAGTTGAACTGATTTTGAATGATTTTTGAATGATTTTTGAACTGGCATATGTAAGAAAATTTAGTGGTGAACAGTAAAAACAGCAGAGTGTTTGGGTGCTTACCATTTTTATGAAAAAACCAGTTGGTGTGACCATTGCATAATGGTAAGTAATTTTCCGGACATAACAGAAACTGCCAGGCCTTCTGTTCTCGCTCACTCAATCTGGCACAAAATGTCGTGCAAAATTCAATATTACTGGCTCTTCTGTCAAGATGGCGGACAAAAGCATTATTGTGGTCAATGAACTATCTGAAGATTTAGAGGTAGAAAACGAGCTTTTTGAAGAAGATGATGGCCTGATAGTGTTTAGCATCTCAGCTGTTTCATGAGATGCCATCTTAACAGAATTAAGGGTTATTTTGAGGTAACATTGTTCCCACAAACGCTCTGAGTGAATTTTGCAGTCACTTTCAAATGACAAGAGGCACATCTGAGTTCTTGTGCAGAGAAATTATTAACATAGGAAGAATTCCAACGGGGCAGCCTATTCCACCAGTTAAGCAAGTGCTTGCTCTTTTATGGTCAAAGGCAAATCAAGAACCTGCCAGATTCGTAGCTGACAGATTTGATATCACAATGAGCAGTGTAGACAGAGTGCTGCAAAGGGGAACTCAAGCACTGGCTGATCTTAGTTCCGAGTACATAAAGTGGCCAAATGGTTAGTGCTTCTTTTTTCATTATGTTTACTTCAGGTGTTATTTCATCGACTTTAGTGGTCTTGATGTATTTGTTTTTACTGTTGTTTACATTGTAAATAAAATGATAGACCTCTGTATGTTTTCTTGATTTTTCAGAGCAAAGGATGTGAGCTGTCAAGGCTTCATTTGAAGAATTGGGATTCCCTGGTGTGGTTGGCCTTATAGATGGAACGCATATAAGCATTAGAGCCCCTATAGAAGAGCCAGATGCGTACATAAGTTGGAAAAAATTCCATTCAGTAAATGTGCAAGTTGTTTGTGTTGAAAACATGGTTTTCACTAATATTCTAGCTGGATGGCGAGGCTCTGTGCATGACTCTAGGGTCTTACACAACTCTGCTACATATAATACAGCTGCAAACAAGTTGGAGGTAATACACATCTGCTGGGTGATGGAGGATATCCTCTACAGACTTGGCTCATGACACCATACAGAGACAATGGTCATCTGACCACAGATGAACTCTGTGCAATTATGGTCTGTCATCTGATACACAGACTGTGGAGAGAGCAATCAGGCTTCTCAAGGGAAGGTGGAGAAAGCTACAGCACATTGACCATCTTAATCAAAAGCTGGCAGTGCTCATCATCATTGCTGCATGTGTTCTCCACAGTGTGTGCCTTCTCCATGATGACTTTGATGAAGGTTACATGCTTGACAAGAGCATGAAACTGATGACAATGTCAATGACAATGGTGCTGCTAGGCAAAATAACAGATAAGCCCAGCAGAAAAGGAACCCTTTGAAGGCTATAGTTTATGCAAACCATATTTAAAGGACTACTCATTTAATATAAACTAAAGAAAGGAGAGTGGCAGGTGGAAATTTCTCCACTTTCTTCTTATTATGGGCCTAATAATATACATGAAAAAATTCCTTGATACTGATTGGCTGAGAGCAGTGCAGTTCAAGTGTAACCAGGGCTTAAAATAATTTTCAGACCGTGGCTGGTCATGTTGACTGGCCAAAGTAATTTTAGCTTGGTCACGTCTTGGACCATTTTCACATATATTGTTCTGTTGTCACTTTTTGGTGTCTTATTCACGTATTCTTAATATGAACAAAGGTTCTCTTCATGCAAGAAGTTTCAGGCGTATACACCTCTCTGTCTTGAAATAGAGATAAACTGAAAATGGATTTTTGGGCTCGAAAAGTTTCCGGGTTTTTCGAGAAATACGCCCCTGGAAATGGAAGAATTGTTCAAATGGTAAGTGAATTTTCACTATTCTGTTCCGAACAGAAAAAGAGGAGTACCTCTAGAGGTAGTCCACAATTTCCGCATGGATTTTCTTGAAAATTACTGTACCATTTGACTTCAAACTGAAATTTCCAGATTTTTTGGCTAAATGGTAAGCACCTTACATTTCTCTGAACTATGGGTCGTAGTGTTCTTCTTGCCATGTTTATGCAGATCTTGCAGTATATATTAATAGTATCTTCGTCATAATTACTTGAGTCACAGCCACAAAAAAATGATAACTGTTGCCTAGCATGTCCATGTGTACTTATGGTAATCTTTTGTTGCTCATCCTTTTTTTCCAGTTAAGATGATTGTGCTTGTACTCTTCCACTGGTTTTTTCCTTGTGGTGAGTTGACTCTTCCATCATTTTTGCTTTTCATATTCGCTCATGCACACAAGTACAGGGCAATCTTATAAGAATTGCTGTAAATTTTGTTGTTGTTTTACAGTTTTGTCAGAAAACATTGGGGATGGTACAGTCCGCTTGGTGGAAGGCAACTTTACTTTTGAAGGTCGTGTGGAAATCTATCATAACAAAGAATGGGGAACAATATGTGATGATGGCTGGGGTATGGAGGAAGCCAGTGTAGTATGTCATCAGTTGGGATACATGAAAGGTGCTCAGTATTGGTACGGCAATGCCAAATTTAAAGAAGGACAGGGCAAGATCTGGTTGGATGATGTGGTTTGTTATGGGAATGAATCTGCTTTGACTCACTGTCATAACATTGGTTGGAATGGACACAACTGTCGTCATTATGAAGATGTAGGAGTGGTTTGTCTACCTAAGGGTGAGTGTACATCCTGTACATTACGAACGAATGCGTTAAGTAATGGTCCGTGTAAGAACTAGGAAGGCCAAATGCAAAATCGATTAAAAAGTGTGAAGTCTTAATTATTAATTTCAATTAAATCAACGAATCTGATTGTACCATATCAAAAAAGTTGTTGAATATTAAATAAAGAAAGAAAAAAGTGGAAGAAATACCCTTTTATGGCATAGTTTACCGCATACCCCTTATTTTTATCACTTGGCAAACTTGAGCATTGTCCTGTGTATCAATCAAAAGTAAGAGAGGAAAATGTGTTGACCTCTGGAAACTAACGGGATGTGCCATATTGGACTCAAGAAGGAAAGCGTCTTCTACTTGATAATTGCTCGCAAAAATCTGGTTTGTTTTTAGTGCAGAGTGCACTATTGGGATGGTTATGGGAGCTGCCTGCCGCTAAGGCACTATGGCACTATGGCACTATGGCCTTATGGCGCTATGGCGATAAGGTGTAAACTTTAATATTTGTTTAATTAATTAATTTCAATTAATTAATTAGTCTAGAAGCAAGGAAGTGGTGGGAGTGGGGTGGGAAAGGTACATGTGTACTCTACGCAAAACACATTTCATCACCGTCAGTTAGGTATGAACATCGCAAAGCTATATATTTGTTTCAGGTAACCCCTTGTTCTTCTTGTGGTACCATTCTCTTCAGAACAAAACTAATTTGCTCTAAACGCATGCGTAGATTAGTTAGCATTCGTGGCTTCTATATTAGGTGGAGGATGCATTGCATACGGAATCACGCACAAATGTTGAGTGGTTTTCCTTACGGTAGAACTCAACATGTAAGACGCATGCGTTCTAGCATCGTTAGTGTTATACACTATCTCTCCACGCGGTATTTTAAATGTCATGTCATGTGACCAAGGACGGCAGTTATTTTTCAGGTAGCGCCAATTGTCCCTTTTTATTGCAAAAGTGAAACGTTACTGTGGTTGCATAGCTTTTAGAATTACACACAGGTCGGTTCAACAAATATCATCTGCTGTTTTCAATCTACAATAGTGTGCTTGTCAGGGTTCAAATGTGTTGCTTCTCCTTAGCGGCTTGTTTATTTCTTGCCGTAATTGTGTCTGTAAGAGAGACCAGAAAGTTCCCAAGTTAGTGGCTATAATACTCCGCAAATTGTAAATTTGTAACAAAAGAAACCAGGAAAGTACTCAAATATTGCTGCAGACTCCATGGCACCTAATGAAAAGCGGATATTAATTTAAGGTTACTTCAAACCTTCGTGGGGTTATATTGGTAGTTTTTTTTTGGTCAAGAAAATTAATGTCCGCGAAGCACAAGTTTGCACACTGCGAATGCTAGGGGTTCTGTTATTCATTGGCTCGCGGCTTTCAAGTTGACACATTCCTCTGCGAAGGCGTGATATGTTTATAAATCTTTAGAAGGCAAAAACTCGCACTCATTTTTCGAGAGAATCCCTTCTCTTTAAATGAATTAATAGGGTATGCAGATTTGACGGTTTTCCATGAAATTTGGTCAGAACATTCACTGATAGTTATGGAACAAAAGCGTGTCGGTGAATTCCTTTATTTTAAATACTTTCCTTGTGGTGGCCTTTAACGTAACAGGTTACGCGAATTTTTCAATAGTCGAACTTGACAGATCTATAAAAGGATAACCAATAGAAATAAAAGAAAATGCTGACACGTTGTTGGAGATTGAGGCTTTGTGATTAACACTGCACAGTTAATTTGCATGAATGATCGCATTTGATACCCGATTAATTCACTGGAACATCAGTCGATCAGTTTGAAGTTGATGGTCTCTGCTGCCTCTGGAAAGCAAAATCCAAAACAAAACATAATTTTATTGAATTCTACATTTTATAACCTTTCTGTTGATATATAGTTTGTGGGGGTTTCCTTGAAAACAACGTGGGTACAAATTTTTTTCTGGAGGACTCCCGTGAAGGTTTGAAGTAACCTAAATCAGTCTTTGAGGAGACTCAGTTATATTGGCCAAGTAGCACTGTTTATTTTCAATACTTTTCGTGGAAATGCTTCTCAGCCATCAATATCATTGTGTGTTAATTTTAAATTGTTTTATTGTTAACAACAAAGGTGGCAACATAAAAAGAAAGTGGTGTTTCGTGACTATCTGATAATTAAATTAGTTCTTGTTCATCAGTAAAAATTTGCATTTTTAGTAAAACAACATAGTTTCTGTTCCATTTCTTCATCACTACATCAGATATTTAAGGTTCTTTCATTTATCACCAAAAACCATGCACATCATCCGTGTGTTGGAGAAAACAAGGGTTTCATATTACATGCCTTTGCAAGGAGAACAAAAGTATCAAGTGACAAAGTTGGCATGAAGAGCTAAATTGTCACGTTTGCTGCTTCAACGTACTATTGAATTTAAAATGAACGAAAATCAACGTAAAACACCAGGAGTAATTAATTTGTATGTAATTTTTGGACCTTGAATGAAAATACAACCTTGAAACATTCACACTGCAAAGGGGAAAAGCTCTAGTAGACTACCGAGGTAGACACAAACCGGAAGTGAACTGAGCATGGGTGAGTACTTGTGGGACTAATGTGCCAGAGCTACCAATTACGCTCTGCACTATCTGAGATTGTCTCTCTAGTATTTCTTCATCATTTAAGATGTAGCAGCGAATTCAACCGTACATTATTGTCTTCAAGTGACTTGAATTCCTTTTTTAGATAGTTTCTTTGCTGTTCACATCATGGGTCATGTGAAAACCACTGGGACGCAAGAATATTTCTGTACATGTACGCGAGGATGAAATATTTTTTTATGTTTATCCAGTACACTGATGGTATTATGTGGAAGGAAAGTTTTTTGATGTAAAAAGAAGTGCAGTTCATCTGGGTAGAAAGACAATGCCGAAAGTCTGCTTGTTTTGAAGACAATATGTGATGAGCGTCATGTCAGATGTCTTGCCAGGATATTTCTTTGCTGTTGTGAAAGGTGTTGTGAATATGGGTTGTTTTCAACTTATGCATGTTCAACTGGGGATACTATTTTAGGACATATACAATGTGTGATATTAGTAATATCACCGTCCTAAGGTGAATTTTAAACAAAGAATCAATTTATTGTGTCTCTGTTTCTGTTCTTGCTAGGGTGCTGTGCTGCCTATTTGCACTGCAATAGTTGTTGACCTCTTTGATGAGTTTATCCTAGAATTTATCTGGCTGGTAATTTCTATTTATGCATGTAGGAAAATACCTAGATTTGTGCAGTACAGTTGTGTCACAGTACTTAGGGCTTTGTTTTCCTGATTTCAAGGCTTTTCTCTCACCGGTTGTCAGCCATGTGTTGTGTATCCATGGGTGTATATCATTATTCTTGCAAAACCAGAGACATTGTGTGCTCGTGGTTATTTGGATCAGGCCATGCGCACGGTCTTGGTGTACAGAGCCGTTACAAAATATGTAACACTAAAAAACACGGTGCAGTATAACATTTAAAGACAGCTTTAACAATCTGCCGACATCAAATGAAAGTAAATTATATGTGCATTTATCTCCTAATGAGAAAATCCCAGAATATCTACTTACTTTCGCTTGAAAACAAAATGAAAACACCATAGAGGAAATTGATGATAATAACAGGAGTGAACGAGTTTGAAATTTTTGACATATTTTCCGTTGTCATTAAAATTTTGAGACAAAAGTCTTGAAAATCGAGGTGCACATGAGTTGCAGATTCAAGTCGAATAGGTATTTTTCACAGAAAGTCAACACAATCAAAGAAAAAAGTGATTTTCTAGCGTTACATTCATATTTTCGAACCAAAGTTTTGGTTCGAATTTCAATGTCAAACATAAGCGTTTTGTCCAGCTTGTGAAAACATTTGCATTGTTTGTTTGGTTCGTTTCGTTTCCATCGTTTGAATCGTTTCTATCGTTTGCAATGTTTCTATCATGCGTTTCGTTTTTATCGTATGTTTGTATTGTTTCTATCATTCGTTTGATTTCTACTTTGAGTATCGTTTAGAACCCGGGTTTTGAACTATCTTTGGCGTCATTCTTGTGTCTGTTACTTGGTGACTTGCAACTGGCACATGAATCTCAACTTCAGCTTCAAATGATGCACAGTTCAGGCACAGGCAGGCACAGTTTAGGCACAACAAATATAAATTTTACATAGTTTATAAATTTCCAATGTGCAGATCATTTAAAATGTTCATCAACATTGTTCAAGGATAGGTTTAGAGTTATTTCACTGAAAGCAATGGCAAGCCTGCTTTTCCAATGCATCAAAAAAACGTGCAAAATGTTTGAAGTAAATGGCTTGTAAACGGTACTTGGAAGACTGTTAGAGTATCATTTTTGTTCCTAAACTGGACCAGAACCATGCTGCTCTTCCTAAATTTATTGCGTGATGAGCCAGTGCTATGAGAGGTTTGAAGTCAGTGAACTTGGGATCAGCTGAAAGT
The DNA here is from genome assembly GCF_964199315.1 of Orbicella franksi. Classification (NCBI taxonomy): domain Eukaryota; kingdom Metazoa; phylum Cnidaria; class Anthozoa; order Scleractinia; family Merulinidae; genus Orbicella; species Orbicella franksi. The sequence continues at coordinate 23,301,911 of NC_138148.1, read as the reverse complement.
TTTGCGGCTTTCAGTGGCAGCATTAGATTACTCATGTCATGTCAATTTCTGTTGCATTAAGGCATGACTTGTTTAACATGACAACTTGTCTTAAACTACAAACGAAACCTCCTGTGCCTTCGTGAAAAACCTAGATGGATCCCAGACGAAACAACTGTGTTGACTCTTCTTGTTGACTTTTGATAAAATACAATTACAGGCTGGCCAATCAGAATCGTTGGTTCCCGCAGCTAGTAAAATTCCAAGTTGAATGAAGCAGAAAGGTTTACCACTGATTTAACCATTTTTTTTTTGTAGTTAACACCTTTATCAGTTGATATATCTTAATTTTTGTGACATTATTTTTAGGTAATCGAGCAATTGATCTTAACTTCAGTGGAAGAGAAGATCTTTCAATTTTGATGTGCATTTTCTTGTAGGCATGAAACAACCCATTAGAAGGTTTTCAGCATTTCAAAACACTACAAAATTGGTTGCAGCAAACAGATGATTGTTTTGTTTACCAAGCCAGTTTTTTGCATTAAGGGTCCCTGGAAGTCCCTCATGATGTCCACCGATCATGGAGGTCTTTTGAATAAATAAACTTGAGGTGCACAATTAAATGTTCGAAATGAAACAAATGATAGAAGGAAAACGAATGATAGAAACAATAGAAACGGAACGTTTGACACGATTTGACACCGGAAACCAAATGAACGTTACACACATTGTAAATGCTGCAAACTCTGCACCGTTTGAGATTGAAAATGTAACGCCACCTACGAAAATTTCAGTGAGTTATGTAAAGTTTTCTGCTTGTTACTCGCTAACCTGGCAAAAGAGAGGGGATTCAAACAACACCACCACAAGCTGATGTAACAGAGAATCTATGACTATGATTATTTTCATTCACATTCAGTCCATAACAAAAAATATTCGAGTAAAAGTCGGACATTTGTCAATGATTAGCGACTGCACACCAACACCATGCGCATGGCTACCTTTGTTTGCAACACATGAGTTGTTTTATCACAGGAATTGAGTTCAGGATCTTTAACCTGAGGAGAAATGCAGTTATACACTTTAGGAAATGTAAATCAATATTCAGACTGCGCGATCTGTAAAATTACATTTGATTGAAACCTTGAATCCATACATGGAATATACAATGGGATCCCACTTTTGGTAGTTGAATGTGGAATTCTTGAAGAGGTGATTCAACTGTTTGCAGTTTTTTTACATACCTGGGCTAAATTATTTGCTTCGTCTCAAAATGGTGAAGTAAAGAACGCAGGTGGAGTGTTTTTATCTCCAGGTGCGTGGGGTTTGTTTCTCCGTTCAATCACTTTTGTGCCAGGTTTTTGGAAACCTGAACATTTGTTTTGAACATTTGAGGTCGTGATTGATATTTTACTTGTGCTTTTACAATAACCTGAATTCCTTGTGAACTGGTGCTTACAAACTGCTTCAGCTCCACATATTTAGTTTCTAAACTCACAGTGGATACATACTCGAAAGAAAAACTTGTTTAAGTGGATTGCAAGTGAGGTAACTTTGCAACCAAAATTCAAAATTTGTGCTTAAATACTCAATAGCCAATGAGGGCTACTGAAATTAATTTGATTAGGGTAATGAGCATGAAAAAATTAACTGTGGCTATTGCACTTGTCCTGGTTTCGAAAGCTGGATGACTCTATCCATCAGATAAGTCGCTATCCAGTGGATAAGTGAAAACAAACCACACTATCCACTGGATAGTGATTTATCTGGTGGATAGCATTATCCACCTTTTAAACAACCTGGGCCTGGCCTATTGTTCTTTTGCCTATTTCTTACGTGGACCATAACTTAAATAAGTAGCTGCTTCTGGTAGTTGCTGAATTTTAATTCCACCAGGGTATGTGTTTTAAATTGCTCCAGATATGTGGCCAGTAATAATCACTTGTTTGTTCTGGACAGGTATATAATTGGCCCTGCTTTCCTTGTTAGCAATGCTTGAATGGTACGTGTTCTTGTTCTGGACTATTCTCTCTCTTCTGTAGACTCAAATAGTAATCAAACTGAGTGGACCCAAATAAGTGACCAGTTCGCCCTCCCTTCCACGGACATCCACTAAAGAGTAATGCAAGTCGGCATTATCCACCAACATCAGCAAGTCCACAAATCCTTCATTTGCTGGAGATGGGAAGTCACACTTGACAAGGTTGTGGCCACTTTTGGTGACTATTCTTCCAATCTTCAACCTTGTGGCTTCTAGTCACACTACAGGGGAATGTTTTTGTTTCAATTTCCAGTATTAACTGTCCATTCACACTTTCAATCTTAAATTGAAGGGTTTCGTGCAAAAAGGGCATATGTGACATTTTGGGGAGATTTTTATTTTTTGCAGGATTGAACTAATTTTTGGCAGACTGACTTGTTTTGACATGAAAAGCATCGTTGCATAATTGTTTTTGTTGATTTGCGCTTCGTTTTCGAGAAATAACTTATGCAAGAAGCTCAGTTTTCCAAGGGTATCTTTTGGATGTCTTTTGTCGAGTGAAAAACAAAAGAAACCTTTGTTTTGCTAAACGATGAAGTCACCGAAGCATGGTATTTGCCGCTAGTTTTATTATTCATATAATTACGCAGTTCTCCTACTGTTGCTTTGTTAGCACAAGCAAATAAGGCACTGAACTGGCCGGATGTGAGTTTGTTTTGTCGTGACACCGGTTTGATATGGGGTCGGTCAATTTTTTTTCCCGGTCTATTTCTCTACTTCTTTCAAAAATCAAAACATCTATTTAAAAAAAACCATGCTGTCAAAGCTGCTTAAAGTAACCGTTTAAGTTTGTGCTGCGTCAAAATCCACCTTGGAAGGATTCGCTCCAAAAGATGCTGCTCAGAAAACTAAGTTTTTGTTCATACGTTATTTCTCGAAAACGAAGTGCAAATCAACAAAAACAATTATACAACACTGCTTTTCATGTCAAAACAAGTCAGTCTGCCAAAAATTAGCTTGATCCTGCAAAAAATAAAAATCGGCCCAAAGTGTCACATACGCCCTTTTTGCACGAAACCCTTCAATTGTCAACAGCATGGTTTGAAAAGTCTCCACAGAGTTATTCAGGACATGGGCTTTGACTTTTTGATAGGGCTTCTTTAACTCAAGAGCTCCAATCTCTTTATCATTCAAAAAGGACTCGCTTGAGGTATTGTCCAGAATTGCATCCACTTTGACCTTCTTTCCTTGTGCTTTCACCCATACTGGAGTGGTATGCAGAGAGTAGGTGTTGCCAATACTTCAACTCAACAGCATTTGTAGTTTTTTGACCATAATTTATTCCACAAGTCCAGCCAGTTGTTTACAAAGCCCAAATTCTACACGACCAAACCCACGTCCTCACTTGCGGGTTACATAGTTTGTACTTAGTACTTCACATAATTTCCACCTGATGTCAAATCCAATTAAAGATAGAAAACTTAACTTCTGCGGTGGTAACAGTAGGCTTCATCTAAGCATCCTAAGTTACATGTCATAATAGTTCGCGTTCCAGGTCCGCCTTGTACCTCCTGTGATGCCGTGGTACTGGATACCCCAGGGAAAGTTTAACTGTTCCCACAGAAAGCATTTTAGCATTTTACAGTTGCTTCTTGTAGTTTTGTCAGTTAATGCACTTATTATATTACTGTATTTCCTAATGCTACTTCATAGAACACTCCTAAACAAACTCTGTGCTACAGGCAACTGGTTCAAATAGTGTTTATATTCTGTGAGCAGACTTGCGCTTGGTGAATCGCTCTTTGCTCGTGCATAACTCAAAGGTTAGGTTGCTTGCAGGCTAAATTGGCTTCAATGCCTGCTGATAACATAAATTTCTCATTGCCATTTTTTAGTTCAGGCTTACTCTCCTGATAGATCTATGTTTCAGATTACTTTTCCATCGATTCCAAAGAATTTTGACCTTTGCTGGATACAGATTCTGCAAATGTCACTCACTGCACATTTACTCAGCTCAGATCATAGCTAAGAGCACCTCAAAATAAGTCATTTGACTAACTTCCAGCACAAAATCTCATATAGAAGTGAAGAGAGGGTTGATTAGAAAACACTGGCATGTATTATTCTCTTGTAATCCTCGCTTTTTGCATACCATGGCGATTGTAACAGAGCATGTGAGGTTACAAGGAACATCACTGTACTTTGAACAAAAATTTTCAGTCTGAACCAAATAAAACATTTGAAAAAGCACCCACACAAAATAGATCTCAAACCCAACTTTTGACAATCATGGTTAATTTTGTTATTCCATTACACATTTCACTGCCTCTTTACGACCAGTTTGCCATAACATTAGTACTCAAGAACCTCAAAAACCACCTCTTAAGTTTTCATTCTACTTGTACCAGAAACAGGCAACAAAAAAATGCACTTTTCATTTTAAGAACTGCACTTGATGTAGGCTACACGTTTAACAAGTCAAAAATTAGTTCACCTCTTTGCTTTTGGAGTTTAACACTAAGCTCAAGTCTTACCAATGGCGTTGTGGCCATGCATTTTTCATCCACACAAATTAATTTGCACGTTCAAATTAGATTGTGGAGTCTTTGCCTTAATGTCCAATCTGCAACTACCATCATTGGCATCATTGATTTAAATGGCTTCAAACACTTTTCTGTTTTGGTGCATTTACACATAACAAACTCGAAAACTCCTTACAACTGTAAGATGTACTGGCAAACAGATTGAGTGACATGATTTCAACCAATACAGGTCTTTGTTTTCCTGAGTGTACAGTTCCTTGTATAATGAAGCTGGGAAGCTGTTCTCTCATGCATCACCGCTGCAATGCTTCAGTCAATGACCTGAAGGTGAATCCTTTCTGCAGGTGAAAAATGATAGTAAAAGTCACTTGATTGATTGTGGTAAATGGCCTTGTGATCCTTTACATCAGTAAATCTTGATTGTCGGACTGTGTAAAGTAGCCATTATTTCTTTGTATTTTTAGCATTCCAGTGATATAGTGATATACATAGTTTTCGATGGTTTCTTTTGAGTTGCGGACATCTTTTTGGTGCAGAGTGCACTATTGGGATGGTTTTGGGGGCTGCCTGGCACTATGGCACTGTGGCGCAAAGGTGTAAACTTTAATGTTTGTTTAATTAATTAATTTCAATTAATTAATTAGTCTAGCGGCAGGGAAGTGGTGGGGGTGGGGTGGGAAAGGTACACGTGAACTCTACATAAAACATGTTCCATCGCCGTCAGTTGAGTGTGAACATCTCAAAGCTATTTATTTGTTACAGGTAACCCCTTGCTCTCCTTGTGGTGCCATTCTCTTTAGAACGAAACCAATTTGGTCTAAACGCATGCGTAGATTAGTTAGTGTTCGTGGCTTCTATATTAGGTGGAGGATACATTGCATACGGAATCACGCACAAATGTTGAGTGGTTTTCCTTATGGTAGAACTCAACATGTAAGATGCATGCGTTCTAGCATTGTTAGTGTTATACACTATGTTTCCATGCGGTATTTTGTATGTCATGTCATGTGACTGAGGATGTCATGTGACCGTAAGTCTTGGACCATGAGTGAAAATACAACCTTGAGACATACGCACTGCTAAGGAGAAAAGCCCTAGCAGACTACCAAGTTAGATACAAACCAGATGTGAACCAAGCAGGGTTGAGTACTTATGGGACTACCATGCCAGAGCTATCAATTGCACCCTGCACTATCTGAGAGTGTCTCACTAGTTTATCACTTGCTTAAGTTCTTATTGGAGTGTAAAATTTAAACATGTGAAATGAGAGAGTTAAAGGTGGGTAATTCACTTGAATCACCCCCAGTTTCTTGGGTTTAGGTGCTGTGTACACATGAATGGTGCTATAGTAAACCATACAGTTATGTTATATGTTTTAAGTTTATGTCTAGATGTAATTATTAATTTAAGGAAAAGATTTGAGAACTTTTGCCTAGTACATTGCTGCGGTTGTTGTTGTTGCAGGTAATGTTTCAAACCAAGGAAACTGTGACTTTGAAAAGCAGCATGGAATGTGTGGGTTTGAAAATGATGTTGATGATGATTTTGACTGGGTGTTTGGAAGCCGAAACATTCGGTACTACAGACAGGGACCTAAAACTGACCATACAACGGCTAATACAACTGGAGAAGGTAAACCATTTTTATTCCTTTTTAGTGCAGAGTGCACTATAGGGATGGTTATGGGGGCTGCCTGCCGCTTAAAGGCACTATGGCGCTGTGGTGCTATGACGCTAAGGTGTAAACTTCAATGTTTGTGTAATTAATTATTTTATTAATTAGCATTGCAGCAAGGGGGTCGGAGGGGTTAGGTACCCATGTCAGTGTGCACTACTTAAAACTTGTTATACCTACAGTGCCGATCAGAAGAAACTGTTTGCGAATGGGTGTAGAATGGATACAGAATGGGTATGAGAATGTGAACGGAACGGGTACAGAAAGGATACCGAACGGAAATGGAACAGAAATGGAACAGATACGGAAAGGTTACGAATCACAATCAAAGTGGTTATGAGCCACTCAACTTGGAAAATGGATCGTCTGTAGACAGTGACAATTTTGATGCCACTGACTTGAGGTTTTAATCTGTAGGTTAAGTTAAAGATAAAGCTAAAACCCACTGGCATTGTTCAGAAATAGTGTGAAATGCAACTGTAGGAGAATAAACGAGTAGATGTAACACTCTTGAAAACATTTATGAAGTTATTGGTCCGAGAGACCGAGTTATCCTTGAGAGACCGAGTTATTATTGGAGAGGCCAAGACAATTATAAAGAAAGTACCGCTTCTTGTCCAATCACCAAAGCAAGTAATAATTTTCATTTTCATTCCTCTCATTTTTTTCACTCTTTATTTTCCCAGCCAGTATCAGTGATTTTTTTTCTCTCTTTGTTGCCTTATCTTATCTTAGAAATTAAAAAAATGCATTCAGCATAAAGTCACTATACCACAAGGACGGCACTGCATCTTGTTTGCTCAACAAAGTTAAGCCCTGTTCGGTGGCATTCATACCTGGATGTGTGACCAAATACGAATATCCTGTGTTGTAATAACTTTTTTTCCTTTTTTTTCCCCTTCCCTTTCCAAGGCGATATTAAAGACTGCAGATCTCCCAGCCGTGTGTAACATTGTCTCTTCTATTTCTCAACTATTTGTTCCTCATTTTGCCATGTCTGTATTCATGTGTATTTATTTACAATATCGTGTAAATAAACAGCAGAACAGTGGAACACGTTCAAATTCTCAATTTTCTTGACTGTCGATCATCTAAAACATTAAATCACAGCTTGAATTATTCAAAAAGCTCGAAAAGCTCGTCAATTTTGTGACTTTCAATGTCTTTTAGGGCAATCGAGTATGGTTAAACCTGTATGAGTGGACACCTTTGGGAAATGAGTTATTGAGTTATTTTTTTGTAAAAAAAATACCTCTTAGTCGGTGCGTCGGGTATGTTATGGACGGGTCAATGGGTGAGTGAGTGAGTGAGAGATGTATGTATGTCACACCAATCAGATTGGATCTACTATAAACAGCCAATCAAATTTCTTGTTGTCAAGGTAACTGGTATGTGAGAAGAGTTGATCCCGATAGAGTTCAGAACGGCCATATTTATTCTTCTATAAAAGAGGAGGAAGTATTCATATACTGAGTTTACTTTGACATTTTCTGTGGGTTAGGCTGAGGATTTTAGTTAAATGAACGAAATGAGCCTTGAGGTTTGAAACAGTTCGTGAGTTAGTAGTATCCAAATGAACGGGATATTTTCATTTTTAGTTACAAAGGTAACTTGATACTTTTGTTTTTCACGAGGAGTAAATTTAATTAGAAGTCGCGAATCGTTGCTTCTGGTTCTTAGGACATGTTTTAGAGGGGACGAGACTTCAGATTTGAAACAGTTCTAATGTTTGCAATAGTAAGTGCAGGTAACGATTGTTTTGTTCTCGATGCATGTGAATATAACGAGATATTTTTGTTTTTTAGTTACAAAGTGTAATTTGACACTCTTGTTTTCATAAGGGAGTAAATTCAATTAGAGCGGACGAATCGTCACCACTCTTTCCCATGAGATGTTTGCTATCTTTAGTAACAAATGGTAACTTAACACTTTTGTTTTTTATATGGGAGTAAATTCAATTAGAGCTGACAAGTTATCGCCTATGGTTCCCAGGATATTAAACAAAAAAGCTTTCATTTCTGGACGGTTTTTACGTCTCTGCAGTAGCAGTTTAATAGTTTTATTTGATGACATTCATTTCAGTCCGATATTTTAAAAGGTAAAAAGTATGAAAACTGCTCAAATTTTCTTTGAAAACTGCGCGGCACCAAGTTAAAGTGCAATATAATGAAATCAGACTTTCAACGTGTCAGAGGTTTTTTCTCTTTCTTTCTATTTTCAGTGAAGTTGTGTTGTGTTGTGTTGTGTAAAAAGGTAAACTTATGACTTGTATAAAATGCGAAAAAGTCTCTAAATTAACTTGAGTATTTTTGAGCAAAAACTCCCCTTGGGGGTTGGAAGGGTTATGTGATCGGTGAGTGAGGGAGTTATGCATGTGCGGATGTCACACCAATCACAGTGCGGGCTGTATCAAAGAAAGAATCAAATTGCCTGTTAGAAAATAAGATGGTATCTACATTAATCTGGAGATGTGTCAGATTACTTTAGTTTGTTCAGACAAACATTTTATGGCTTACTATTTAGCTATCTTACCATGACCGATGTAACATCGCATGGACATCATAAATTCCCAGTTTGTTTCTTGCTGTACATCACAGCCAAAAAAACTTGTCAAATTAACCAAATCGTTACTGTAAACAGCTCCATGAATGCTCCTATCTCCGACACTTCACACAAAAGAATAACTCTTGCACGCCTTGCGTGCCTATGTTGATTTTAGTGTACACGTTCACATTTAAACGAGCTGCAGGCTCACTGGTGAAATTTGTCTAAATAAAGTACTTACTTACTTATTTACTTATTGAAAACCAAGCCTCTGCCTCAGCTTCACAACCACCACCTCCGGTTAATTCTGATCAGCCATCGTTATCTACTCCTTTGTTTGGATTACCTGCGGTTACCATCCTTACACCTTCAGCAAAGCCAGAAGCTCAGTTACATCGGCATTACATTCTGTGGACCTCTGTTACATCTGCAGGTCAGCGCTTGCCCTTGCCATTGGATAGCTGCTGTTCTGTATCGCTTGTGAGCAAACTTCATGCTGATTTTATGGCCTCCAAATGACCTAATCTCAAGTATTGTCCCCTGGAGGAGCCTATTTCTGTAACAGAGCTCTTCAGATCCAAAGTCTAATCTTAAAGCAGTTGCCACCATGGAGATTCCTATCACATGGGAAACAAAAACAGAAACTGTCTTCATAGTCCAGTCATCTGATGAAGTTTTTATAGTCAAAGTCAAACTAATTGCAACAGAATTTCTGTCACCTCCAAATGATAGATACTGGTCAACTTACTAACATACTGAAAGTTCCCCAAAACTTGTGTGGTGGAACATGCTTAGATTAAGCTTTTTAATATTTTGAGCGTGTGCCACAGGGTTCCAACTTTGAGAAAAGTAATAAGAAATCGAACCACACAAAATAAAGTTGTTTTGAGTGGTTCTAAGCCATCTTGAACTACAATAAATGTTTATAATGTACAAAAATGTTATTAATAGATGAAAATATGAAAACATGCTTCAATTAAGCATTTTAATATCTTGGGCATGTACCACACGGTATGCAATTCAAGAAGAGATGTTTTTTTTTTTATTAAAAATTTAACTTTAATTGCAAGGAAGGCACTAATATTGTTACTAGCTTACACAAATGTATTTTTCTATTACTTTTTTCGAGCGGTTCTAAGCCATCTTAAACTGCAATAAATGTTTGTAATGAACAAAAATGTTATTAACAGATGAAAATAAAATAATTAGATTAAAACATATGATTTGAGTGGTCCCAGACTCCAACTGTATAGCATGAAATGCTGAGTAGTATTCAGGTTGTTTCACTGCATTGTCTGTAAGTTCTATACTCACGGAGTTTTATTATTACTGGAGTTTTATGTTTTCTCTGCAATATCTAGTTATATTTATTTCAGGGTTGTGCTGTGAGAAACGGTAAGTCTGAGTTATGTTGCACATTGTATTTTTATCACATGTAATCACATGTGGTTGAGTAAAATCTAAAGGATCAGTAATATCAAGCGTGTTTTCAGAAGCGATAAGGGCAATTTCTGCAACTTCTGAAAATACAAGTGAGATTAGTCATTAATTTTATGAGGAATCATGCAATTACATGTCTCTGACATAGAAGGCAAAATTACGGTTAAAGTTGAAAAGCCTTTTTTCACTCAAAGGCGCCCAAGTCGGCAATGTAGGAAGACTTGCTCAACAAACTGAAGAGAGATTAAAGCTATTCAACAAAGACTTGTTCAAAAAACATTTATTGTCGACATTGTTGAAGAAAGAACTACAAATATTCATTATTAGCTGCTAGAAAAAAGTTTTCTTCATGGATAAGAGACTGCAACAAGTAAAATCGAAGAACATTTCACTGTGGATGTTTCACCTCTTTTAACATGTTCAAAACAACAAACAACGAGGTCAAACAGTTTGGCAATTTGATTTCTTTCCCTGCTTTCAGCCTTTTTCTTTCTCATGTTTAAATCAGTACATAGACTGTTCCTTGAAGGGAAATTTTTTTGTTTTCTTAAGTGCAGCGGTAAGCTTGTTTATACTCAATAAAGCAAAGAAGCTTCGTGCGTCGGTTTATCCAAGTTTTTATCAACAAATAATTGTTATTTTGCCTCCACTACTATAGCCGGACACATAAACCCATAAAAAAAACCAATAACTGGAAAAAGTTGGGACCATGTATCCATGCTACAGCTATGGCGCAACCTTCGGGCTGAAAAGTATCTGCTCTTAGATTGTACTACAAGTTGAAAAAACTCTGATATTGATTGTTGTAAATGCACGAGTGGCGATTTTGTTCAAACTCCCTATGCATCCTGGTTGCTACGCAATCGATTAACCAGTCAGCATTGGGTAATCATGTCCTCTCTTGATTACCAAAAGTGCCCTAATTTAAGCAAAACTGCCCTCTCTCTCAACCAATCAGCGCCCAGTATTTTTTTTAATGCCACACACTTATATATATTCATACATTACTTACAATTTTAATGCAACCACTTAACAGTAATTTTGCTCTCTTTGTTATAATGTCACAAAGCGACAATGCTTCTTGTGTTCATAAACTGAAATTTTATAAATTGTACTGCGGTTAAATACATTAACACTTAATAATTCACAAGCAGAATCACTTACTGAAATGTTAATATGATTTCTTCCAAGAGAGTTTGCTCTTCAAAGACGTACGCAAGTACAATGCATCATGGACTGCTGCTTTTGCAGTGAGTCCGTAGACAATGGAGATCTGACGGTAACTTTGACGGAAAAGGTTGCAGAAACATTAATAGCATAAGCCACACACTCGACCAGTGCACAGTCCATGTGAAAACTGGCCAATGCGTACACAATAAATGCCATCTTGATTTTATTAGGTCCAAAAAAACTGGAGGCCGTAATGTTGAGCAGAATGAAAGAACAACCATTGCTTGCTGGTCCACCACATCTAGGTTTGTTTTTAAGAAACACTGTGGCCAACCCGAGAAGTATGAGGGCTGAAAATGAGGCTACGATGTTATCCCGGTATGTACAAAAGACTTCCAGGATAAAACACAAGAGGAGTGCAAAGTCATGAATAATGAATGGGTGGAAATTACGGTGCGGGGGAAATTAGAGTTTGCACAAGATCTACATGCTCCAGATGCTGTGTACCACCAAGCGTGCAGTGTCAACTTTCGGATGGGAAAACAGAGTCTGAAGAAGCATGGGAATGATACTGATTCAAAGCGTGCAAAGGGACGTCCAACGGACTCAAGCACTCGTGATCTGTTTTTCATTTCTCAGCTAAAGCGAAGGTCAATGAGGAGAGAGATTTGGGAAATCAAGAAAATCAAGGCTGCACTGGGACCAGAAACTTGCGCAAATATTCTTTTTTGTTCATGCAGTTCTAGGATGTGATACAACGTCAGGAATTCATGGGATTGGCAAGGGTTTGGCTATTAAGAAGATTATGAAGGATGCACAATTTCAGGAGCAAGCTGAGGCTTTTGATAATGAAGATGCCACAAAGTGTGATATCATTGCAGCTGGAGAGAAGTCCCTTGTTTGTTTATACAATGGCCAGTCTGACAAAAGTCTGGATTCGTTACGATATTCGAGATTCTGCCAGAAGATCACAACAGGGACTTCATTTGTACAGCCCAAATGTCTCCCTCCTACTTCTGTAACCGCTCTCTACCACAACCTCAGGGTTTATCATCAGGTACAGCAGTGGAGAGGTGCTGTGCTCCCACCACAAGACTGAGGTTGGAAACTAGTAGATTGAAGACTCCTACTCGTAAGAACTGACCTACCAGCAGCCCAAGCATCTTTGTTAAAGATTGTTAGGTGCAATTGTAAATCTGACTGTGTCTCCCAGAGATGTTCATGCAGAAAGTATGGACTGGATTGCTTGGCTGCATGTGGTACCTGTAAAGAACAGAGTTGCACAAATTCTGCGTCACCAGACCTCAGCGAAAATGATGAATAAACGTCAATTAGCCCCCACCCCACCATTTCCCATTGAAATCCCCCTCAGCATCCAGTTTGATCAGTTTAATTCCATCATTGAGGGTCCCCTTTACTTTTTTCGTGATGCATGAATGGGCGTTTTTTCTTTGCGTGAAGCGTGAATGAGGATTTTTTTTCCCGTGATTTGTGAATCTATATTTTTCCGTCCTCAGGAAACTGGTTTTTGATTTTTTGTGATCCATGAAAAATGCATTTACTTTCGCGTGATTTGTGAACCATCGACTTTTGTGGGAATAATTTTTCTCATTTTTGGAGATTTAAGCGTCATAAAAGCTTGTAAACTACACCAAACTGGATGTAAAAAGCATGACGGCCTGCCTTTCTCGACATCTCTTGACGCGCATGAGGATGGAGGACTGAGAACTAACCACAGCAACAGTGAACCAGGAGGGCTTAGAATCTAGTCTGTCACGCTGTGTCACACACGTGGGGTATCACACCATTTCGATCGAGAAAAGGCAGAAAATGGAGGGTTCTGCGGAAAAGGTGAGTTAATCTGTTAGTATCCACACTCCATCCAGCCTTAACTGATGTCTGCTCAACCATTGCTTCGATGTCATAACCGAAATATGTCAACAAAGTGTTAATGTGTCTTTTGGATTCTTTCTTTTGTCTTCACGAAGGTAGCATTTGCATATTTTATTCATATTGTCATCTTTATTGCTTGGTGACCTCGTGCATGACCTAGCTGCAGTCTGCACTGTCAACCTTTATAGTTAAATGACCATAAGGTTTCCATAGTTTAATTTTACAGCTACGTTACAATCAAAACAATGTTTTGTTGCTGTAAAAAATGTCAGCCTTAGTCTTGGTATCGATAAAACATGTGTCTGTGACCTTCTATCTGAGAGCCCACTTAAATACGGCTCAATAAGGACACCCCGATAATACGGACACTTTGGCATGTCCCCTCGGTGTCCGTATTAACGGGGTTCCACTGTACATGCATAATACCCAATCTACAAAAGATCTAGACATGCTGACGACGAGAGAGTCTGAAATTATCAAAATTTGGCCATGTGCAGATATATCTACTGTGGTACATTTCAGTATTGCCAGATACATTTTTGTAATGATTGTATTTGTATGTTTTGTGAAACGTGAATAGAATTTGCATTTTTACTTGAAACATGATTTAGCCTTTGCATTTTCCCGTGAAACGTGATTGCTTACTTTATTCTGTGAACGTGAAGCTTTTTTTAGAATTTTTCGTGATGCGTGAAAAGGCCAATTACTTTTGCGTGAAACTGTTTTCAGAAGAGGTATAGGGGACCCTCATCATTATGTAGAGGTTACCAGATAAGCCTAGAAAATGATATGCATTAAGGAATTGTTTTTCATGACCTGTTGAATTATGGACCAAACCCTGAGCCTGTTACGTCAAACATCACTAGATCCTTGAAATGTTGCACAGTTTTTTTTCAGATTCACCAAACGTGTTATGCAAGTAGTAGAAAAAATACATTTGTGTTAGCTAGTAACAATATTAAAGCCTTTCTTGCAATTAAAGTTAAATTTTTAATAATAATAGAAAAGACATCTTTTCTCCAATTGGATATCTTGTGGTACATGCCCAAGATATTAAAATGCTTAATCCGAGCATGGTTTCATATTTTTATCTATTAATAACATTTTTGTACATTATAAACATTTATTGTAGTTCAAGATGGCTTAGAACCACTCAAAACAACTTTATTTTGTGTGGTTCGATTTCTTATTACTTTTCTCAAAGTTGGAACCCTGTGGCACACGCTCAAAATATTAAAAAGCTTAATCTAAGCATGTTCCACCACACAAGTTTTGGGGAACTTTCAGTATGTTAGTAAGTTGATCACCATCTATCATTTGGCGGTGACAGAAATTCTGTTGCAATTAGTTGGACTTCAAACCAGAGGATGACTGGACTATAAGTACAGTGAAAGCTGCACTAGTAATCTACATCATTGTGATTTGATAATTGAGGGATATCAGTACATTACGTCTAAAGACAGGGCTTTTGAATCACTCTTGTCACAAAACTATTCAGTTATTCTGACAATAGAGTGTATTGGTGTCAGTATCTATCATACTGATAATAGTCCTGCTGTTAAGAGCCAAAAATAACCAGAATTGTTCATTTTGTGATAGAAGCATGAAACCTCCCAGGATGACTAACCTCTATAAGGTAAACATTTTCTGATATGGAGCCATCCCAAATTTCCAACTAGAAGCACGCTACGTGCATGTCAAAAAATGACATATTAGGCCCCTACATGGGAGTGAGGCTTAGTTAAAATGCTTATTTTTAAGCCTTTTCCGGAGTACTTTGCCTAGATTTCTTGCTTTTTAATATAACAGCAACTTATAAAGTATCTGGGAGTCGAAAAATTTGTCACGTGATTGGTCACGTGACCATCATTTTCAATAAACAATAAAATAATAGCGAATATTGCATTAATACGATTAATGCTTTTTTCCTCCTCTTTCTTGTTTTTCGTTGCAAATAAAAAGAAGTAATTATTTTGAACATAGAGTAATAAGATATTCAAACTTAGAAATCTGTGTTTTGGCATGCACAAAGTCATATTGGGGCTTTGCATCAAATTGAGGCCGAGACAAAGGATGGATCTATGTTGGCTATTGAGGTGATTTGCTTAAGTCAGGCTTAATGGGATATAACTAATTTCAGTGCGGAATTCAAGAGAAAACTCTTTATTGGTTTAAATCGTATTTGACTAAGCGCACACAATGGTGCTCTGTTAATGGCTGTCTCTCTGACTTCACCACTCTTAAATGTGGTGTGCGACAGGGAACGATCCTTGGTCCTCTTTTATTTCTAATTTATATTAACGATTTGCCTAACTGTCTATCATTTAGTATACCTAGAATGTATGCTGATGACACCCACATTAATTGCGCTGGTCCTGATTTGCATCCGATTCAGTCTAGTCTATCTGACGACCTTGAAAAACTAAGCAAATGGCTTGGGTCTAACAGACTTACCATTAACGCTACAAAAAACGGAATTTATATTGATCGGCTCCAGGTAAAGATACACTCAAACTCTCCAATAATAATGTTCCGATTGAACAAGTTTCCTCTGCGAAATCACTTGGAGTAAATGCCAATGAAAATCTGATGTGGCATTCCCATGTCAACTGTGTAAAAATATTGCTTCTGCAATTGGAGCCATAAATTTAGTTAAGGTAATTCCCTTGAAGTTGTTCTACTATCACACTTTTTTTGCAACTTGGCATAATTAACATTCATGATATGAACATTAATGCAGTAACAAAATGGGGTCACTGTGCTTGTTAACGCGTCAGCAGGTACTTAAAATGGGGTGTTTTTACTGGTTGTACGTTAAAAATTCAAATCAACTTCATACAGAATTGAATTAGGTAGCTGCCGGTTTCCCACCATGGTGAGTTCGCCCCTACATCGACTCAACTTGATCAAGTTCGCCCCCAACCAGATCGAGTCGCATATAGAGATTATTCCTTGTTCTTTCACTCACTGCCTTATTAGACTACTGGTAGCGAGAAAACTTCGCTTGGTGGCGAGGTGACTTCGCTTGGTGCAAGTTGACTTCGCTTGGTCACGACTGGGAGTTCGTTGGTGGCAAGACTCCCTGATGGCGAGACTCCCTGATGGCGAGATGACATAAACATACATAGACTGAAATGATTCTTCAAAAACTTTTAATAACTCGATGACAACTACGTAAACACGAACACAAAATTTTGGGAAGAACTCGAAAGAGAAATCTTATAGTAGGGGTGAACTCTCCATGGGGCGAAACCGGTATCGTTCCAGAATTAAGAGTCACTGACTGAAAATATCGAGAATGGCTGGCCAGGTTGGAAAAATCGAAATTCCTGAAACTTTGCCTAAAGAACCCTTTTAGGGAGCCACTTTCGAAAATATTATTACGATTTTCTTAGAATTTAAAGTCTTCGAGAAATTCGCAAAAAACGAAAATATAGCTTTTTGCCTCATTAAATGTGCAAAAAATATCTGGAAAATTGACAGTTCTCGGTATTCGCATTGAAACAATTTACAAAACTAGAACTCGGGGTAAACTTAGCATAAGAGCTTTAAGTTTCTTCTATCTATCAATAGGAAGTTTTAAATTTTTCAAGCATTTTGAAGGATTCCGTCGACCGTTGAAGAATTGCCTTCTAAAGCCCCTATGAAAACGGCAAAAATTGCGTAGTTTTTACGGGCTCAAAACGCATCTTGGTATGTCCGATATGGAACTAAAACAAGTACTGTGCAAAAGAGTGTCGTTTCTACTATAATAATATGGAAAAAAATTTCTGGACAATCGAGGTTCACATAGGTAAAATGTAAAAGTTCGCGACAGTTTCTTCTCAAATTTGAATAATGTGGTATGTTCAAAGAACTCTATTGTTGAGCACTCTAGTCTGTTTTTGTTCCGTTTGTGGGCCTTGCTTTGTGGGAAATATACAAAAAGAGAGTTGATCCATGTCGTTATTACAACATTGTTTCATTATTTCCCGCAAGGTACACAAAACTACAGACAAAGCCCAAAATATAAGTTCAAACACGCTACATGTATTACGTGACTGGCGTCACGTAATATTTATTTTCAGTTAGCTCCAATTGGAATTACTAGATTATTGAGGATTAGACACTTGCTTATAATAGAGACATAGCTGGGTTTGTCTTTCCCGTTTATATACACTTGATTAGTGTGCGAATATTCGCAAGGAGACTGGTCTTTTAAAGTATCAGTTTTAACCACTATTTGTCGATTTTGATCTTCATGGAAAACGGATTAATCAGAAGCACTAAATGAAACGAAGAGGCTTTATTAATGTGATCCAGCTAGACCAAGGAAGCAGGTTTTCCTGAAAAATAGAATAAGACTGTTTGATGTCTATCCCGCGATCTGACCTCGGTTGGAATTCGGCCTAGTCCAAACGTCGTGCTTCTGCTGTGCCGAACTCAAATAAATTTGGCCCGGCAGTAGCATGACAAAAAGCTATGAAAGATTCAAACGTCGAATTTAATTCATTCGCGCAGAAGATCAGAAGAAGTTTGCTTTGCTGAAGACCTTTTTAAATGCTAGAAAGCAAGTGCAGCTGATGCTGCAGGATATGAATTCACAGGGACGGCAGAGTCTTTTTTCAAGTGAAAGAAATAGGGGCGGGGGGGGGGGGAAGGTGCGGGGCTTGAAATCGAGCGGTGCCGGCGCAAGTTTGTAGAGGGGTCTAGGGGCATCCTCCCAAAAAAACCTTTTTAAGTCTAGGGGCTCGGAAATGGTATTTTTGACGTTCTCCATGGTGTAGTTCTTTAGAAAATCAACCTAGTGGATGAACCCCCCCGCCCCCCCCCCCCTCCGTGTGTGGGAAGGAAGTGCACGCTGCGGAAAGGTTAAAAGTATGTAAACACGAAAAGCTTCTTACAGATTTGCTACAAGGTTCTAGCTTTGTGAATTCTTGGTAAATCTGTAGTCAACCAGACTTTTTTCATTTTCTTTTCCTTCCTATTTCTTCATTTGTACCTCATACTAAAACAAAATAAACTGTCATCGTGGTAAAAAGTGGAGGGGAGGGGGAAGCTTAAGTCCCCACACTGGCTCCGCCGTCCCTGGTATAGTTCGGCACGTGCATGGCAAGAGCACGCCGTTCGAAGCGAAGTCGCGCTACTGCCGTGCGGAACGGCATTAGGCCTGCCGTGCTATAAGTAGTCGCGCCGACTTTAATTCAGCCTGCTGAACTGACTGCATGCATGGTTTCAAACGTCGTGCTACTGCCGCGCTTGAGTCGAAGTTCTCGGTATTCGGATTGAAACAATTTACAAGACTAGAACATGGGATAAACTAAGCATACTGAAAACTTTATATTAAATTAAATTTTGAGGGGTTCCGTCGGCTGTCGAAGAATTCAAGCCCCTGTGGAAACGTCAAAAATTGGGTAATTTTACGGGCTTAAAAGTCGTTTTAGTTTGCCCAATATCGGGTAGAAACAGGAGCCATAATCGGGGACGGAGACCGTAAGCATGCGCCATCTCAAGTATTGGGGTTGTCCCCATGATATGGGACAATAATTCTATTTTTAGAACAAATTGCGCCATCACTTGCGGCACACGCGTACATGCTGCGAGGATTTTTGCGGATGTCGCGCGGGGGAAATGGCGTCCGAAATTCCCGAAATGTTTCATGTTTTTGCCCCACAACTCAACGCATTTACGTCTGTTGGAATTTTGCTTAAGTATTTTCGTCGTAAGCTGCTCCAGTTTGAGTGAAGTAAGACAGTGTCGAATTTAGGCATGTTCCGCTGTAAGCTTACATATATCGCTGACCAAGTTGTGTTCCGACTGATGCTTCTTTTACATGAGCTGTACATTACTCCACTTTAAATTTCACATATGTTGAAGATTAACAGCTTTTCCATTACACAGCAAAAAACTAGCTGGATATATTTAGATAGAGCAGAGCTTCAGGACTTCATAGTTTCCTAGCTCCTCTTGCCACACGCTTGCGAGGAATTTGTCAGTCTAAAAGTAAAACAAAATAATTGCTAGTTTGAGTTTCGCTTGAATTGTAAGCAACGCTTGATGTTTCATCAAGGCTTAACAACTTTACGTCCGTAGATACTGCTCAGTTTTATTCGTGTAAAAATCCAGTAAATTCTCTGTTGTCGATGAATGAGAGCGCCCGCTGATGCGTGTTTTGTAGAGTCAGTAAACATGACAAATTGTACTTCCGCCGCACTTTCGTGTGAAAGCGTACATCGAACTCAAACAATAGCTCTATAGTTTTTAAATGTGTTTAAGATTGATAAATGTTTGAGAACATATTAAAAGCTAAGCTGAAATATGTGAATAAAGCAGAAACAATCAGCAAAGTTACGATGATGCTTTCTTTAATCAACTTGGAATAACGATTTCGATTTTGATGATCGAGTTATCAAAACTCCTTGTCTATTGTCATTTTCGCAGTGTAAAACTTCACTATGCTTATGTTGAAGAAACACGCATGATGTTAGTAGCCTTTTTTGCATTCGTGAAATTTGTTGCAGCATCTCAGCACAAAAAATAACGAAAGAAATCTTTGTCAAAATTTGTTGACAATTGAAAACACCGACTCGGACTTGAAAGTGCACGAGCTGCATGCACTATGCAAATGAGCTAATTGTACGCGTCAGACTTTCCTTTCAAAAACTTTTGCAAACTCACCAAACAAGCAGAGACAATAAGAAACCATCAAAACAGGTTTTGGTTATGATTAAACATTGTCTGAGAAACTCACAAATTAACTCAATACCAGAATAGAGAGTTTTCTTGCTATATTCTTAAGCATACACGTAAGCTTACAACTAGAATGAGCAGATCCTATTATTCATTCCCAGCGCGAGATTGAAGTCTTGTTTTCGACCCTGAAAAACCCACCTTTTCCTTTAGCTCAGAGCATAAAACTACGTATAAACGCCCTGGTTCATATTCCCTGCCTTATTCCCTGCCATCGCTGTGAAAAATACGCAAGAGAATCTCTCAACTCTCACCATTTGATCACGCAACGTGACAACATCCACGCGAGAGCCCCTGACATGTGCGTGAATCTGCGCGGATATAAGACGTCAGGATGGCGCAATTTGTTCTAAAAATAGAAAAATTGTCCCATATCATAGGTGCGCGTGAATCCCGAGACTTGCGGTCTCCGTCCCCGATTATGGCTCCTGGTAGAAATAAATACTTTGATTAACTTTTGGTCTTCTTCAATCAGTATTTGGAACAAAAAATCTGGGCAGTAAGAACGCACGCCAGCAAACACAAACGTTTTTAAGGCTAGGTGAACTTTTTTGCATAACTGATGAAAACTGAAAAGTCTCTTCATAGAATGACTACTCGATATATTTCTAACTGTGTTGATTTGTCGTTGTTGGTGCCTTCAATTACCTAGCCTTAATAGTTTCCAAATAATAAAGAAAGAGGGAAAATCGATGGTTAAACTGATAACCGTTTACATAACACATTATTCCCTGTCATATTTTTCGTCTCAATCCCCGTAAAAGGTACCACGAAAGCTCTCGTGGTGGACCTTTTGAAGATTAACCCCGAAAATGTACCACGAGCACCCCAGTTATTTTTAGTCTCGATTTCAAACAGTCTTACTCTATTTTTCAAGAAAACTTGCTTCCTTGGTCTGGCTGGATCACGTTAATAAAACCTCTTCGTTTCATTTCGTGTATTTAATTGATTCGTTTTCCATCGAAATCAAAATCGAGACACATGCTAAAATTTACTTTAAAAGACCAGTCTCCTTTCGAATATTTGCGGGCTAATCGAGTGTATATAAACGGGAAAGACAAACCCAGCTATGTCTCTATTATAAGCAAGTGTCTAATCCTCAATAATCTAGTAATTCCAATTGGAGCTAACTGAAAATAAATATTACGTGACGCCAGTCACGTAATACATGTAGCGTGTTTGAACTTATATTTTGGGCTTTGTCTGTAGTTTTGTGTACCTTGCGGGAAATAATGAAACAATGTTGTAATAACGACATGGATCAACTCTCTTTTTGTGTATTTCCCACAAAGCAAGGCCCACAAATGGAACAAAAACAGACTAGAGTGCTCAACAATAGAGTTCTTTGAACATACCACATTATTCAAATTTGAGAAGAAACTGTCGCGAACTTTTACATTTTACCTATGTGAACCTCGATTGTCCAGAAATTTTTTTCCATATTATTATAGTAGAAACGACACTCTTTTGCACAGTACTTGTTTTAGTTCCATATCGGATATACCAAGATGCGTTTTGAGCCCGTAAAAACTACGCAATTTTTGCCATTTTCATAGGGGCTTTAGAAGGCAATTCTTCAACGGTCGACGGAATCCTTCAAAATGCTTGAAAAATTTAAAACTTCCCATTGATAGATAGAAGAAACTTAAAGCTCTTATGCTAAGTTTACCCTGAGTTCTAGTTTTGTAAATTGTTTCAATCCGAATACCGAGAACTTTGTCAATTTTCCAGATATTTTTTGCATGTTTAATGAGGCAAAAAGCTATATTTCGTTTTTTGCGAATTTCTTGAAGACTTTAAATTCTAAGAAAATCGTAATAATACTTTCGAAAGTGGCTCCCTAAAAGCGTTCTTTAGGCAAAGTTTCAGGAATTTCGATTTTTCCAACCTGGCCAGCCACTCTCGATATTTTCAGTCAGTGACTCTTAAGTCTTGGTTGCTTGAAAGACAAAATTTTATGTTGAAAGTAAAGCTTCTTTTATTCACATAAGCAGTATTGCTTTATTTAAGCTGTTTTTGATTGCCTGGTTGTGGGAATATTGCACTTTTTTGGACGGTTCTGTGGTTAGCTTGAAGTCCTCGCCTTGGCCAAAATACACCCAGTACGGAACTATTTTCCAAAAATGCAATACTAAGGAATCGCCTTAAGTCATTTGTGCCTCAATCACCCTACTCTGCATATGCAACATCACTAACTCAACCTCACTTTGATTACTGCAGCCTAGTCTGGAGTAATTGTGGCAAAACACTATCTAACAGGCTACAAAAACTACAAAACCATGCTGCATGAGTAATAACTTCATCGTCGGGCTATGACGCTGATGTCGATTCCTTGTTTGACAAACTCAGCTGGAAAGACTTGCAATTTCAAAGTCAAATTCAGAAAGCTCTAATGGTTTTCAAGTCTTTAAACGGTCTGGTTTCTGAATATCTCACTTCTAAATTTGTAACACGAAATGAATCAAATTATGCTCTGAGGGACTCTGTTAACAAACTTGTTGTTCCCTCTCCGAGAACTAACTACATGAAAAATAGCTTTAGTTACAGCGGCGCAACCCTTTGGAACAGCTTACCCTGTAATCACGGAAATCAGGATTATAAGTAGAATGTTGCTGTAAGTTAATATGATATTAGGATTAGAATTTTAGGTTCAGGATCTTAGACATGTTATTCTTACCGCATTTAAATAATGATTAAAGATTAAAGACTAAAGATGACATTTCTCACAGACATAAAATATACCATCCAGTAGGTCGTATTACAAGTTTCCTTGTTTTCTCATTTAAGTTTAGAACGTACTTTAAAAGCAACCTAAACAAATTCATAGGCTGCATTACCTAAATTGACATGATGTATTTTACATTTTAATGCTGTTTACATTTTTTCTGCATTTCCTTTGAAAAATACTGCAGCAAAGTGATTGGAAACTCTTGTTCTCTCAAAAAATTAACATATGCTTGAAGGCTAATCTTGACCGTACCAGTTTGTGTAGTTGTGGTGGAAATTACAACTAAAAGAACCTTTATTCAGCCAGTGTTTTAAAAAGCAGACTTAGGAACCTTATAGCCAATGAAAGCTGTTTTTCAAAACGTTTTCTTCAGACCAAAAAGTTCAAGTACCTGATCTATTCCGGCATATTTGAAAGTTTCAAATGCGAAATAGAAAAGGTGTCTCAATCACAGTAAGCAAGTAACTCAAGAAAATCATGTCAATCAAAGCTATATAAATTGACTCTGTATCTCAGCCTTGATTTGATGCATAGTTTTGATATTACGTTTTTGGCACATCCAAAACATACATTCAAGGTTTGAATTTCCTAGTCTAGATAATAGAATCTACATTGCAAATAATAAAATTGGTATGTAAAAAATCATCGTCATTCGTCATTCATCATTATCATTTTATTTCTTAAAAAAACCTACATTTTACTGTTGGACTGGCCCACGGATAGCTATGCTATTCTAGGCGGGCTAGTCTATCAATAGTTACAAATGATTTATTATTATTACTTTTATTACTATTATTATTATCATGATAAATAGAGAAAAATAGAAATTTAGAAAAAAAGTGAACAAAATAAAAATAAAAAGTGGGAAAAGAATGTGATTTAATAGATAATATATTTTTTTGTTTGTTTGATTGTTGGTTGGTTGTTGTTTTTTTTACTACTGCTACTGGCATTTTAATTTAGAAATGATCCTGCAAACCTCAATGAAGGAATCTTCATCTTCGAGAACACTTAGTAGTTTGTTTTTAATTCTGAGTTTGAATGATTTCTTTGGTAGTTCTAAAAATGGTAATGATTTCATTAGTGCGTATTTCTTTGCTGGTAATTGAACATGGTCTCGTGACTATCACGTGACGTAATTTAAGACTCAAAGACAATGGTTAATTTGGTGTGGTATTAAAAAAGCAAGACATGAGGCATAGTAATCCCAGAATGCAAAAAAATTGGTATTTTGTATCAGCCTCGTTTCCATGTAAGGGCCTTGTATGCCATATTTTTGACATGCGCATTCCATGGTTCTGGAAGAAAATTTGGCATGGCTCCATATCATGAAATATTTGTCTTACAGACGTTAGTAACCCGGGCAAGTTTGATGCTTTTATCAAAAAACGAACAATTTAGTTCCTTGACAGCTGGACTATAATGGAAGGTACAAGAGATTTGATTCTCATGCAAGAGACGAATATGGTAGAAGCCATTCCTCAGGTACATGTGTACTACTAGAAGTACCATCCATTGAGAGCTTAGTACAGTGTTTCCAGACTATTATAAACACTCACTCTGTGACAATTATGAACTCAGAGGAGTGCAGATTAGTACATATGAAATAACTGCAATGAATAGGGTGAGAGAAGAAGACAGTGACCTCAATCTGCTCAAACACATAGGTGATGTCACAACTCAAATCAACTTCACTACGATTACCATAGCTTTCACTCTCATCTATCGGTCAGTTAAAATAAGCAATGATATTTCTGTGAGACATGCATCTGTACATGCTATTTTTAGAATTGCTGCGTACCGCAAATGATCAAACACTCATAGTAGCATGTCTAGCTACAGCCTGACTTACAATCTTAGATCGTCTTGTTGATAATTGGATTAGTTCTTGTTTATCAGTGAAATGGAAGTTTGCATTCAGATTAAAACAAAATCATTCCTCTTCGATTTTTCATCAGATATCTAGCTTTATTCCATTTATCTCCAGCAGTAAGTAAAAAACACAAATTTTATATTTGCGAGGAAACAAGGGTATCAAGTTACAAAAGTTGGTGTGAAAAGTAAAATTGTCACATTTGCTACTTCTGCATATTATTGAATTTAGAATGACTGAAACTTGGTGTAAAACACCACAATAAAATTCAAAGCCGTCTTGACAAACGGTAATTGTAAGTTATTTTTGGACCTTGAAAGAAAATGCAAACATGAAACACAGACAATGCTAAGATTATGTCTTATCAAGTTTTGTGCACTCATATTCTGCAAGGGATAAAGGCCTAGGTGACTAGAAAGGGAGAGGACGGTATAGGTGAGGGCCCATGTGACTACTGTATCAGAGCCATTAATTATTGCACTATGCACTATCTGAGATTGTCTCACTAGTTTCTATTGCAAAGACCACATCTTGTTTTGCAGTTAACAAAGATTGCAATTATTGCTCAAGGCTTTCTGTCGTCTTTGTCTAGTATAGTGAACAGCATGGAACTTGATCTTGTTCACACCCTTTTTTTTGACCGTGGCCATCACCTCACATGCAATTTCTTGGCAAGTTTTTCTCAGGCTTCCGTATGAAAGCTGGAGTCATGAAATGCAAACGGTTCTTCTTCCTCGTGGTTGTCATTGTTGTTGTCGTAGTATTTCGTTGCCAAATGGGGGCTCATGGTCTCAGAGGCTCCGAGCAAAGAGTGTGGGAACTGGCAATGAGAATGTGACAGCTTGCTTTTAGTCCATCAGCTGAGGGCATTGTATGGCTCACTTAAGGGGAACAAGTATAACTTAAATGTAACTGGGTGGAAGTTCCTGAGTACATTTGAACGGCTGCATTTTTTTCGAACGGTTGACCTCTGCCGTTTGAATGGCTGAATGTTTTTCTGACCCAGGGTGGTAGTTAAAAGGCTTGTCAGTAGCCATTTGGACAAAATCTCTTGGACAGAATGACATCATAAAATGCAGCGTGGCTGTTGAGTACCGTTCAAAATGGCAGCAACAATGTCAAATTTTGGGTTTTTTCAGAGGTGAATTTCATATGTAAAACCTGCACTTTAGAGGCTGAAACTTCAGTGAGTGGCTAAACTTAGTGTGAGGTTGTTACTGGCATTGACAAAAAATATATGTTTTTTGGAGTGACCTCCTCCTTTAAGCATTATAATCAAAGGCTCCTTGGAGCTACCTACATTGTAAGAAAGCCCTTTCAAAGAAAGCATTTGCCAACTCAGAGAATGAGACAGCCCCCAGTCTCTAGCAGCCTCAATCGTGGCCAAAATTGGTTGGGACTTGAGCTAGATCACATATCCCCCATCCCCCCTAATCAATGTTGGAAAATTTTGCATTTTTTCTAACAAAAAGGGGTAAAAATCACATGATTATCAACATTGTAAGTTGGGGGAGGGCAGAACTTGCTTGCGGTCCCAACTTTTTTGTCTAGGATTGCTGGCTTCTCCAGTGGGGTGTTGTTTCTAGTGAAGTGAATGGAGTTGGAAACATTTTGTTCTGCATTAAGTAAATTTTTGATTTATCCCTAGTGTGATTTTTATTGATTTTGTTTTCTGGTTTTGATCAATTTCCTTGCTTTTATTTTCATTTATAGGTTTCTATCTGAATATTCCCTTTAAATTTTTTGATATCACCCAAGGACAAAAAGCACGCTTACTAAGTCCTGTTATTTCGTCTGGATCTGCTCATTGTCTTAAGTTTTACTATTACATGGGTGGAACTTTTGTTGGAGAACTGATTGTCTACACACAGAAAAATGGTGAACCTTTGTGGCAGCTCATAGGTGACCAAGGACCTGTTTGGAAGAAAGGTGTTATTCCTCTGAACATTACAGAAAAATTTCAGGTACGTTACTGGTAATGTTAATATCAATGTGTTTTATTAAGTGATGAAGTCGTGTGCCAGCTCTTTATGTTGGCACAAAGAAACTGAGGATGAGAGGATTAGAGGATGTTAAGATTTATCCCTTCGAACTGAAGTGCACTGGGAACCAACTAAATGAAAACAATGTCATTTTGCAATTGTCCATCTTTGTTTTGCTAATGTGCAGATGTTTGATACGCAACTGGTTAATATGGATAGAGGATTCGAGTCTGGAGTGTAGGAGTGAGTATTGTACTTTATCCGATAAATTTGAGCTCGCTAACAAACACATCCAATCTTCAAAACACAAATTCGACATGCAAATCAACTCAAGCCTCAGAGATGGACAATAATTTTCAAGGTCAGATCAGTGTCTGTTGAGAATGTACCAGATCAATCCCCAGGCACATTGGACAGAAACCAAACACAGTGTCTTGACATGATTAATCAAAGTGGCTGAATCACTCAACTTTGAAAATGGATCGTCCAGAAACAGTGACAATTTTGATGCCACTGACTTGAAGTTTTAATTTTCCCAGGCGATGTCAGTCATCTTTTTTCTTTCTTTGTTACCTCTTGAGAGAAAAACAATTATCCAATGTAGAGTCATAGTACCACAAGGACAGCCCAGCATCTCGTCTGCTCAACAAAGTTAAGCCCTGTTCAGCGGGGTTTATTCTTGGATGGGTTACCAAATAAGAATACCCCATGTTGTAATAACAAGCCTGCAAATCGTTTTTGTCTATAAGCAGGTCATTTGTCCGGCCAAGGACAAGTTTTGAACTGACAAAGAGCCAGTCTGGTGGGACAAAATTTTGTTGTTGTTACAAATTTAAAATAAGAGACATTTTATACATTTTGGTATTTCAGTGTAGACCCTTCGCCAAAATGTTGCTTGCAAATTCAAATGGCTTAAAAGTAAAGTCAATCGGGTGAAAAATCGATACTAGCACCAGAAAGGGGACCTTTACATTAAGTCAGGTATTATTTTACAGATGAAAATTGAAAAATGCACAAACATTAATACCCCTATGGTAATAGATGTCCAACAGTAGCAATTAAATACTGAAAGAATGAAAGACGTGAATGCAGCCATAACACTACTGGAAAAATGACCTGAAAAAATTTCAGGCTCTGAACGTGATTCGAACCCATGACCTTTGTGTTATCGGTGCAACGCTCCACCAACTGAGCTATCAAAGCCACAGGTTACAAACTTTTGTGAGGAAAACAAAGTTTGCGTTCACTCACTTGGTCTCACTTTGTATTTGTTTTTTTTCCCGCGTATCAAGTTTCCCATAATGTCTAAGGAAAACCATGGGAAAATCCTGCATGGACAGCTTGTCAGTATAAAACTCACAATAACATTCAGAGAATTGAAGATTGGCTGAAATGTATTCTACTTTCTAGTGCAGAGTGCACTATTGGGATGGTTTGGGGGTTGATGTTGCTAAAGCACTATGGCAATAAGGCAACAAGGCACTATGGCAATATGGCAATAAGGTACTATGGCAATATGGCAATAAGGTGTAAAGTTTAATGTTTGTATAATTAATTAATTTCAATTAACTAATTAGGCTTGCAGCAAGGGGGGTAGGATGGGGTAGATACTTGTGAGCACTACGTAAAATGAGTGGTGCATGTACCTACGTTACCTCTTTGATCACTTCAAAAAGCTATATATTTATTTCAGAGAGCCCCTTGCTCTCCTTGTGGTATTTTTCTCTTTAAAACAAAACCGATATTTGCTCTAAATGCATGCGTAGATTAAAAAGTGTTAGTGTCAACTACATATCAGGTGGAAGATACATTTTTTACAAGATCACACACTAACGTTGAGTGCCTTTCCTTGTGGTAGAACCTAATAAGTCATACGCGTGCATTCTAGCATCGTTAGCACGATACAAAAATGCTACTGTGACTGCATGTCTTTTAGAATTACGCCTAACTTGAAGAAATATCATCTGTTGTTTCCAAACTACACTAGTGCGTTTATTTCATCCTTTAATTGTCTCTATCAAAGAGACCAAAATGTTCATACCCACAGCCAAAACTCTACTGGGTAAGTAGCATTAAAACTTGTCAAATTGTATAAAAAACCCAGGAAACTGCTCAAATATTGCTGCAGACTCCGTGGTACCTACTGAAAGCATAAATGTTATCAGTCTCTGATGGGACTCATTCACCGATGAAGGATACAATCTTGTTCAAATAGCGCTGTTTACTCTCAATACTTCTTGTTGAAATGTTCTCAGTTGTATTAATCAATATCAGTGTGTATTTTAAATTTAAGTGGTTTTATTGTTAATGCCAAAGGTGGCAACAGAATGTGCTGTTTCTGTGACAATTTGATAATTAGATTAGTTCTTGTTTATTGGTCAAAAGAAAATTTGCATTTTAAATAAAGCAAATCGTTCCTCTTCCATTTCTTAATCCGACATTCAATTTTCTTCCATTTATCTCCAGCTGTGGAAAGAATACAAGCACATCTTGGGTGTTTTTGAGAAAACAAGAGTTTCAGGTTACAAACTTTTGCAAGGAAAACAAAAGTATTAAGTTACAAACGTTTTTGTGAAGAGTAAATTGTCACGTTCGCTGCTTAAATTATTAATTTTTTGAGCAAAAATCAACGTAAAACACTACAGTAAAATTCAGGAGCTGTCTTGACAAATGGTAATTAATTTTAAGTTGAAAGGCCGTGTGCAAGAACGTCCCTTAGATTTTTCGGCCATTTTTGAAAGTGCTCAAAACTAGCTGAATTTTGGCATGTGGGCTTCGTTTCGCCTGAGAAACATTGCTCTGAAGTTTTTTTCGCTGGGTTGCTCTTCGTTCTCAAGAAATAACGTATGCAAAAAAGGCACACAGGTTGGAAAAACTGAGTGGTTTATTGCATACGCAATATCTCGAGAACAAAGCAAACTTTAGCGCGAAAACTACAGGACATTGCTTAACATACCTGAACAAAACTGCATGGGAAATTTCGAGCATTTTCGACAAAGTTCACTTTTGATTAAAATACCTGATGCCCTTTTCCCACCGAGTCCTTCAAGTAAACGAAGCCGGGCCTTTGTTATGATAAACAGAGCCGATCCTTTGGTATAATAGCCAAGCTAAGCCTTTGTTATAAGTCGAAGTCTCACCTTGGTTTATCATAACAAAGGATCGGCCTGCCGCGACTGCAAGGACTTTGATTTCACTTAGAAACCAGCAAAATGTCAATTTCATGCAACTTATATAGGCTCGAATTTGTTGATTTCAGGTCAAAAGTGGTTAAAATGTTGACTCATGTTAACGCGCAACGGCAAGGATGGTGAGTTCTCTTAGAAAGCAGCAAAATGTCAATTTCACGCAACGTAAAAGCTCAAAAATGTCGATTTTAGGTCAAAAAAGGTTTAAATGTTGATTTCATGTTAACCCATGACGGGAGGGTTGTTGATTTCACTTAGAAAACAGCAAAATTTAAATTTCACGCAACATATAAGCTCAAAAATGTTGATTTCAGGTCTAAATAGGTAAAATATGGCGGCCGGAAAATAGTGTTAACATCTGGAACTTAATTTGGTTACCTGGGACAAGGACTATCTGCACTGAACAAATAAACAAAAAATAAGCACTTTTCCAAATACAGCAATGTCTTAAATGGCTAAAAATCCCGAGATAAATACATATTTTTCAACAAACGCGATCGTAGCTTTATGTCACGCACCGCCTAATTTCGAAATTCAAAATGCGCAGGTACCTCTTATGCCTGATGAGGATAACAACTCTTGTGGCTCTTTAGTTTTGGATTTAAGAATTTGATGACTTCACGTGAAAACGCGTTATAAATAGGGCAAACAGATCAACAAATTGAAGGGGTGAGTGCGAAACCATGCTAAGTGACGATTTGGGTGAAAAAAAAAATTTTCACGAAAGGGCTTGAATTTTTGCATGTGGCCTTCAATGTAATAGAAAAACATAGTCCTGCATTTTTCCCACTGGTTTTTGCTTCATTTATAAAGAGGTCAGTAGGAAAACTGATTGGTTTTTTCGCATACGCAATATCTCGAAAACGAGGCAAAGCTTAGCGGAAAAACTACAGGACATTGCTAAACATACCCAAACAAAACTGCATGCGAAATTTGGAGTGTTTTCGACAAAGTTCACTTTTGATTATAATACCTAACGCCCTTTTCCCGCCAAGGTCTTCAAATAAACGAAGCCGGGCCTTTGTTATGATAAACAGTGCCGATCCTTTGTTATAATAACCAAGCCAAGCCTTTGTTATAAGTCGAAGTCTCGCCTTGGTTTATCATAACAAAGGATCGGCCTGCCGCGACCACAAGGACTTTGATTTTACTTAGAAAGCAGCAAAGTGTCAACAAGGCAACGTATAAGCTCGAAAATGTTGATTTTAGGTCAAAAAAGGTTTAAATGTTGATTTCACGTTAATGCGTGACAGCAAGGATGTTAGTTTCACTTAGAAAACAGTAAAATGGTAATTTCACGCAACGTATAAGCTCAATGATGTTGATTTCACGTGAAAACGCTCTTTAAATGGGCTGACAGATAAATAGAGTAACCCTTCTGCACAACGTACGGGTCACCATACATCTGCATGTCCGCTGATCCCAGAAGCTCAAAACACTACAAATCATGCCGATGTGAAATAAAATCAACGCAACCTGGATCACAGATCTATGTTACAATCGATCGCTACTTGTTGGCCATTATTATGTTTAAACAATCTAGTTACCAGTTCGAGAAACATCCGCAGAACGTGATTGCAATGCATGCCGGGAAGGGTCTTTACACCTTGTGTGCGGGAAACATGGCGGTCGATACAAGACAAATTTTATGAGTCTAAAACCAGTTCTCCCTTTCCAAACTTTGACACTAGCAACGCTTGGCAATTGGGCCACGACTCACCAGAGGGTATTTTTCTTGGGCAAGAACTGCTCTTGAACTTTGCTGCCTGGCTCGATCTGACTTCGAATGCTGATAACACGATTACAGTGTATCAGCTGCCTTCGAAGTTTCAGAACACATTTTGATTCTTTAAAACGTGCTGATGACTTCTGGGTTTATCAAGACTTTATGATGCCTCTCAACCACCAGGCAGGCATACAAGGTACTTTAAAACAATGCTTAAGATATTAGTTGACAGAGGTCTAATGCGGCGACTCTTTTTTGCTCGATGTATTTCGTTTGACGCTCGATCGATTCACGTGTTGTCTTCATGTCACAATAACCGATGTAAACAATCTGTTCCCAGATTTCCACTCTATATATGCTATGAGATTTGATTTTGACGTCATACACTATAAATAGTCTGCCTGTTTGCTGTTCAACAAATAAACTCCTAAAGACATGGCTAGGAAAAGCCAAGTATTTTTGCATACGTTATAGCTTGAAAATGAAGCAAAAACCAGCGACAAAAATACAGGGCCGCATTTTACTATTACATTGAAGACCACATGCAAAAATTCAAGCCCTCTCGTGAAATTTTTTTTTCACCCAAATCGTCACTTAGCATGGTTTTGCACTCATTCCTTCAATTAACCCTTCTGCGCAACATACCGGTCTCCATACATCTGCATGTCCGCTGATCCCAGAAGTTCAAAACACTACAAATCATGCCGATATGAAATAAAATCAACGCAACCTGGATCGATCGCTACTTGCTGGCTGTTATTATGTTTAAATGAAAAAAGCCGAAACAATCTAGTTACCAGTTCGAGAAACGTCCACAGAACATGATCGCAATGCATGCCGGGAAGGGTTTTTACACTTCGTGCGCGGGAAAACATGGCGGTCGATACAGCACATCTCTTTTTTGTTTGATGGTATTTCATTTGATGCTCGATCGATTTGCGTGTTGTGTTGACCTCACAATAACCGATGTAAACGTTCTGTTCCCAGATTTCCGCTCTATATACTATTTTCCTCTGACTTTAAGACAGCTAAGATTCATTGGAATACACTATAAACAGTCTGCCTGTTTGCTGTTCAACAAAATAATAAGAAGGTTTCTTTTGTTTTTTGTTCACCAAAAGATCTGCAAAAGATGCCGCTTGGAAAAGTGAGTTTTTTGCATACGTTATTTCTCGAGAACGAAGAGCGCCCCAGCCAAAAAGCTTCAGAGCAATGTTTCTCAGGTAAAACGAAGCCCACATGCCAAAATTCAGCTATTTTTGAGCACTTTCAAAATGGCCAAAAAATCTAGGGGACGTCCTTGCACGCCGCCTTTCAGTTATTCTTTGACCGCGAATGAAAATACACACATCAAACATACACACTCCTAGATTATGTCTCATCAAAACCCCTAGCTGACTAACAAGGTCAATACAAACCAGGAGTGAATGGTAGGGGTTATACAGGAACTGTGTTATGAGTACTGCATCAGAGCTATGCATGACACTACACTATCTGAGATTGTCTCACTAGTTCTGAAGGAAATTTTCCCCTGAAAAATTTTGGGGGTCAATTGAAAAAAAAATTTGCATATTCAAATTGGAAGTGCTCGTGACTACAAAGAGTGACTAATTTCTGCATTCACGCTTTTCACAAAAACATGAATGCTTTGCATCTGTACTGTAGACAGCTTTGCTGGTCTTCTCAAGCACGGAATATCTGCCACGGAACCACTAATTCGTAGCTTAAATTCTTCATTTCTGGCAAATGATTCCTGGTCACAAATGGTCACTACGGCAGCAAACAATGCAAGGCTGTGCGGAGACTGGGGTTGGCGCGAAAAATCATGTGGTTCTACAGGCCGTAAAAATGGCATTTTGGCAGTGTATTCAGTGATTAAACATGAAGTGATCCTGTAAAAAGGCAAGGACACACCTCCTTTGAAGCATTTTGTTGGCTTTTTTTGTGTAACGGTGGAAAACCGAAATAATGATTACACAACAGTAGAAGTTGTGAAGAAAAAGGTTTTTTTTTGTTAAAACAACAGCGTCATTTACGTAGAATAAAACGTAGTAAATAAAGAAATACAGTGAAAAACAGACTTCTATCAATTAACCCTTTGGAAGAACAGCAGAACGGCAGAAGAACGGCAGTCAGTTCACTGTGGTTGAACATTCAAATTTCTCCCCTAACTGAAATAGCAAAGCCGACACTTGCTTTCAACGAGCTATCTGTTTCCATTTGTCTGAACATGCCGAGAACAAAGACAAATCTCACAAGAGGTGTATTTTGTTAGCCTGCAAACACAGACGGATTTTGCTGGGTTATTCAAAATTATTCTGATTTACAGTATTGTGCAAAAGTAATGAGAGCGAAATGTGCAAATTTCGTTCTTTGTGTCCGCGAACTTTCTTTGAAAGTTCGCCCGAAAATTCAAGCGTCTTTTTGCAATGTCTTGAGCATTATTTCTTTAAAACAAAGGACGAAACTTCGCGGCACTTTCAAGACCAAAATGAAAATTCCTTACCAGAGGGATAATTCCGCTTGCAGTATGCGAAATATCGCAGTGCAGTGCACTGACCAGTATTGAGCCATCAATGTATTGTTCTCTTGTGAACAATCATGGTCACGTTGACGCTTTACTCCTCTATAACATTCGCTGTTGTTAATGTGTTAATCCGTCTTTCATCCTTTGATCGTTTTCAATGACATGAACTTGCTAACTCAAGCTTTGCCACATCACCGTGCCAGCAAGGCAGGTACAAAAGTCGGACCGCTAGTCCGGGTAAACTCGGACGAAAGTAAAATTCTTAATAAGGTGTTTTTGAAGGCTACTTCACCTCAAAATTCATCCAAAGTGACATCAAATTCAGTGATTGATGGACAAGCAGACATGTTGTTTATCTAGTGCCAGGTTGCCATACAGCCCCACCACGTGCACAGTCCCCTCAGCTGTTATCACATTCGCCATGTTCTTGTCCGCCTGCCATGATGGATAGTATATTATTCACAACAATCCCTCTTTATTTCACGCTCGTAAATAAGAGATGGAGACATGCGACCACACTTGAGCATGTTGGAAGTGCAAAGAAATGGGATTAAGGAAGGAAAAGTGCAGAGACCTTCGGATTGCAAGTGCAAAAGGGAGAGACACGGCTGCCACGACCCAAAGGATTCTTATGCGAAATGAGCCGAAATGAGATGCTTTTATTTAGGCTTATACTGTACTCCCGCTGTAAGAGACTGGCCTGAATAGTTCGATAATAGCTTTGAACCTTCGACGGTAATATCGCAAGGTCACTCAGAGCCTGGGTTCATTGTAGCTGCACCGCGAGTACTTTCGTGAGTAGCATTTCTTGTTCAATGAAAACAGGTTGGCAAACAGACCATTTGAGCTTGTGAGCCTTAAGACTGTAACAAACAAAGTGATATCAGCTTTCTCTGGACATAAGCAAGGTAAGTTTGTGAGAAATGGCTTTGAGATATTACTATCACTCACGATGATATTAACGTTTTTATCGCGCACGTTCTTGTTTTGCTCTGGCTTAATTCATCTTACTACTGGGAATCAATGGGAAACTTAATGAACAGAGTGGATTTTTGCTAGAAAGTTCGAAGGAAAATTCCAGGAGAGCAAATTTTTACTCAAAAAATCGGGAAAAATTATCAGTAGACACGAATTACTGCTCGAAAATTCGTGTCGACTAAAACAATGGGCGGTGGGAAAATTCTTTGAATTTTCTTCAGACTTTTGAGTTGAACAAAACTTCGCCATTTTTCGTTGAAAAACTCAGAAATTCGCGAATTTCGTTGAATTATGCTCTCATTACTTTTGCACAATACTGTATGAGCATCATGATTGTGCAAACAATATGCAAATTGACCAATGCTGAGTTATTTCTCAAACTGTTATATATTCAGAGCAAAGAAATTCGAAACAAAAAGTACCACAGAGAAAAGAAAGAGAACTTGAAAAATGGCAAAGTGAGACTTCGCAGAATATCAACGTTAGAAAGGAGAAGACACAACAACAGCAACATCCTCTTTATTACCCTTTTTTCATTAATTAATACAGAAATATATAAAATATTGCTAAGAATTAGGGTTCTGGCAACCCGAAATAACCACTAGGTTAAAAATGCTGGGTTGCCAGTTTACAAATTGGTTAGTCAAGTTTTGACCGGACACACACAAGTACACACGGTCACACATGCAAAATATAATATAAACCAGAAAGTAAAGAAGAAAAGAAGCTGAAATTACATGCGTAATCTATTACCTTAAATAAAAAAAATGTATTTGAACTGAAGAATGAAGAATATCAGATAAATAATGGTAAGTCATTGCAAAAGCAGTGATAT
The DNA here is from genome assembly GCF_964199315.1 of Orbicella franksi. Lineage (NCBI taxonomy): Eukaryota > Metazoa > Cnidaria > Anthozoa > Scleractinia > Merulinidae > Orbicella > Orbicella franksi. The sequence goes on along the minus strand of NC_138148.1, from coordinate 23,266,121 downwards.
TATCTTTATGTGAAAAAAAAATAGAATTGACTAGTAGCTTTGGAGAAAGCTCTGTTTCAGTTTAACTTTGAATGATGAAATTGGCAAGTGCTTTATATCATAATCAATAGCATTCTGAAGCTGCAATTCCAGTGAAGAATGCTGCTTTCCAAAGTCTGAACTGCCAATTTCAGGGTCTTATTATCAGTCCACAGTGCTTTCCTGTCTTCATCATCTTTCTTCGTTTTCTTTAGCAGATCATCGTATTTCGCATCAACGATCTTCACTTGTTTAATTGCTTCATTGAGCGACTTTCTCAGCTCAGCTACGGTCAAGTTTAATGGCACCAGCTTCTCATTGAGTTTTTCCACTAAAATAGTCAATAATTGCTCTGTTGTAATAGTAGACATTCTGGTATATAAAAAGTAACTAATGAAATACACAAAGGACACAAAATAGTCAAAAACGAAACGAATAAAACAAGATTTTGGCCAGTATCCAGCAGAAGCCAAAAAACACGGCCATCTTTTTTTCTGACCCAGGCTCTTCTCAAGAAGGAAGGTTCATGGCTGAATGCATTTAAAACAAAAATTATGACCGTAAAAGGGCGACTGAATTTGAGTAGCGGGATTACAACAGCAGCCAATGCTCACCTTACAGACTCTCTTTTAGATAGCTGGCTGAAGAATAACCATATTACCGTGGATATAATAGTATTTTGTTTTGGAGCTGGCATTCAACTTCTTTGCGATGTACAAATCCAGCGACGTTAATAATTTACCGGCTGCATGTCGTTGTCTCCCACATTATGACCTTTGCAGTCTGCTTGTATCTGGGGTCTTTTACGAGTTGCAGTTTCCAAACTTATTTCTCAACAGCATTCATCTAGAAAGAGTAAAGAGACTCTATTTTCTTTTCTGGCATCGAAAGTACTGGACACGACATTTTAAGGATGTAATTTGAGAAAACAGCTTGAAACATACAATACACTTTAGCAGGTGGAAAAACAAATTTTTGAAGTTGAAACAACAAAAAACAGTCAATTATTCTTCTAAACTCTTTTCCTGAAGCTATCGTTCATTTAGTTCAAAAGGTATTGCTTACTTCTAAAACAAAATGGGAAATTACACCCAATCGCTCTCCAGAATTTTGTGGCAACTTGGTACACGCTAAATGAAATTAGAAAAGTACCACAAGGTGAGTAAGGGGCTTTCTGGCACAAGTATATAGCTTTTTGAAGTGATCAGTGAAGTAACGTAGGTACATGCACCACTCATTTTACGTAGTGCTCACAAGTATCTACCCCATCCTACCCCCTTGCTGCAAGCCTAATTAATTAATTGAAATTAATTAATTATACAAACATTAAAGTTTACACTTTATGGCCATAGTGCCATAGTGCCTTATTACCATAGTGCTTTAGTGATGTCAACCCCGAAACTATCCCAATAGTGCACTCTGCACTAAAAACCAGGTGAGTTTGAGAGATGTTATTTGGGCAGATTAGCGGCTTCTTTCACACTTGATCTTCAGAGAGGTCATTTATGTATTTCACTGATAGCCTTTAGCCAATTGATGAATGGAAGATCATTAGAAAAATTGCAGTGAATTTTCGGGAACAGCAAATTATCATTCGAAAAATCGCTGAGAATTTTTGGGAGGACCGAATTATTGCTCGAAAGTTCACTGTGAATTACCCCACACCATGAATTATTGCTTGAAAATTCACATGGACTGGATCAATAGGTGCCACGAAAATGCCGGGAAATTTCCTTGAAATATTGTTCCAAATGAAATTTCTTTGAAAAGCCAAGAAAAGCCAGGAATTTCGTCGAACTTAACTTGCATTACTTGTGCACAATACTGTATTTAATACAACTTAGAAGCGTTTCAACAAGAAGTATTGATGGTAAACAGCGCTACCACACTGAGATTATATCCTCCATCGGTGACCAAGTTCTCTCAAGGACTGATTGAATTAATTCACACTTTCAAAAGGTGCCATGAAGTAAGCAGCAATATTTGAGAATTTTCCTGTTTTTTTTTTGTACCATTTGACAAGTTTTAATGCCACTTACTCAGGAAAGTTTCGGCTGTAGATAGGAACTTTTTAGTCCCTTTGATGGAGGCAATTAGAGGATGAAATAAATACCCTAGTGCAGTATGCGCTCCAAGAAAGTTTTTTAACAAGAAGACGGTATTAGACATAAAGCGAGCTACTCAATTGAAACCTATCTAGCATTCTCAAACTCATTAATAATTCATAAGGTCAACTACCAACCACAAGATGTATACCACATCACGTGCACGTGTTTGGATACCCAATGAAAAACAGTATACCACTCTCCAGTGAGAGTGGTATATACCACTAAAATATGCACAATGACAATTTGCACAAAATCAATGAATATTTATTACTCAGAAGTAAGCTTTTACAATGTGTCTCCTTTTGTTTTCAAAGTCACACCCATTCGTGTTGCTTCTTTCATTTCTGCATCCAAAACAAGCCGAAATGTCACAAACCTAAGAAAGCGAAAGAAAAAAGTAGTATTAAAAACAATGCACACAAGTAGTTTACGCGAACCAAATTTTATCCCCAAAAAATGTAACTTACCTTCGGTCGGACATGTCCAAAGGGTTCAATGCAGCACTTCCATTTACATCAGAAAGGTGGTGCTTCAGTCCGCAAATAATCAAGTACAACTAATGGGAAGGGTAACGTTCCCCAGGGGAATTGTTTACTTCTTGAACGAACTTCGACAGCCAGTAGTTGAGACTGCATGCAGGCATAATTATCTGTAATGGCCATTTCCAAAGTTTGCACTCTTTCTTCAAAGTCTTTCGTGGTAAAAAGACCGCCGGGTTCCAAAGTACAGGACTTCACTAATCGATGCGGTTTCCATTCCTCGAAAACCTTACACGACCATTTGGCTTTATAAGCTGTTGATTTCGGTACTGCATTATCAACACTTTTTGGCTACCGAAATCTCTCGAACGACTTTCTTGTGATATACATCCTGACTGAACGACAACTTGTAAATGCTGGCAACCCCAGCAACTTTCACATCTCAGAATAAATTAAATCGCACCGTAAATGCAAATTAATTACGCCGGTAAAAAATATCATTGATATTGAAATTATCGAGGAAGGGATGTTAGACAGCAAACAATTCTAATTGGAAGTCTTTGTTTATTATTTCTTTTAGAGTGATCATGAGAAGTTATTTCCAAAACTTGTGCTTTGTGTTTCATCGGAGTATCCAAACACCTCGAAACAAATAAAAGCACTCAGCCTACGGCCTCGTGCTTTCATTTGTTTCTCGGTGTTTGGATACGCCGATGAAACACTCGCTCTTGTTTTGGAAATAGTACTTCACAAACTGAAACATTTTATAACAATTTTGTACAAACTTAAATGGTTTGGACTTAATTCTCAAGAACTGCATGTAATGCAAACGGTATTGATTAAAAACTGCAAATACCATCATGGATGAAAGCCCCCTCACAATCCCAATACTGCATTCTGCAGTAACCTAGTTGCCGAGTGGCTAATACTCTTGTCATTCAAAATGTCATGTAATATGAAAAGCAATGCATGCCCGTGCAAAAATGTTGTAAAACGTGATGCTAGTGGAAAGAAAGGCATGCTGCCCAACTGCAAATGCCTTTTCAAGTAGATGGCAGCTAATTTTGCTCATATCCAGGCTGAAAATGTTCACAATGTCCAAAATATGTGTTTTTGGCAAAAAGCTCCGCAGTCAATGGGTTAACCACGTAAGTAACTTATTTGAAAATGAAATTTCAAATTTCAAATGAAAACAAATGAATAGCTGAGTGTGTTAAACCCAATGGTCTTTACTCCATTTTATAAAATTATTTTGCTGCTCTGTGAACAGTCAAGATGAATAAAAGATTTCCTGCAATTTGATTAGTTTTTCAAGTGATACAGGTTGTTTCTTTTCATTCAGAGTGTTCACACAAGTTAATGTTTTTAATTAGTGGTGTTTTCTATGTAAGAAAAAAAGGGGGTTTAGTCAAGCCTTGTTTGGTCTATAATAGACACACTTAAAATTAAGTCACCACATAAGTTGATTTTTAGATATGAAAGTTAATTGAATCATTTGTAGAGAATTTGTCAAGAAGTTATGGGAAATTGAGGAGTTTTTCAGGAGAGATTCAAAATAAAGGTCTTCAAGGATATTTAGTTACGCTCTAAAAATAAATACAACAACGTAACGTGCATCCCAGTTCACTTGAAGCCAGCACAGAGTTTTGCATACATGTAAAAATTGCAAAAAACTAACCAACTTTCATTTCAGATTTTCAAGGTAGAAATTACAAAATAAAACGAAAACATACCACATGAATTATGTACTTTACACTCTTCCTTGATGGTTTCTAGTTTTACAGTTGTAGATTTGCAACACTCTTGCACAATAGAGCACTGTAGTTATCAATTAAGTTATAACATGACATGAATTTGATTGCAGATCATTTTTGAAGGTATTGCTGGGACAGGATATTATGGCAGTGATGTGTCAATTGATGATGTATCTGTCTCACATGATACAACATGTGTCTTTACTCCTGTAACAGCTAGACCAACACCCCCAGTGACACCTATAACCAGTAAGTTAAGCATGAAATTTACCAAATGAAGATTTTATATTATCATAGGAAACTGCTGTCTGTGAATTGTACTAACCACTCCTCAAAAGTAGAAATTTTCCTGTAAAAGAAAAACAAAATTAAACACAAAGAAGGAAATATTTGGCTTTTTCACTGATACAGATGGTAAAACAATAATAAATTGTGTTATGCCAGTGCAAGTGAATCATAGATAACATCTATTTATTGCTTGGCTAAGACTTTTTTCAATAAACAGAGAGTTCTTGGGTTCCATTTTTCTGGCTATAGAACTGTTTTCTATCGATTTCAGACAATTTAAACTTTGGCTAGGTACAGACGGAATTATTTGATGTTGGTTGAAAAGTCAACAAATGTAATTGAATTAAATGGAAAAGCCAATGAAATTTAACTGTTCCCATGGTCAACATTCCCCAAAGGGAAAATGTGAGCAGTTGTTGTGAGGGTAATGGAAGATAGTGGCAATGTCAAAATACATTAAATTAAGGGGTTTTGTCCTTGTTGAAGTGAGGAAATAATATTGTTCGAAATGGTGTGATAATTACAAGGTAAAGATGACGTGAAGATCAGTAGAAGAACTGTTGCAAAGGAGGACCAATTATTTTGTCGATCACAGTCAAAATATTCCATATTTGTATTCCAAAACTTCACCAGCAGCACCTTGATTCCATCAATTGAACCCTTGAGGAAAACAATGAACTGAACTATCAGTTAAGTTGAATTGACCCCGCTGAACCCTGCAATTTGCCAACAAAAGTATACAGTGCCAGTGTTAGCTAGCGGTCAAGAGAAAAAGGGGAGAGCTAGTCGGCTTGATTTGATGTCATTCAGTCCTATTGAATTAATAATAAATATAATGTCCCACAATAGTGTGAGTGGAAAACACAGTAAAACTTTCTGAGAAGAATTTGCATAAGTTCGTAATTATGATAATTTTCTTTTTGACTAATTGATTGAGTGAGGTGCTCATGCTACACTATTGATGCACAACCAAGCCTATACCCTGTTCACACTAACATGATAAACACGTTTAAGAGTGATTTAACTAAACAAGGTTAAAATTAGTTGCTCATATTGTGCACACCCGCCAAGTAAACCTGGTAAAACTTGTTTGATTAAAAGATGGTAGCAAGGTGGTTTGAAATTTTTCTTCTCAAAATGACTGCAAAGCGGAATCGACGAATTGCAGAAAACCTTAACCTGATTTAGTTAAACTAGTTTAGTTGGTGTGAATGGGGTACTAGTCATCTGAGGCTTTTCATGTTTTCTTATATTAATATGCTCTCAGTAGGTTTGAAATGTAAGAAAATGAAAGAACTGATGTGTTGCCTCAATGTCCAATCAAATTAATTTGCAGTTTTAGTTGCTACCATGAAGTCTCCAGGAAAATTTGAAGAGTTTCCATACCACAAACCTTTAAGGACATCTTTACTAAAAATTCCCTTTTTACAAGTGATAGTATAGCAAGAGGGAGGTATAGCTTTAGTGTGGGAACTCACTTGGTTGATGTGTCATAAATTTTTTGGGGGTGGTAATTCTGCTGATTGCTTTTTCTTTATTATAGAAAACAAACTGATTCCATGTTGCCGTGCTTTTGCTTTTTGCTGTGCTTTTGTTTTGCTTGTGGGAAATTTTGACTGAGATCTCAGCAATCTCAGCAAGATCTTGGCGAGTTTTTGGCCACCAAGATTTTCATATCTTTCTGAGATCCCTGAGATTCCCAGCAAGAGTTTCAAGAAGGGTGGTAATTCTGTTGATCACTGTTTGTTTATATCAAAAACAAATTGATTCCATGTTGCCGTGCATTTGTTCAGTTATTGCCTGTGCAAATGTTTGACCAAGATCTCAGTGAGACCTCGGCTTTCGGCAAATCTCAAGATATCAAAATCTTGGTGTCCAAAAACTGGCTGAGATCTCGAAGATCATCATATACGGTTTAGAAAATCTTAATATACAGTTTCAAACAATTTCACCTTATTCCCTCTGGGATCAACTAAAATAGTTTAACTACTTCTGTGTATTACAGAGTACAATGATACCTTAATTTAGACATGACAAATATTTTTCAAACAGCACTTCGATTGGCTGGATCAAAGATGAAATCAGCAGGTCGTGTTGAAGTCCTCCATGGGACAGGAAAGCTGATGAAGTGGGGAACAATCTGTGGTTACCAATTTGACATTAAGGCTGCCCAGGTAGTGTGCAAAGAACTGGGCTACAAGGGAGCATTAACGGTTGTGCCATGTTGTGAAGTGTTTGGTAAAGGAATAGGACACATCTGGATGGAAAACGTGAAATGCCTTGGTAGAGAGCCATCCATCACCATGTGTCCTCACAGTGGTTGGGGAAAAACTCACTGCAGTCATGATGAAGATGTGGGAATCATTTGTGAAACTGAACATACAGACAAAACTGGTATGGTATCACAAGGAGTTTATTCTAATATGCAGCTGTATTGAACCCATACGTTTTCATATACCTTTTTTAGTCAAATAGTGATGGCCAGTGTAAAACGCAGACTGCAGACTGTGGATCATGGGTGAAATGCAGACTAACTGAATGCAGCCTAAATGGAGACAAACTGAATCGTGTTTCCATTTCTACCATTGAGAGCTAACTGTAAACAGGCTAACCAAAGCATTTTTTAGGCTACTCTGAGTGGTATTCAGGCTAACCAGAGCACTATTCAGGCTAACTGGAGTGCAAATTTTCCATCCAATTAGCCTGAATAACCCTGATTACAGTGTTAGCAGTTAATAATGGAAATAGCAGGATGTAATATACTAAAAAGTGTGTAGTCTGCAGTCTGCATTCTACCCATAATCTACATTTTATCCCTGGTCCGCAGTCTGCATTTTACACTGACTGAAATAGTGGCTGGACCAGTGTGGACCAGATCAGTGTGGTCTGTTCACAAGTGGGGGTGATCTCACTTGGTAAGTTGCTGGGCATGGTGCTATAGACTTAATTGAGGGGCAATGGTGGTTTGTTGCTGAAGTTGTTGTGCTCCATATAAATCTTGGGTGCTTACCATATACATTAAACCACCCAGATGGAAAATTCCCTGTCAATGGTAATGAATTTTCCACCCAGATAGAACAGGGCAGCGAGTCGTGAACCTTCAGCAGCGATCTGAACGGAAACTTGAACCCCCATTAAGAGCTGAAAGCGGCTGACTTACTTTGTTACTGTGGCAACAGCTGACACGAGATACCAAGAGGTCTGCCACAGTTAGATCTCCAAGGTTCTAACCACAAGGCTTCTCTTTTAGACTTATTCAACTGTAAGACTTGAGATGACTCCAAAATCAGCTAGCATGGTATGCACATTTTCAGTGCTCATCAGATTTTTACGTATAAAAGAAGTGTCGTCAGCAAACTGACCCAGATTAATTTCCTTCTTAAAAAGCTTGATACCTTGAATATGGTGTTTCATTTTGGAAGCTAGCCACCAGAATAAAGAGATATGGCGACAAGGGGCAGTCTTATCTAACACCTCTTGACAAGGGTATTTGTTTTGTGTCAACATCATTGTTAAGAACAGAGCTCTCAGCATTACAGGGAAGGTTTGAACCCAACGTTTTATACTATCACCAAAGTTAAACTTTGACAAGGTTTGTTGAATTACTGGCCACTCAACTGTGTCAAAGGCTTTCCTAAAGTCCAGTTGAAGCAAAATGCCAGGAACTTCTGTAATTTGGTTTGCTCAGGAATGTCATTGATCAATCTAATATTTTGACCAGTAAATCTATCTTTCGAAACTGGATTGGTCAGAATGTATTAAAGCAGGAAGGACTTTTTCAATCCTTGATGCTATAGCTTTTGAAGCAAGTGTATAATCCACATTTAATAGAGTGATTAAGCACCAGTTTGATAGCTCAAGGAGCTTTGAGTTGTCTTTCGGGATCAGTGTAATAGCCCCTCTCCTCTGAGAAATGGGCATTTCCCTGTGGAGATAAGCTGCTTTGAGGCTTGCAAGCAAATCTGAAGCAGAAGTGCAAAGACCTGAACATGAAACTCAATTGTGAAACCGTCTTCCCCAGGGGACTTCCATTACTGAATTTTTTAGAGTGTGATGACATTCTTCGACAGTTAATTCACCTTCCAGAATACTAATATGGACTTCACACAATTGCAGCAAAACAGCATTTTCAACAAAATTGTGATCAGTTCTTTGGAACTAAAAAATTGAGAGGTGTTCAGATCTCCTCAAAAGTTCTCGATTTCTTTTAGTTTTTTGCCATCATTAATGACATTTTATTTTCAGAGATCTTCAGTGCAAAACAAATCCATGTGGGAGCCAGTACAGTTTGAAATTGTGATTTCTAACTCTGCCAACTGTTTTTCTTAATTCTCAATATACATATATATAATCTTGAGGCCCTAACTTTATTTTTTATGAATGGAATAATAATACTTCTCAATTCCATCTTGCTTAATTCCCATCTTAAGAGTCCCTGTCCATTAAAATGGAAAATAACTCGGCAAGGGTCGAAAATTTGATTTCGCTCATATTTTCATGTTAGATAGGCTAGGGCATGATGAAAACTACCGGATAGTTTTTTTGGCAAAATATCCTTTATTTCAAAGAAATAGGCAAATTACCAAATTCCGTTAAAATTGTCATTTGACGCACCATTTTATCAAGCAAGTTTGATAGCCTCGCATGCAAAACCACATCATTCTTCCGTCTTTAAAACACTCAAATATTTTTGTGTAATGCTTAAATGTGTACTGGGTTGATTTTAGGGAATGTCACGTTGTCTTTTTGGGTGCAAAGTAATTAAATTTCAAAGACATGCATTTCATTCACTTAAAAGTACTTCGTGAATATAATTAATTTTCACCATGTGCGAAACCTTCAAATGGATTAAGCTTCTGGTGGTTGAATCGCAGAAGGATGGTCTACAGATTCCTGTAAAAATTTCTTTGGGCAAATGATTGTGAGCGATGTGAGAGCTTTTCAAAGTACATTAAAAATGCAAATATTTGATCATTCCCTTGTCAAATTTCAATTTACGGGTTAGACGTATATTTTAGCATGCGCCACATGACTTGACCTATGTTAAGTTGAAATAGACACAGAGCTGATAATTTCGAAATGTTCTAACCTCATTTGCTGTGAAAGGCAGGTCCAACGCTGATTTGACGTGCTTCTCTCACCATTCATCGCACAGAAAGCAGAAGTTTGCTTTTGTTTACATAACGTCCGATGGACATGGCCAACTGTCAACTTATTTAATGGTTGAATACCATGAATCTGTGACCCTCTTTCAACACGTATGATCACCACTGCATCTAAATCATAAATGGATAAGTCATTTGTAGATAGCTGCTTGCTTTGCACTACACCAAAATATTACGTTTGATCATAATGGTGTCATGGCTTAAATCCTTGCTTGCAGCGGTTCCTTGTTCATCACGCAATGCTGTCATCCCATTTTAGGGGGTAGGGGTAGGACAATTTCTATCCTAATACATAAGGCTCCGTAAGGCTTTGAACAACTGGGAGCACACAATCGTGTTGAGTAGGAAGAGATTAAATTAAGAAATGAAAAGAATGAATAGTTTACCATTGCCCCTGTCGTTATCCTTTACTCGACCACCGCTACCTACATGCCCTGCGTAATACTGTGACGCTAAACTCATGCCTAGGTCTTTTCGCGCTGTGCAATTATTTTTGGTTTACATGTAATACAGTGGCCTACCCTTGGGGAAATGTACGGTGGCTTATAAGGGATTCCAGTGAGTACAGGCACTAGCTTTATCAGCTGTTGTCTGAAACATCAGAACGAGCAACAAACATGATTTGGACCAAGGCCACGAACACTATAGAATACGATTATATAAATATACACATATTATTATATATATGAATAAACAGATGAACAATGATTAAATTGTTTCACTTATCCTGAGAGTGTTCTATACAAAATAGATCAAAATGTGCAGCATATGCCGTGACAGCATTGCGTGATGAACAAATAACAACCGTAAGATTGTGCTGCGCCAACACACTTATCAGCAATGGTCAGCAATCGATCAAATGTAATATTTTGGCACAGAGCAAAGTAAGCAACTATCTACAAATGACTCAGCCGTTTTTGACTTAGATGCAGTGATGTTCATATGCGCAGAAAGATGGTCACAGATTCATGGTATTCGTATTTGTGTAAACAAAAGCAAATTTCTGCTTTATGTGCAACAAATGGTGAGAGATGGAGTAAAAACACATCATATCGGTTTTGGACCTGCCTTTTACCAGAAATAAGGTTAGAACATTTCGAAATTATCAGCTCTGTGTCTATTTGAACTTATTATAGGTCAAGTCATGAGGCGCATGCTAAAATATACGTCTAACCCGTAAATTGAGATTTCATGAGTGATTGTCAAATATTTGCATTTTTGACGTACTTTGAAAAGCTCTCGCGTCGCTCACAATCATTTGCCCAAAGAAATTTTTACAGGAATCTGTAGACCATCCTTCTGCGATTCAACCACCAGAAGCTTAATCCATTTGCACATGGTGAAATTAGTTAAAGTACTTTCAAGTGAATGAAATACATGTCTTTGAAATTTAATTATTTTGCACCCAAAAATACAACGCAACATTCCCTAAAATCAACCCAGTACACATTTAAGCATTGGACAAAAATATTTGAGTGTTTTAGATGGAAGAATGGTGTGGTTTTGCATGCAAGGCTCTCAAACTTGCTCAATAAAATGGTGCGTCAAATGACGATTTTAACAGAATTTGGTAATTTGCATAATTCTTTGAAATAAAAGGATATTTTGCCAAAAAAACTATCCAGTAGTTTTTGTCATGCCCAAGCCTATCTGCCATAAGAATATAAGCGAAATCGAATTTTTGACCCTGGCCGCGAAATTAAGAATTTGTCTGATTTTTACAGGCAGGCACTCTTAAGCATTTATCTATTTCAACTTCGCTATATTTTACTTTAATTGTCGGATAACTATTTTCAATTAGCATTATAAACGCTTGATCTTTCGACAGAGAATTATTGAACTTCCAAAGGCCCGTGCCGCACTTATTTATGGCCATTTTAACATGCAGTATGACCACTGTGTGGTCAGGGGCTGTTGAAATTTTGATATCAGCCATGGAGACAAAGTGACCCCACGATTTTGCGATGAGGAAGTAATCAATTCTTGACTTCATTTTAAGTGCCTTAGATTCATGAGTGTAAAACTTCCCATTTAAATTCTTTACTCTTAAAATGTGAACAAGCCTGGATTCCTGTAGACAATGCCAGCATCTGTTCGGGATAAGTAGTAGGCCTCCATGGAATACCACCGCTTTTGTCAATAACTTCTAAATGTTCCAATCTCCACTAATAATAAGTTTGCAAATATTTGCATTTTATTATAAAAATTCATTCAATGATGAAATAAACCATAGCTAGAGATTAAGATTGTTTGGGACATAAATATTACAGAGTGAGACTTTGGTCGAATTAAAACTTAGTTAACCAAAACCATCCAACCATCAACATTGGAATACTTAGATTCAATCAAAAAATTATTACATGTTGACGGGTTCAAAAGGATGCAAACACCTTTTTGGCGATTAGTACCATGGGAGAATAACAGTTAATCCCATTTGCTTTTCCAGATCAGTTCATCATTTGGTTCAGAATAGGTCTCCTGAAGAAAGTAGCAGTGACATTTTAAATCCTTAAGATAATAAAAAATGGTTCTTCGCTTAAGCTGATTTTTTTAAACCTCTCACATTGAAAGAAATTATTTTGCAGACATCTGAGTCAAGCATATGAATTTGGATAATTATGGCAATTAAGAAAGCAAACAAATAAAATAAAGGAAAGATGAATAAATAAATTTAAGCTTTTGAAACCTTGAGCTCAAAGGCCCCCTGCCAATGTATGCGCTCAAATTAACAAATTGACATCAGTTTTTCATGCATCTGTCCTGTTATTGATTATGAATTTCATCATAACATTGACAGTGTAGCTGTGGATAGCCGAATCGATCCGCAGATTACTTTGACAATGTTATGACGAATTTCATTTTCAATAACAGGACAGATGCAAAAAAGCTGACATAATTTTGTTTTTTACGTAACAAATTGTCAAGTTGTCTGTCCACTTATTGACAATGACAATTAGCCAGTGAGTGCACAAGAATTTCTGCATTTATTGAACAAATAAGCTTAGATGTAGTCGAGATCCTCAACACAATATATTTTTTGGGAGTACCTTCTGGAGACGTTTTGAATTAGATCTTACCATCCAAAGTCCAAATACTAAGAAGAGTTCCATTCTGTCTGCATATGTTGGCTTCTGCTACTATTTCCTTTCTGTGCAATGTTAGGTTTTCATGAATCAAGATTCATACATACATACAGACATCCTTTATTATCTTTCCCCGTGAGGGCTTTTCAAAGACAATATGGTACAATACTACAATTAAATACTAATATACTAAAATTAATAATATTACATTCTAATTTAGATAATCATGAATTTAAAAACTACAATTAATTTACATTTCAATGCTTTTTTAAAAATTGAAATAGTTCTACTGAGTTTTAAAGTAAGGTCCTATGAGGAGTGTTAATTGTTGAGAGCTCGTAGTGGTACATGTGCTTATATCTGCACGTTTGATAAAAATAAAGGTCAAATAGTCTGGAACACAGCCCGTCTGCACTTGAAGGCTAAAGTGGCACCTCAATAGTACAGCTGGCTTGATACTGGCAGCCATTCTAATTCTTTTAGTATGGGCGTGATGTGATCGAATTTTCCTGCACCACTTACAATTCTACATGCGAAGTTATGTACAGATTGCAGTTTATCAATGTTACAGTTGGAGGAGTTTGCCCACACGTTTGAGCAATAGAACAGTTTACTAAAAACTAGGGCATTAAGATTCAACTTTCCACAGTAGAGGAGAAGCTTGGAAAGATGTACAAGGTCTTCACATGCTCTAGCTTGGTTCATTCCCTTTAGAGCTCCAGTGGCCCTTTGGGCCGCTAAGCAGAGCCCCATACTCATAGAAACCCATGAGTTGCTTTTCTCATGGTAAAAATGGCTAGCAGTATTGCTCATGGGCTTCCACACAAGATGATGGCAGTGAAGGCGACAACAACAACGACATCGCACAACATGGCGGCCATACTCCAGCTAATAGGACATGGGACCTTACTTAACAGCATACATCTTTGATATTGGACATCCATAACGAGGTATCTGCTGACCAGTATCACGTGACCATATTGTGCACTCAAGTTTTGAAGTAAACCACTGACCACGTAGCGGCTTTTCAATTGGATTGCGGGCACAAACAGCAATCCAAGTGGTATGGTAATCAGCATAGTAATCAGGGCTGAGTTGTTCAGAACTGAGCCAGTTAATGCTAACCCAGGATTAAAAGTTAACTGAAGTATAAACTTTTCTTGCATAAAAATGTTTTTCATTGCTTATGCTATGTAGTTTGAGATTATTCAAACCCAGAAGGCCAAACAATATAAGAAGAAAAGCTCACTGCCAATTTAAAAAAAAAAAGGTGAGTTGTTCCAAAAGATTAAAGTCACATCCACATGTATGCCATGGTTTCTGTGGGATATCATATGGCATGAGGGGCTCCTTTAAGTTCATGTTTTGGTTATGCTGACATGGAGCACAGAATTTTATCATGTCTTCTACGTCACGATTTATGTTGACCCAGAACACCAAACCCTTAGCACGGAGTTTGCACCTCTCTGCTCCTTGGTGTGCGTAGTGTAATTGCTGTAATACATCTGCCTGTAGGCTCTGCAGAATAAGAATACATATACCCTTCAGGAGTACCCCATCTATTACTGCTAATTTGTCACAATAATTCCAGAAATAAATTTATGCGTGAAGGTGTGCTAGGCATTCTGATCTTGTGTTGGGCCATCCTTGGGTGATAACTGAACGAAGTGAGCGGAGCAACTCATATTTGGCCTTTTCTTCTTTAATCGGATCAATTCTCTTTGGGGTTGCAGTCATCACTAACAGGAGTATGCATGTGTGTGAAATTTTGCATAGTGAAACATGTGAAAAGGGTGCAAAGTGATGTCAACCATTTCACACACATTTCCACCTTCATTTCATATCTTAATTCACTTTCATTTGCAATAAGATTTCACATGCTACTTCCCTTAAGATTTCACCTGAATTTCACATGCAAATGCTCAGTGAATGGCTTTAGAATTTCACGTGCTTCTTCACAAAATTTGACCTGTATACTCTCAGTGAATGATCGAAGAATTCTCCCAGCTACTTCACACTCATTTCACCTGTGTTTCACAGGAAAATTTATAGTGAATAGCTTACAAATTTCGCATGCTACTTTTGCATGTTGCAAATATTGCAAATTTGCAGTGTTGTCATCTGCACATTGCATGCTTTGTAAACATATATTTGGTTTTCTGTTCCTTGTGTGTAAAATTTCACAAGCAACATCACTGACTGGGAAATCTACTAGTGGTCTGTAAACATTTTTCATGACAGTTCATGCACATCAATTTGATTACTAGGCTTTTATCAAAATCTCAGTCTGTTGCAGTAACTAGAAAACTGCAAATTTGCATCACTCGTTTTAAAATCAGTTGATTTATGCTGGGTGAGGGTAGAAGATTCGTTGGAATCTTCACTTTAGAGAAATTGGACTAAACTTCCCAGGAATTTATCAAAAAGAAAAGATAGAAGAGTAAAAACAGAAAGAAAACCTTAAATGGAAATGAAATGTAGATAATCATACAGTCGAATAGCTTAAGTTGGAAAAATCGCATTAAAATACCAGCCAATGAAATAGAGCACATGAGAGCCACACTTAGCCATCGAACAGTGAGTTTTACGAATGTAGCATATACAATCAAATAGTAATACATAAAAAACCTGGTCAGGAACCCAGAGTTATGAAAAGAATGTGACATAAGGAGACAAAGGACATTTTAGACAATATTTACTGTACCAAAGTACATTGAGTCTCCAACATTAACCTCTACATCACATACATTTTTTTGGTCTAGTATATCCAAAGTTTGAGCCCACACCAGATTAAATTCTTAATTTATTTTATTGGCTAAATTTGTAGGTTTCTCTAGGCCTTACTGACATTTTTGAAGGTCCAATTAAAATTAAAAGTTGCAAGTTTTGCACTGAAGACTCATGATAAATTTCCTGTCAGATCCCACAGATTATGATGGAAATATGGTGTCAGTATCTTCACTCATGTTTGAATTTTTATCACTTAGCTTTTTAACCACAAACAGTAGTTCTGTTGGGGAATGTCCTTCAAGCTCTTCTGTTTCAATAACTAAGACAAAAGCATACAGCAACAAGTGATTAAAATCAGGTAACAAGTTTTGTTGTGTTTCACTTCTGAAGACTACATGTAAAATAAAGGCAACCATTCATAACAGAAACATGGTTTCAGGTTGAGTTTTATGACCAGCCTTAAAATCTTTTTGGTTTAAGTTATGACTGCAATCATATAAGCTTATAAAAATGGACAAGAAGAAAGACAAAGATCCAAAACAGGCAGCAGCACTGATTGCCAAGGTGGAGTTAATAATGAACACTGATCTTCAAAAACACTATCTAAAGTCTTCTTTCCGAAGTCATGTGATTCTTTATACTTACGATTTTTCTTAGGGCCAAAAGATCAAGATTTTGTTGTTTCATTCCTGCTCAGGTGCAGTTCATGGACAGACACATCCAGCCTTTCAGTTATATTACCTGGGCAGGGTCAGATCCTGAACAATGCATCTGCCAGAGCAATGTTCTTTCCTTGGACATCCTTGATTTCTGCATCAGATTTCTAAATCCTACACATCATACTTGCGATGCTTGGAGGAGCTGATGAAAACTGTTTCTTGAAAGTCACTTCTAATGGGTTCTGGTCTGTCTCAACAGTGACACTTCTTCCGAATGCGTAGTAGTGGAACTTCTCAAGGCCATATACCATGACAAGCATTTCTCTCTCAATGTTGAATGGTGTGATTCTGTGATTCTGTTCTGTCAGGAACTTTCTTCTGTATTCCATAGGGCACTTGTCTTGGTGCAAGGTTGCACTGAGGCCACTCAAGGATGCATTGACTTGGATGGTCACTGATTTTGTACTGTCAAAGTACTGTAGCAAATTGGCTGAAGTGATAACTTCCTTAATCTTATCAACAGCTAGCTGGTGCTGGGGCTGCCACTGGAACTCACTGCTTCTTTTGGTGAGGTCCCAAAGGGTGGCTGATTGTGATGCTACGTTGGGCACATAACAGCTGAGAAACTGTCATGCCAAGAAAGGTTTGTAAGTGTGCAAGACTGGTGGAGAAGTCCACGCTGCTAATTGATTCCACCCTCTGTGGGTCTGGTCTGAGGCCACTTGAGCTGACAATGTGGCCAAAGAATGGTATTTCTGTGCATTGTATCTGCATTTGTCTGCATTGAAATGGAGTCTGGTTTTGCAAGCACATTCCAAAACTGCTTTCAGGTTTGCATCATGGTCAGCGAGGTTGTGGCATTGATGACAATGTCATCACTTACACCAGGGGGGTCAATAGTTTCATCAGCTTTCTTCTGAAAGATATGGTGGGCCTTGATCAAACCAAAGGGAAGCTGCAGGAATCTATATCTACCATGAGGTGAGTTGAAGGTTGTGTACAAGGAGCTGGTATGCTCAAGTTTAATGTCTGCCTTAGGCAGGCACGATGGAGAAATATTTGGTTCCATTCAACTTTGGAAGTACATTGTCCAATGTTGGGGTGTAGTGATATGGGCACTTGATGGCAAGATTGAGGTCTTTTGGGTCTTAGCACAGCAGAAGTGTACCATAGTTCTTGGTCACACAAACTAATGAGTCCACCCAGTGGGTGGGCTCATCTGCTTTTGTTATGATGCCTTGCTCAACAAGTGCATCAAGTTATTTCTTAAGAGGCTCCCATAGTGCTTCAGCTGCTCATTGTGATGGATGGATAACTGGCAAACCGTGGGGTCTATGGTGATATGAAACTTCCCCTGGAAACATCTAATTCCTTGGAAGCAGTCCGAGCAGTGTGCCCTCTAGGCTGTAGCTTGACTGTGGATGCAAACATTTGTATATGTGTACAGGTATGACCTTCCCCATGCTCCAGTGTCAATTTTGCAGAGTAGGGGTGATAGGATTTGGCCTATCAACTTTTAACTGTAGTAAAGCTTGGGTGTCATTTACAGAGACACTGTTTTATGTGCAAGGAGTGGAAGTACACGTGTGGCGTGTCCAGCATGTGTGGTGTGTTGGTGTTCTCTGCTAGCAGAATTTCAGCTGTGTCAATGGTGTGGATGTTCTCCCTTTTCTTTAGCCGTCCGTCTTTGGATTGCTTCTGACCTAGTTGCTTTATCCTTGAACTAGAGTGGCACACAGACTTCCAGTGATTGTACTTGCCACAAGCATTGGACTTTTTTCCATATGCTGGGCACATTATGATCTTCAAGTTAGGTCATGAAGATTTCCACAATGTCCAGACCTTTCATCTTTAGCTTAGTGACAATGCATTGGGCCATTGACTGTTGTAGCTTGACTGCCTGTGATGTCTTGCAGCTGATTACTTGTGGCCTCTTGGGTTCTTGCAACATTAATTGCTTTTTGAAGTGTCAAAGTGTCATCATGTTCAAGAAGTTTTGACCGCACTTGTGGTTTATTTGATCTAAAGGTCAGGGCATCAATAATGTGTTCGTCAGGGTTTGTGTACTTACATTCTTTCACCAAGATTTGTACTTTCTTGAGGAAATAATCAACTGGTTTTTCATTTAAACATATTTGTCATTGTTTTCCCCAAAAGCACCTAGGGTTGAAGAGAGCTGGCATAACAGCTAAGGCAAATATAGCATGTCAACAGGGATACCTTTGTCTTCTCTCTATAACGAACCCAAGTAGCTGGCACATGGTGCGTGTTGAGATCGTCGAACGTCAACCGCACGATGTAGAACAATTGGATAGGCTTTACTTGATCAGCATTTCTTAAGGTCCACTTGCCCAAATATTATACATATGCGGTGAAAACTACAGAGTAGATTACAATACATAATTAAAAGAGAGCTAAAATTTACAAGATCTACAAAGGCGTGGTAAAAGGAAAAACGAAAAGGTGAATATAAACAAGTAGAACTTACGTCCGGTACTGCATTAAAGGCTGAAGAAGAAAAGGTAACTCCAATGCTCCGACAGTACTCCGATAGTTGCGTGTAAAGACTGACTACTAATAAACTCCGATCACCTCTTTCTCCTATGACAACGTAACTCCGACTGGCTAAAGTAAAAGTGGTGTTCCTTATCATGTGGCAAACGAAGGGCATTCAATCGTGGAACATCGCCAAACAGGAAGCATATGGCTAACAGGTGTTCTATCCAAGAAAAGAGAGTTGACTGATAATTGAAAGGAAACTAAGGTAATTAAAAAGGTGACCACGATGGCCCAAACAAAACTGGCAAAGACTTATCTCCTAATGATCTAAATAAAGGACTATTTATGACAGTTTATATAGTGTTTGTGACTCTCTCATCATAAAACAATCATAGTTACCTGTATGTGACAATTAAAGAAGTTAATCAGCATGCCATCCTGGCACCACCTATGTTTTAGCAACAAATCTGTTACAACTTGTTAGTTATTGGGGCATCTTGTCATTGAGCATTAATTGGCTTGTTAGTGATTGTAACATCATCATTATAATTATAGCTTGTAAGTGTCTTTTTTGTAAGACATTAGCAATCACTAACAAGATATAACAATCCCAACAAGATGCAGCAATCCCTCACAAGATGATATATAGATTTAGCCAAGCCTAAATGTGGAGCTCCTAGGCCTGGTTGTTCAAAGCCCAATTAATTTTACCCAGGATAAGCGTGAAGTTTGATTGAGTTTTGTAACTTTGCGGTTAGGTTTTTTGTTTATATTGTTTGGCCTTCTGTTTCGAGTTTGAAGAATCTAAAACTGCACAAAACATAGGCAGTTAAAAGCATTTTTATACAAGAAAATTTTACTTTGGTTAACGTTTTGGGATGTGTTAAATGGCTTCTGAACAACCTGGCCCTGATTGCATGTTCACCTGGCTTGAGCCCACGATGCTGTCAAAAACCAGCACTTGGTCAGCGTTCAACTTCTTAAAAACACGTGATCTCAGTTAGCTCTAAACTTGAGCCTGCAATATGGTCACATAATACTGGTCAGTGGATACCTTGTTTTGACAGGTGTCAATTAGCTATGATGTGGATGTCCAATATCAAACACGTATGCTGTAAACCAAGGCTGCATGCCTTGGTCGACCTCTCAGCTGGAGTATGGCCACCATGTTGTCTGAGGGTGCACGCACCGTGATCTACACAGCTAGTCATGTTGACCATGAAAAAGAGTTGCATGGTTTTCTAATTCTATGCATGCATGTGGTTCTGTTCCTATAGTTAGGAGGCTCAGCTTGGTGGCCCTTCGGGCTGCCGGAGCTCCGCTATAACAATCCCTAACAAGATGTTAGAATCACTATCAAAAAAGACGAAACGATAACACACACATACATGTGCATGTACAACATTTCCATAGTTAGAAATAAGTTAATTGAAACCCCTACTTGTATATATTCAACTGTAAATTAAGCTCAAGGAAAGTTGTTTTTTGATTGTTGCCACATAGGCTGGCCATGGGTATAACTTACTTTAGCTCCAATGTTTTTCGGTGGCTAGGTGCCCTTTAAAATTTCACCCTGTATTTTCTTCATGTTACCGAGATTAATTTTGTAGGGAACAATTCTTATAACTTACCTGTAAAATGCTATAAATAAATAAATAATATGCATGCTTTTGATATGTGGGAGTAGTCCTCATCAAGGATTGTTCCATCTTGGCAGACTTTGATGTGAGGATAGTGAATGACGAAGGAGGAGCACTCTTCAAAGGTCGTGTAGAAGTAAAGATTGGTGGCTTGTGGGGCACTGTGTCTGACTTAGGATGGGATATATATGATGCCAATGTACTCTGCAAACAGGCGCATTTTGGAGGTGCTGTTGGAGCTTACTCTGGAAGTAGTTTTGGAAAAGGAAAGGGTCCTATTTGGATGTCCAATTTTCAGTGCAAAGGATCTGAATCTTCACTGGCCAAATGTATTCACAATTCTACAGAGATTCAAGAGAAGTATGGTCACTACAGAGATGCAAGTGTAGAATGTTATGGTGAGTGTAAATTCATACTACATTATACCCATGTAGCTGTTATGTTAAGGTTGCATTTAAAAAGTAAAACACACTCATTGATTAATGTAAACTATAACAGTAAGCACTGCTTATATTCTGAATTTTGGTCCACACAGAGACTTCGGGTACCCACTCAAGCAAGTTTTGACATTGCTATTTCCCCCAGTCTTTTTCTAATCATGTTTTTTAGTGCCGCTATTTTGTAGGCTCGATTACCAGCTGCTGTTTGGGAAAGGAGCCTGCACTCCCCCCCCCCCCCCCCCGAACTCACGGCTGGACTCGTGGACTTGGCATTGTTAATTTCAACCAATAAGAAATCTGCCGGCCTGAATCAAGCAGGCTGCATAAATTAGCTTTCTTGAAGTAGTAAAGAAGTTGTGCAATCGCATTAGTGGGACATTTAACCATTACCGTCAACTGATGAAATCTTGCCTGATCCAAACCAGTGGCATATACAACATGCAAAATGGTCAACAGACTTATGTGTTAGAATCTATATTTGAATCATGTGGTGCCAGAATGTTAGATAATGAACAAAGTCAACAAAGAGAGGGATAAACGCAAACATCGATTTCAAGAAACAAAACACTCAGTCAAATTGATGTGTACGGTAGTCCTCTTGAAGGGAAGCGACACCAGTCTCTGGCGAAGCCAGACAAAATTAAATTTTTAAATGAGCCAAAGCAAACCAAACTAGCAAAATATAAACATGGTGTCAACACCATGCACACCATACAGCATATGAGTGACCTTTGACATGACAGTTGCTACACCATAGTCAAACAGCTCTGCTCTACTTCTTATAAGAAAAAAGACTCTTCTATAGAACCAGCATGTAATGCCCTTCCGCAACAATAATGTGAAACAAAATAGGTTGGAGGGCCAAAATTAAAAGGAGAAGTGATGAAAACACCACAAATTTTATTACAGTATTGTGCAAAAGTAATGAGACCGTAATTCGACGAAATTCACAAATTTCGGGGCTTTTTGACAAAAAATGGCAAAGTTTTGTTCACCTCGAAAGTTCAAAGAAAATTCAATGAATTTTCCCACTGCCCATTGTTTTAGTCGACACGAATTTTCGAGCAGTAATTCGTGTCTACTGATAATTTGGCCTGATTTTTCGAGCGAAAATTCGCTCTCCTCGAATTTTCCTTCGAACTTTCTGGCAAAAATGTGCTCTGTTCCTTAAGTTTCCCATCGATTCCCAGTAGTAAGTAAGATGAATTAGGCCGGAGCAAAACAAGGCGTGCGTGATAAAAACGTTAATATCATTGTGATAGTAATATCTGAAAGCCTTTTCTCACAAACTTACCTTGCTTATGTCCAGAGAAAGCTGATATGACTTTGTTTGTTACAATCTTAAAGCTTGCAAGCTCAAATGGTCTGTTTGCCAACCTGTTTTCATTGAACAAGAAATGCTAGTCGCGAAAGTACTCGCAGTGCAGCCACAATGAACCCAGGCTCTGCGCGACCTTGCGATATTACCGTCGAAGCTTCAAAGCTATTATCAAACTTTTCAGGCCAGTCTCTTACAGATCCGTTTAACTTGGCTGAAGACTTTTTAATCCATAGGTTTAGTAACATTCAAGCTGTATTGATTGTTACAAATCAGTTACGCTTCCTCCCCCTGTTAGTGTTCACACAAAAAAAAAAATTAGCAGGAGGGGTAGCGTAGCAGAGAACTGTCGTCGTAAATAATGAGGTGCTCTTGCATGGAAAATAATTCTAGGTGAGGTATTGAAATAAATGACAACATACACAAGTGAAGGTTAACTTTTATTTAGACATTGGCGAATTGACCAGTAGGACGTTGGCGAAGCGACTTAGGACGTTGGTGAATCGACCTAAGAGGTTGGCGAACGAGACGTTGGCAAAACGACCGGATACCGTGCCTTTCCCTTTTGCACTTGCCATCCAAACATCTCAGCACTTTTCCTTCCCTAATCCCATTTCTTTGCACTTCTAACGCGCTCAAGCGGGGTCACGTGTCTCCATCTCTTATTTACGAGTGTGAAATAAAGAGGGATTGTCGCGAATAATATACTATCCATCAAGGCAGGCAGATAAGAACGTGATAACAGTGGAGGGGACTGGGCATGTGGAGACCTGGCACTAGATAAACAACATGTGAAGAAGCTAGTCATAAAAGGGGATAAGTGACGATTTTGGTTCCTTTTCTTTTTTCTCGCTCCAAATTAGCTGAATTTTTGCATGTGGTCTTCAATGTAATAGAAAAATGTGTTCCTGTATTTTTGCCGCTGGTTTTTGCTTCGCTTTATAAAGACACCGCTAGGAAAACCGAGTGGTTTTTTGCATACGCAATATCCTGAAAATGAAGCAAAGTTTAGCGGAAAAACTACGGGACATTGCTAAACATACCTAAACAAAACTCTATGCGAAATTTGGAGCGTTTTTGACAAAGTTCACTTTTGATTAAAATACCTAACGCCCTTTTCCCGCCGAGGCTGCAAATAAACGACACTGGGCCTTTTGTTATGATAAACAGAGCCAATCCTTTGGTATAATAACCAAGCCAAGCCTTTGCTATAAGCCGAAGTCTCGCCTCAGTTTATCATAACAAAGGATCGACCTGCCGCGACTGCAGGGACTTTGATCTCACTTAGAAAGCAGCAAAATGTCAATTTCACGCAACGTATAAGCTGAGAAATGTTAATTTTAGGTCAAAAAAGGTTTAAATGTTGATTTCACGTTAACGCGTGACGACAAGGAGGTTGATTTCACTTAGAAACCAGCAAAATGTCAATTTCACGCAACACATAAGCTTAATGATATTGATTTCAGGTCTTAATAGGTTAAAATGTTGATTTCACGTTAACGCGTGACGGCGAGGAGGTTGATTTCTCTTAGAAACCAGCAAAATGTCAATTCCAGGCAACGTATAAGCTCAATGATGTTGATTTTAGGTCAAAAAAGATTTAAATGTTGATTTCATGTTAACGCGTGACGGCAAGGATGTTGGTTTCACTTAGAAACCAGCAAAATGTCAATTTTACGCAGCGCATAAGCTCAATGATGTTGATTTCAAGTTTAAATAGGTTAAAATGTTGATTTGACATTAACGCATGACGGCAAGGATGTTGGTTTCACTTAGAAACCAGCAAAATGTCAATTTCACGCAGCGCATAAGCTCAATGATGTTGATTTCAGGTCTAAATAGGTTAAAATGTTGATTTGACGTTAACGCGTGACGGCAAGGAGGTTGATTTCTCTTAGAAACCAGCAAAATGTCAATTCCACGCAACGTATAAGCTCAAAAAGGTTGATTTTAGGTCAAAAAAGGTTTAAATGTTGATTTCACGTTGACGCGTGACGGCAAGGATGTTGGTTTCACTTAGAAACCAGCAAAATGTCAATTTTACGCAGCGCATAAGCTCAATGATGTTGATTTCAAGTTTAAATAGGTTAAAATGTTGATTTGACATTAACGCGTGACGGCAAGGATGTTGGTTTCACTTAGAAACCAACAAAATGTCAATTTCACGCAGCGCATAAGCTCAATGATGTTGATTTCAGGTCTAAATAGGTTAAAATGTTGATTTGACGTTAACGCGTGACGGCAAGGAGGTTGATTTCTCTTAGAAACCAGCAAAATGTCAATTCCACGCAACGTATAAGCTCAAAAAGGTTGATTTTAGGTCAAAAAAGGTTTAAATGTTGATTTCACGTTGACGCGTGACGGCAAGGATGTTGGTTTCACTTAGAAACCAGCAAAATGTCAATTTTACGCAGCGCATAAGCTCAATGATGTTGATTTGAAGTCTAAATAGGTTAAAATGTTGATTTGACGTTAACGTGTGACGGCAAGGATGTTGGTTTCACTTAGAAAACAGCAAAATGGTAGGAGCCCATGATGGGCTCCTGAAAATGGTAATTTCACGCAACGTATAAGCTCAAAAATGTTGATTTCAGGTCAAAAAAAGGTGTAAATAAAAATAAAATGAAACAAATAAACATTTCAATAAGCACTTTTCCAAATACTGTGCGGCAACGTCTTCAATGGCTAAAAAATCACAAGATAAAACATAGTTTTCGACAAACGCGATTGTAGCTTTGTCACGCACCGCCATAACTTCCAAGTTCAAAATGCGCTGGTACCTCTTATGCCTGATGAGGATAACAACTTTGGTGGCTGTTTAGTTTTGGATTTAAGAATTTGATGACTCCACGTGAAAACGCTCTATAAATAGGGCTGACAGATTAACAGATTAACCCTTCTGCACAACGTACGGGTCTCCATACATCTGCATGTCCCCTGATCCCAGAAGCTCAAAACACTACAAATCATGCCGATTTGAAATAAAATCAACGCAAACTGGATCACAGATCTGTTACAATCGATCGCCACTTGCTGGCCATTATTATGTTTAAATCTAGTTACCACTTTGAGAAACGTCCACAGAACGTAATCGCAATGCATGCCGGGAAGGGTCTTTACACCTCGTGCGCGGGAAAACATGGCGGTCGATACAAGACAAATTTTATAAGTCTAAAACCAGTTCTCGCTTTCCAAACTTTGACACCAGCAACGCTTGGCAAATGGGCCACAACTCACCAGAGGGTATTTTTCTTGGGCAAGAACTGCTCTTGGACTTTGCTACCTGGCTCGATCTGACTTCGAACGCCGATAACACAATTACGGTATATCCGCTGCCTTCGAAGTTTCAGAACACATTTTGATTCTTTAAAACATGCTGATGACTTACGGGTTTATCAAGGCTTTATGATGCCTCTCAACCACCAGGCAGGCATACAAGGTACTTTAAAACAATGCTTAAGATATTAGTTGACAGAGCTCTAATGCGGCACATCTCTTTTTTGTTTGATGGCATTTCGTTTGACGCTCGATCGATTCACGTGTTGTGTTCACGTCACAATCACCGGTATAAACAATCCGTTCCCAGATATCCGCTCTATATGCTGTGGGATTTGGTTTTGACTTCATACACTATAAACAGTCTGCCTGTTTGCTGTTCAACAAATAAACTCCTAAAGACATGGCTAGGAAAAGCCAAGTTTTTTGCCTACGTTTTAACTCGAAAACAAAGCAAAAACCAGCGACAAAAATACAGAACCACGTTTTTCTATTACATTGAAGACCACATCCAAAAATTCAGCTAATTTGGAGCGAGAAAAAAGAAAAGCAACCAAAATCATCACTTATCCCCTTTTATGACTAGCTTCTTCATGTCTGCTTGTCCATCGATCACTAAATTTGATGTCACTTTGGATGAATTTTGAGGTGAAGTAGGCCTTCAAGAAGACCTTATTAAGAATTTTACTTTGATCTGAGTTTACCCGGACTAGCGGTCATATAAGGAGTAAAGCGTCAACGTGACCGCAACTGTTCACGAGAGAACAATACATTGATGGCTCGATACTGGTCAGCAGAATTATCCCTCTGGTAAGGAATTGTCATTCTAGTCTTGAAAATGCCGCGAATTTTCGTCCTTTGTTTTAAAGAAATAATGCTCAAGACATTGCGAAAAGACGCTTGAATTTTCGCACAAACTTTCTTTGAAAGTTTGCAGAGACAAAGAACAAAATTTGCGTATTTCGCTCTCATTACTTTTGCACAATACTGTATTTAGTTGTCATGTGGGCCTGCCTATGATTGTCATCAGATGACAGTTCTGGCCACCTGACGCGTAGCAAGAATTAAATTATGAATTTACGTCACAGACATGCTTTGGCGCCCACGCGTCCAGTCGTAACTTCCTGGGGAGGAACACAGACTGGACTTGAGAAAGTGGCAGAAATCAAGCCTACTATTTTGTAGAAATGTAGATTTTGGGATAAAATAAGCACAGGGGAATGAGAAAAGAAAAGCAAAAATTCATTCATTTGCCGGAAGTCAAGTGCACTTCTGAATGTGGTCTGGGTCGGTTGTTAGGCCATTCATCCATTTATCTGCTTTACTCTGCAATGTTCTCTTCTCACTACCTGCTTTCAAAGGTGTTTTTGATCGTTCAAGCACTGTTTATCTTCATGGATGCCATGTTTGATTTGAAACTTGTCCCTAGTCCTCAAAAATCAAGATACGAAAAACCATAAGTCTGGGTCCAGTAGCCTACCTAGCAACAAGTTAACAGAAACAACACTTTTGAAGTCTGCAGGACTTTTAACAGCGGAAACCTTTTCAAAATGGCAGCAGTGAACATGAATCACCAGGAACTCTTAAATAACATGGATTTTGTATGATTTTTCTTTGAATCTTCACTACATTAGTGTTACTGTTGGACTTTTTGCTTAGTGAGGCTTCACAAAATCACATTTTATTCTGAGAGGATTGAAGATTTTTGGACAAAACTTGGCATGTAGTCCATAAACGTTATGTTCTACAATCAGGTGCCTAAGGTATCACATATATCATTTTTCCCAAAAAATGTTTTTTGCTCTTTCAGATAGATCTTATTGTGATCTTTCATTTAAAAAAATTCTTTGAATAAAGATGGATTCTATGCAAAGTTGCAAATGAAAAATGTTTCTTTGTATAATTATCTCTAACTGATAGCTGTCATCGGGTTGTCACGAAGAAAACTTGCATAAAAGTGGCGTGACAGATTGTCAAGTATGAACGATTACCAAACGCTTTCTTTTGGTAGAGTCAGGAGTTCTCCTTTTGTAGATTGTTGAGTTATTTTTTTTGTAAAAAAAATACCTCTTAGTAGGCACGTTGGTTATGTTATGGACGGGTCAATGGATGCGTGAGTGAGTGAGAGATGTATGTGTGTCACACCAATCAGATTGGATCTACTATAAACAGCCAGTCAAATTTCTTGTTGTAAAGGTACATGGTATGTGAGAAGATTTGATCCCGACACCGTTTAGAACGGCCATATTTGAAAGGCCGCGTGCAAGAACGTCCCCTAGATTTTTTGGCCATTTTGAAAGTGTTCAAAAATAGCTGAATTTTGGCATGTAAGCTTCGTTGTACCTGAGAAACATTGCTCTGAATTTTTTTTGGCTGGGGCGCTCTTCGTTCTCGAGAAATAATGTATGCAAAAAGCTCAGTTTTCCAAGCAGCATCTTTTGGAGATCTTTTGTTGAACAAAAAGCAAAAGAAACATTATTTTGTTGAACAGCAAACAGGCAGACTGTTTATAGTGTATTCCACTGAATCTTAGCTGTCTTAAAGTCAAAGGAAAATAGTATATAGAACGGAAATCTGGGAACAGATTGTTTACATCGGTTATTGCGACGTAAACACAACACGTGAATCGATCGAGCAGGAAACGAAAAAGAGATGTGCCGCATTAGAGCTCTGTCAACTAATATCTTAAGCATAGTGTTAAAGTACCTTGTGTGCTTGCCTGGTGGTTGAGAGGCATCATAAAGCCTCGATAAACCATAAGTCATAAGATAAGTCATCAGCACGTTTTAAAGAATCAAAATGTGTTCTGAAACTTCGAAGGTAGCTGATATACTGTAATCGTGTTATCGGCGTTCGAAGTCAGATCGAGCCAGGCAGCAAAGTCCAAGAGCAGTTCTTGCCCAAGAAAAATACCCTCTCGTGAGTTGTGGCCCATTTGCCAAGCGTTGCTAGTGTCAAAGTTTGGAAAGCGAGAACTGGTTTTTGACTTATAAAATTTGTCTTGTATCGACTGCCATGTTTTCCCGCGCACGAGGTGTAAAGACCCTTCCAGGCATGCATTGCGATCATGTTCTGCTCGCGTTTCTCAAACTGGTAACTAGATTGTTTCGGCTTTTTTCATTTAAAGGTAATAATGGCCAACAAGTAGCGATCAATTGTAACATAGATCTGTGATCCAGGTTGCGTTGATTTTATTTCATATCAGCATGATTTGTAGTGTTTTGAACTTCTGGGATCAGCGGACATGCAGATGTATGGAGACCCGTACGTTGCGCAGCAGGGTTAATTTGTTAATCTGTTAGGCGGTGCGTGACATAAAGCTACGATCGCGTTTGTCGAAAAATATGTATTTATCTCGTGATTTTTAGCCATTTAAGACGTTGCTGTATTTGGAAAAGTGCTTATTTGATGTTTATAGAATCCAAGATGGCGGGCAGTCATGGCTCCATGCACTCCGAAATAATTCTCGTATTCTTGCTGTTCGACTTGTGGACTTTTGACTGGCAGATTTATATTCGCATTCCTAACACTCCCGGGGTTTCCAATATGCTCACATACGGATCCCAGAGGCGAATTTCAACCTACAACAGCTCACTACAGTGCAAAGTTGATTTCATCCGAGTGAAAGTCAAGAAATATTTTAGTGCCAGGATCAGTCGCTATCCAAACTCCACCTCTTCATTCCAACTTAGCTGCTTAACCATCAGTGGCGACATTTGTCCTAACCCAGGACCTCCAAGAAAGCTCAACTATCAAACCAGCGCCGGTTTGAGCGTCCTTTATTTAAACGCAAGGAGTGTCAAAGCTTTCGTCCCGCTTGATGGTAATCCTTCGTGCAAAATATGCAAATTAACTATTTTACAACAGTTGGTTTACCGCCGCTCGTACGATGTTGTGTCCATTTGCGAGACATGGCTCAACGACAAAGTGCTATCATCTGAAATACTTACTGGGTATAACATCTATCGTAAGGATAGAATAGGAAAGACCGGAGGTGGAGTGCTGATTGCTGTTAAAATTGACATCCGGTCTAACCGCCGCTTTGACTTAGAGAGAGAACAAATCGAACTTGTAGCCGTTGAGCTGTTTAAGGATAGCTCTAAACCAGTTATCCTTTACACATTTTATCATCCAGATCCTGGTCCTGACGATCTAAATCTGCTGAACCACTCTCTTCAACAAAATTCCGAAATGACCTGTATGGTCTTAGTCGGCGATTTCAATCTTCCATCAATTAAATGGTCACTGGACGAGTCTACCTCAACTAGCTTAGGCGGAACAGCGGAAGAGGAAGCTTTTTCTGACCTTATGGAGGATAATTTTCTTCGTCACTTTATCAAAGGTCCAACGCATATTGCTGGAAACAAACTTGATCTGCTTCTATGTAACTTCTCCGAAGTCATAGACCATGTTTCTACAACTTCTCCTTTGCAAAATGAATTTCCCTCTGACCATTATTTGGTGGACTTTTTTATCCGACTGAAATTTAAGTGATCAAAGCGTGTGCGCTGTAAAAGGTACGACTACAAAAGGGCAGATTTTGACGATCTGCGAAGTCGCCTACAGCTGGTACCTTCTGACATGTCGCACTCCAACGATGTTGACATCTATTGGTCTCGGTGGAAAGATTTATTTCTAGCAGCAGTTGCTGAATGTGTCCCAATGAAGACCATTAGAGACACCAACTCTCCTCCTTGGATAGACAGGGAAGTTAAGTCTGCATTACGCAGAAAGTACCGTGCCCTGAGGAAATATCGTGAAAACAAAACCGTGGAACGGAAGCTAAAGCTTAGATCTTTAAGCAATGAAATCAAGAAACTTGTTCGACAAAAACATCGCGACTATCTCCTTAAAATTGAAGGCTCTTTAAAGGAAAACCCTAAACTATTCTGGAACTATCACAAAGCTATCCTACATCATCAACCGGGCTCGAATACTGAGATCACCTTTGACGGGAAATCAGCAAAAACTGCAGCCGAAAAGGCTGAGCTTTTTAATGCTTATTTCTGCTCTGTGTTTACATCATCCAAGCAGGACAAAGCACGCAGTTTGCAAATGTATCCCATGAGAATAAATACGGAACTTTCTGAGATCACACTATCTTTCAACAAGGTGAGAGATTGCTTGTTTATTTTGGATCCGTCAAAAGCCACTGGCCCCGATGGAATTTCTGCGCGTATTCTTAAAGAGTGCAGTGAGCAGATCGCGCCAAGTCTTTGTTCCCTATTCAACCATTCTCTGCGTACTGGGCGGTTCCCATCAGAATGGAAGTCAGCTGATGTTACTCCTGTTCATAAAAAAGATCTTTTAGAGCCAGCTGAAAATTACAGACCAATCTCACTTTTACCAATTGTGAGTAAAGTTATGGAACGCTGCGTTCGTAATAGACTTTATTCCCATGTCTCGCAATCTATTACATCCTTACAACACGGATTCATGCGTTCCCGTTCATGCTCTTCGCAACTCTTATGCGTACTCCATTCAATTGGGGAGGCACTCGACAAAAATAAACAGACGGATATTTTGTATCTTGATTTTGCTAAGGCCTTCGACACAGTTGATCACGTCATTCTTATTGAAAAGCTGAAATGGTACGGTGTCACAGGTCAACTGTTAGATTGGTTTTCTGACTACCTAAAGGACAGATCGCAGAGAGTTGTGATTGACGGCACCGCCTCTGAGCGTCTACCGGTCACTTCCGGTGTACTCCAGGGTAGTCTTGTCGGCCCACACCTCTTTGTGATATTTATCAATGACCTCCCTGATGTCATCCATGAGCAAACCAGCACCGCTCTGTATGCTGATGATACGAAGCTGCACTGTACTATTTTGTCAGTGAAGGACTGTGCTATTCTCCAGCAGGATCTGACAAGTTTAAACACCTGGAGCCACGAATCAAATATGAAGTTCAACGCCTCCAAATGTAAAGTGCTAACAATTACGTGAAAGAAAACACCTGTAAATCATGAATATCACCTTGGCGAGGTAAACATACAACGCGTTCAGGAAGAAAAAGACCTCGGTGTAACTATTACTAAAAATCTAACGTGGGACTCGCATGTAACGTGTATTGTACTCAAGGCTAATAGAATGCTGGGACTCTTAAAGAGAACTTGCCCACTTATGACCGACATCAAAGTAAGGCGGACACTTTATCTATCTCTCGTGAAGTCACAGCTTACTTATGCCACGGAAGTTTGGTCTCCTGCTAGTGTCAATTTGAGAACAATCTTAGAAAGAGTCCAGAGGCACGCCACTCACTGGATACTAAGAACTAGAATCAGCGAGATGTCCTACAAACAACGATTACTGACTCTTCGCTTGTTACCACTAACATATGACAGGGAACTGAGAGATCTTTTATTTCTCTATAACTGTATTTCTGGATATACTGACCTAAAAATTGAACGATATGTCACTTTTACCACACATGGCCGGTCCCGCTCTAAGAACCCCACCCTCGTACTAAAACCTGCTTACTGTAAAACCGCAACTTTTCAAGCTTCTTTTTTCAATAGAATTGTAAAACCCTGGAACACTATCTGTAATCTCGCCCCTCAAGACAAATTTTCTAGCCCAAGTTTATTCAAATATTTTTTGCACGCCACTTATTTTACTTTACTGGACACTGCCTATGATATTGACATGCCCTGCTCCTGGTTCCTCTTCCGTAACTGCCCTTGCCACTGCTCTTAATTTTCTGTGACTAATATTATCCGCATCTTGTCTTAAACTATTGTAATTAATTAGATTTAACTATAATTTTTAACTATAAGTAATTATTAGATTTTATTGTAATTTTTATCAAATTTAAGATTTTCTATCACCATTCTTACTAGCTTCTAGGGTTGCGCCTCGCATGGGTAACTTTATTTTCCCGTTCGCGCAATTCCTATTGGTCCTTTTCTTCTTTTAATTATATTGTAATTTTGTGACCAATAAAGTTGATAGACTAGACTAGACTAGACTATTTGTTCAGTGCAGATAATCATTGTCCCAGATAACCAAAGTAAGTTGCAGATGTTAACACTATTTTCCGGCCGCCATATTTTACCTATTTAAACCTGAAATCAACATTTTTGAGCTTATACGTTGCGTGAAATTAACATTTTGCTGTTTTCTAAGTGAAATCAACATCCTTTCCGTCACGCGTTACGTGAAATCAACATTTTTACCTATTTAGACCTGAAATTAACAATTTTTAGCTTATAAGTTGCGTGAAATTAACATTTTGCTGTTTTCTAAGTGAAATCAACATCCTTGCCATCACGCGTTAACGTGAAATCAGCATTTTTACCTATTTAGACCTGAGATCAACAACTTTTAGCTTATAAGTTACGTGAAATTAACATTTTGCTGTTTTCTAAGTGAAATCGACATCCTTGCCGTCACGCGTTAACGTGAAATCAGCATTTTTACCTATTTAGACCTGAAATCAACATTTTTGAGCTTATACGCTGCGTGAAATTAACATTTTGCTGTTTTCTAAGTGAAATCAACATCCTTGCCGTCACGCGTTAACGTAAAATCAGCATTTTTACCCATTTAGACCTGAAATTAACATTTTTGAGCTTATACGTTGCGTGAAATTAACATTTTGCTGTTTTCTAAGTGAAATCAACATCCTTGCTGTTACGCGTTATCGTGAAATCAGCATTTTTACCTATTTAGACCTGAAATCAACATTTTTGAGCTTATACGCTGCGTGAAATTAACATTTTGCTGTTTTCTAAGTGAAATCAACATCCTTGCCGTCACGCGTTAACGTAAAATCAGCATTTTTACCCATTTAGACCTGAAATTAACATTTTTGAGCTTATACGTTGCGTGAAATTAACATTTTGCTGTTTTCTAAGTGAAATCAACATCCCTACCGTCACGGGTTAACATGAAATTAACATTTAAACCTTTTTTGACCTAAAATCGACATTTTTGAGCTTTTACATTGCGTAAAATTGACATTTTGCTGCTTTCTAAGAGAAATCAACATCCTTGCCGTCGCACATTAACATGAGTCAACATTGTAAGCACTTTTGACCTGAAATCAACAAATTTGAGCTTGTATAAGCTGCGTGAAATTGACATTTTGCTGGTTTCTAAGTAAAATCCTCGTAAGTAAAGTCCTTGTGGTCACGGCGGGCCGATCCTTTGTTATAATAAACCGAGGCGAGACTTCGACTTATAACAAAGGCTTGGCTTGGCTATTATAACAAAGGATCGGCTCTGCTTATCATAACAAAGGCCCGGCTTTGTTTATTTGAAGGACTCGGCGGGAAAAGGGCGTCAGGTATTTTAATCAAAGGTGAACTTTGTCGAAAATGCTCCAAATTTCGCATGCAGTTTCGTTCAGGTATATTAAGCAATGTCCCGTAGTTTTCGCGCTAAAGTTTGCTTCATTCTCGAGATATTGCGTATGCAATAAACCACTCGGTTTTTCCAACCTGTGTGCCTTTTTTGCATACGTTATTTCTCGAGAACGAAGAGCAACCCAGTGAAAAAAACTTCAGAGCAATGTTTCTCAGGTGAAACGAAGCCCACATGCCAAAATTCAGCTAGTTTTAAGCACTTTCAAAAATGGCCAAAAAATTTAGGGGACGTTCTTGCACGCGGCCTTTCATTTATTCTTCTGTAAAAGAGGAGGAAGTATTCATATACTGGGCTTACTTCGACATTTTCTGTGGGTTAGGCTGAGGATTTTAGTTACGAACGAGATGAGCCTTGAGGTTTGAAACAGTTCATGAGTTTGTAGTATGAAAATGCAACAAGATATTTTTATTTTTAGCTACAAAGGTAACTTGATACTTTTGTTTTTCACAAGGAGTAAATTCAATTAGGTCACAAATTGTCGCTTCTAGTTCTTAGGACATGTTTTAGAGGAGACGAGACTATTTAGATTTGAAACAGTTCTAACGTTTACAATAGTAAGTGCAGGTGACGATTGTTTTGTTCTTATTGCATGCAAATACAACGAGATATTTTTATTTTTTAGTTACAAAGGGTAATTTGACGCTCTTGTTTTTCACAAGGGAGTAAATTCAATTAGAGCTGACGAATCGTCACCACTCTTTCCCACGAGATGTTTGCTATCTTTAGTTACAAATGGTAACTTAACACTTTTGTTTTTATATGGGAGTAAATTCAATTAGAAGTTATGGGCTATTGTTCCCAGGATATTAAACAAAAAAAAGCTTTCATTTCTGGACGGTTTTTACGTCTCTGCAGTAGCAGTTTATTTTTATTTGATGGGCATTTTATGACATTCTTTTCAGTCCGATATTTTTATAGGTAAAAAGTATCAAAACTGCTCAAATGTTCTTTGAAGACTGCGTGGCACCAAGTTAAAGTGCAATTTAATTAAATCAGACTTTCTTTCTATTTTCGGTGAAGTAGTGTTGTTGTGTTGTGTTGTGTAAAAAGGGTAAACTTGCAACTCGTATACAATGCGAAAAGGTCTCTTAACTTGAGTATTTTTGAGCAAAAATTCCTCTTGGGGGTTGGAAGGGCTATGTGATCGGTCAGTGAGGGAGTTATGCATGTGCACTTGTCACACCAATCACAGTGTGGGTTTTATCAAAGAATGAATCAAAGAAAAAAATAAGATGGTATCTACATTAATCTGGAGACGTGTCAGATTACTGTAGTTTGTTCAGTCAAACATTTTATGGCTTACTATTTAGCTAACTTACCATTACCGATGTAACATCGTATGTACATCATAAATTCCCAGTTTCTTTCTTGCTGTACATCACAACCAAAAACAATTGTCAAATTAACCAAATCATTACTGTAAACTGCTCCATGAATGCTCGTACCTCCGAGACTTCACAAAAAAAATAATAACTCTTGCACGCCGTGTGTGCCTATGTTTGATTTAAGGTTAAATATGTTGTTGAAGAAACACAAAAGTTCGAGTCCACTTGCAAGTACGAAGAAAGCAACACAGAGGAAACATTCGGGGGGGAAAGGTTTCAAAAACATTCGATCAGAATTTAGCTGATACGTTGGCTGCTAGCGACAAAGGCTCTTGCTTCGAGCAGGAGAAGTTGCTTGCACTGGACGAATAAGACACTTGAAATTTTCTAAGCATTACTTCCTTGGTGCTTTTGCCATTTGAAGCAGTATATGCAGTAACATCTCAACTCAATCAGTATCTTGTGGGTTTCTTTCACATTGTTTATGAGTGGGCTCTTTCATTGTTTACGTCTAAGCTAAGACGTTATAAAAATCGAAAGGAAGAAACAGAAGTGAAAATTGTCTTCTTACTAACCTGGGTGCACGAGTGGTGGAATTCAAATCTTGCAAAAGATATTTCCCGCCAGAGGCAAGATTTCGAGACTAGACTCCTTTGTAATTGATATGAGATCTATTGTTAACGTAAAATGAGCCTTCACTTGGTCGATCAATGCGTCATTATTTTCACATGTTTTGTGTAATTACCTCATTACACAGGAACGTCCCAAAGTATAGTTTCCTTCATATCTCAAAATGA
The DNA here is from genome assembly GCF_964199315.1 of Orbicella franksi. Taxonomy (NCBI): domain Eukaryota; kingdom Metazoa; phylum Cnidaria; class Anthozoa; order Scleractinia; family Merulinidae; genus Orbicella; species Orbicella franksi. The sequence continues at coordinate 23,230,175 of NC_138148.1, read as the reverse complement.
AAATTTCAGTGAGTCAGGCGTACATTTTGAGTTTGTTTCTGGAGAGTTTTCAGTGTTTTACGCTGAAATTTGGAGAGAATGTTGCCCGATAATCAGGCAAAAAAATCTTGTCTGGGAATTCTTATTTTTTGCTTCTTTCAAAACCTATGACAATTTTAGTGAAGAGAATGCATGTTTTCTCAAAACTCAAAGTTTAACTGCATGTCAAAAACAAACCAGACAAGTAATCAAAATTTCCCAACATGGTTTTTCAGAGAAAGAAGACACAGCAATGTTGATCACGTCCTCCCACTCAAATCAACCGGAAACGAACTTGATTAGTGATCTTCTGTCCTTTGAGAAATAGGGCGCTATATTCGGAAAACCTTAACTTTTTTATTGTAGTAAATATACCCTCATAATCTACAATTCTTAAGCTTTCAGAAAATGTATACTTTAGTGGGGCTTGCGTGAAATGTCTGACTATTCATTTAGAAAAGTCTCTATTTCGAGAACAAAAATACGATGCATTAAATTTACCGTGTAATTTCCTCACCTATAGTTTCATCTGGGACTCAGAGGATCATTTGTGCTCGAAATAGTCAGATGGCTTCCAGCTTATCCCAAATTCATGTCTTATGCAGTACCTTGACAATTTCAAGCTTTCCACTAGAGATAGAGAAGAATATACGGGCCATGAAAATCTTTAGGTTTTTACAGTAGAGGCAAACCCAAGATCGAAGAGGAATACTCTATTCTACGCATCCTGTATTGCTACAGCCTCCAACAACATGTCTTCCTTGCATTCTGCAACAATTTTGACACACACTATCACACATTCGCATATATTCTTCTCAGAAGCAAGATATTGTTATTCCTGAAATGATGTCAGAAGCCAACTTGTCCCATTCTCCGCTGTTGGTTTTGAAACGTGATGTTAACTTGTTTTTTTTGTCGCAGGAACTTACTTTACCGTAGATGTTATCAAGTAATTGTCACTTTCAAACAAGGCCTTGCTTACTTATTTAATCTACTGTGGTTGACCAGCCCTCAGCTGCTATGTCCGTTAGGGAAATAGTCATAACCGCTAGGTTTTGCGTACGTGTTCTCTGGTTAGATATATCCACGAGGGTTTCCTTGGTTAGGTCAGTTCAAGTGCAGATTTCACTGCGTCAACTTCTTCTCTGCATTGGGCCATAGTTTCTCTCTACACTGTTACTCGATCATCCATTCTATCAAGTCAAGTTCAGTGCGTGTGCAAACCAAAGTGAGTAATCTATTCCTTGTTTTTTAGGGTTAGTTCATAGGTTTTCTACTGTTATTCGTTTCGGTTAAGTTTCCTTTTATCACCTATCAAATTGTCTGTATCGTTACTAAATTGGTTAGTTAGTTCTGTATGTTCCGAATCGCGCTCGATTAGGTCCATATCTCCAATATAGGGTTATTTTGCGATAAAAGCATTGTCCAAGTTACACACCGTGTAGCCTATTAATCGTTTTCCAGCCTTCTGTACGATCAGTATAAGTGCCGATTATGTTGCACTTCCATGTTACGGGCATTATTGAGAATATTGGCAATAGTTTCTTCATTTATGTTATTTTATCTTTATACTTCGGTATGTTAGTTGCCTTAGCTTCTATTTTCGTTATTGTATTTCAGTTCGAACCGGCATACAGTTTACATCATATGACTTACGGCTAAGCTTACGGCACATGGTTTAATTCTACCTTTGTCTTGGCACGTGATTTGTTTCAACTGAGTTTTTATGGAACATTGATCTCTGTCAATTAAACTCTGTTTACATTGTAGTCAGAAGTTCTTGTCGAGTTCGTTTTAACACTACACACTGCTCTACGCATCTGATTACTTGGATTTTTGGCCTGCTATATTCTGTCCTTGTAATTCACATCCGCTATTCCTCGGTAGTGAACATGGAAAAGGGCAAATTTACAAACTTTGTAAATAAAAAATAAACAAAGTTAAACAAAATAGCTACAACGATAATTTTTTCACAGTGGTGATCAGGAGAAAAAGGAAATTTATATTAGTGAAAAAAATTTTGGGGGCTAGTGGCACTTTAACCCATTGACTCCCATGCCGCCCATAACCACCCGTGCGAAAAACCCCTCCAATTTCCCATGCCGCCCATAACCGCCTGAAAAAAAGTGCATGGGGACTAGGTCCTCTCCCTACTCTCCCTCAAGGCACTTCGTTATTTTCTTGTCATAAAGATAAAAAGGGGTAATTAGCCAATCATTTGCCGTCTTATGCGCATTTTTTGACAGCTGATGAGACAGCCCACGAGGTGGGGATTTCTGAAAAATTTTCTTCACGTGCACAATCAAATTGCGTGAGACAATGGCTAAGAACTCTGAGAGAACCAGATCTTGCAGCTATTTTTGAACACTCAGGGGATGAAGGAAGCTTTGCTGGGTTTGAGGGTAGACATAGTAATAATGATAGTGATAGTGATGTAGATCTTGAAGGCTAAGAGGACAACGATGGCGTCCCAGTACCTGGAGGAACCAACAATGAAGAAGAAGAAGTTCGATGGACTGACCATCTCAGCGACTTCACCATCTCGGACTTCACAGTAGCAACTGGCCTTAATTTTAACTTACCTGAGATTCCTAATCCTTTAGATTACTTTGTAGAGTTTGTAGATAATAATTTATGGGATTTAATTGTCGTAGAAACTAGCCGCTATGCTTGCCAAAAACTTTCAAATTCACCTGAGCACCTCGCTAATTTTGTTCCGGTTACGCGTGCATAGCTAAAGGCATTTATTGGAATAAACATAATTATAGGTATCAGTAGTCTCCCTCAGTCAGCGTTATGTTGGTCATCTGATGATTATTTTGGAAACCAGTGCATTAAGAAGGTTATGACTAGGAATAGATTTCAGGAAATCAATTGTTATTTGCATTTTAGTGATTCTAGTGTAGAGCCCACTCGGGGAACACCAGGCTTTGACCACCTTTATAAGATGAGGCTGATATTTAACTCTATTTTACGTAATTGTCAAACTAAGTTTAAACCTACTAAGAATCTCTCTGTGTATGAGGGTATCATCGGTTTTAGGGGGAGGTTATCCTTTAGACAATGCATGCCTGCTAAACCTACTAAGTATGGAATTAAAGTTTGGATGGCGGCCGATTCTAGTGATGGGTATGTTTTGAATTTTGATGTATACTTAGGTAAAGAAGTTGATGCCTGTTGGCTTATTTATGGGTTAGGTTATGATGTAGTGACTAAGTTAATTAGACCTTATATGAATAGGAATCATCATGTATTTTTCGATATTTTTTTTACGTCAACTAAGCTATTAGAGCATTTAGAAGCCAATGATACTTACACTTGCGGGACTGTAAGATGTAATTGTAAGGACTTGCTATCATGTGCAAAAGACAAATTGAGGGTTGAGGAGAAGTTAGTTCGTCAGAAAGGCCACGAAGTTTTCACCAAGTGGCGTGACAAACAGGATGTTAGTGTTATGGCAACTAATTTAAGCCCTCTAGCGGATGATCTGGAAGTTAATCAGGGTGATAGGGAAGTCCAAAAGCCTGTTGTAATTAATTCACACAATAGCTCTATGGGGGATGTTGACCGCACCAATCAATTGCGCGAATGTTATTCTCTAAGTCATTCTTCGTATAAGTGGTATAGGTATACTTCTTGGTTTCTGATTGATGTATCGATATGTAATGCTTTTGTTCTTTTTAATTACCATCGGTTAAACCAAGGGATGGGTAAGGTTAGGGAACTGAAATTTAGGACAGGCTTAGCCAGGCAGTTGATTGGGGATATTCAACTAGTGTGTCTCCCACACAATCATCAAAGTGCCGTAAGATCAAGACTTGTTTACTTGAGGAGGGGAATGCAGGGAAACATTTTATTGATAAAATTAAGGGAAGGAAAAGGCAATGTGTTCAGTGTAAGAGGGTGGGTACAAAAACTCCCAAAGGTTGCCCATAGAAAGTGCTTTTGAATGCGTGCAGTGTGGTGTAGCTCTTTGTAAGGAAGTTTGCTTCATGGATTATCACATGTTGTAAATTAACTTTTCGTTTGCACGTTATCCTTCATCACCTGAGTTCTCATCAGCCAAATGCCGATATATCCTGAAAGAAACTCAAATAATTAAGATCAGTACTTACCGTAATGATTAGTTTTATTAGTTTTGGCCATGTTTTTGTGTTGTGAATTATTTGCATATTCGGTTTTGCTGTGTTGGTTTGTTTACATTAGTTGCCCGGGCGAGAAAATTATAATTTTACAATTCTTGTTTTCAGGTTTGTTTTTAGAGATTATTTGGCTTCCGTTTGGCTTCATATTATTTGATGTTTGGCCGCTAATTTGCCACAAGAAAAATCCTATAAATCTAATAAAAAAATTGGCTTGTTTTTGTCTTTGTCTTTATCCCACAGTTCGCTTCTCTTTCACTGTGTAAATCAATTTCGGCGTTTTGCTACACGACACACAAATTATTTGATGTTCTGTTTTCAAAGTGGGTTTTACTTTATGTTTGGCTTTTATTACCTGGCTTTTTTTCAATAGATTGGCTGCTAATTCACCACATTGGAGATTCTATCAATTTCTTGATGTTTGGGTTAGTTTTGTAGACTTAATTGGTGATTTACGCATGTCACCGTTCTTTGCTATGGAAAACAATTTCAGCATTTTGTCACGTGGCAAAAACAAAATTTCTTGCCTTAAAATCGGTTCGGGACTTAAATTTGAGATCTTTTAGCCATTCTTTTTAATAGTTTGGCCGCTGATTTATCTGACTTGAAAATAAATAGTCTCTTGAAAGCTGATGACGTCAGAAGTAGAACAAAGGGCAATGCTTGTCGCAGTCGGTTATGGCCAGCATAATGAGGCGTCAGTGGGTTAACCACCATATTTCATTTAAGTTGTTTACTAAGTTCACTGCTCTCTCTTCAGATATTCGGCTGGTGGGTGGTCAGTCTCATATGAGGGGACGAGTAGAAGTTCAATATGAGGGTTTGTGGGGAACAGTGTGCGACCATGGCTGGGACCAAAATGCTGCCAATGTAGTTTGTCGTCAGCTTGGCTACAGACGAGCTGAGTCTGCAAATTGCTGTGCTAGATTTGGTGCAGGGTCTGGTCAGATTTTCTTGGATCAAGTGCAATGTAATGGAGATGAACTTTCCTTGTCCTTCTGTCGCCACCTGGGCTGGACAGCTCACAACTGTTCCCATCAGAATGATGCAGGGGTCAGTTGCACCAATGGTAGGAATTTTTGCCATAATATTGCCAATATAAACTGTTACTTCTTGTTCAGTTTTCATGGCTCTGTGTTTGGGTAGTGCTTCTTACCTGAAGTTACTGTTTGCATGTACATTGTTAATAAATGGAAAAAGTTATATTAAAGTTGTTACTTAAGTAGTTCATTTTGCCTCTTTAAGCCTTTTGCAGTGAATCTTTACCCTGTTTAAATGGTGGCAGTTGTAGTGATGCTTCAGGAACATGTCAATGTAAACCATACTATGTTGGCGAAACATGTGGTGTGTCTGTTGGTAAGAAATAATTGATCTCAGTTTTAACATATTTTTGCAGCTATTGGTTTATTGTTTCCTTTTTTTTTCTTTACATTTTGATATTGAAGTAAGTATTTGAACTGTAAATCAACAAAAGCATTGATTTTGATTATACAGGAGTTACGTGATTATTAAGTGAAGTACACAACAGGCAAGATAATCCAATATTTTGTATTTTGTGTGCCCAGTAACAAGAACAAATTTCAGTAGTGATTCTGTTGGAAACCAATCCTTGAATAGTGCTGAATTATCCTCAGACTGTGAGTCTAGAGTGACTTATGCTCTCCCAAAAACTAGAACAAACTATGGACTCTTTAACATTAGATATCAAGGTGCAAAGATGTGGAATGATATTAGTGATGATATTAACCTTATAAGAAAAAGATCAAGCCAACCATTATTGCAAGCTATTAGTGCATATTGAATATCTGTAACTCTGTTTGTAAAGTATAACTATTCTCATCAGTGCACTGTATCATCCACCTATTTTTCTTTAAATCTGTATGTATAATTAGTCTTTGTGTGTGTGTGCTTTGTGTGTTCTTGCATGTCTTTTTCTTATTTTCCCTTCTTATTTGACCCAAATAAATCATTGTTTTAAATCACTGAGGATGGCTGCCTAGGCTTATTAGCCCATTAAGGTTATTTCAGACAGCCATGTACTCTTTTTATTTTAAACATATTTTTGTTCATTTAATTTCTAGCTGAATGAGTACAAATAAAGTTGTTGTTGTTGTTCAATAGTCCTTGAAAGTCAGAGCGGTAGCATGGGGAAGGGGTGACACACACTTTGGCCAGCAGCCAGGCTCTTCATGTTTCTCTTTGAAAATGTCAAGGTGTTCATTTTAATTTGATAGAACATGAAAATTTTTATGGCTTCAACAATTAAAAAGTGAAATGTTCATTAAGTAATGCACACATCTTAAATCCGTGAGACCAGACAGGGTTTTCAAATTGCAATAAAGTAGCAGGTGGAAATCATAAAGTAGGCTGCACACTCTAGGGTCATGATAAAGGAGGCCACGTGTAGAAGAGTGCCGGAATGGCTACCCCCTTCAGCACAGGGATGGGAATGGGGTTAAGACCCTGGAAAACTTGAAAATCTCTGTGTTGAGGTGCATTTTCATGACCGAAAACTGATTTTGAAGTATCACAACAAATCAGCGATCTCGTTTCGTTTCTGCTTCAATGTTTTGACATTTTTTGAGTTTTCGTTTGTCTTAAATTCCGAGCACTTGCATTGCTGAAGGCCTTTAGTGTTACGACACCTTTCAAACCTTCACTTAGAATACGTTTGGAGCACGTGTGGAGTGACGTTTTACAATGAAGACTGCTCTCACATTCACCATGCGGACGCTCGGAGAGCTGGATCAATTTGTGGTCAACTTAGGCCAAATACTAGCCGATTGTTTTTTTTGTCACTTTAAAAACTGGAACAGGACATGATATTAGTTTACCTGTTTGCCTCCGTAAATTTTCAACAGTGCTTCATTGTGGAAAATGTTCACGTTTTGACAAAACTGATACATGCACATGTACATAATGCCCGTCAAAAGTATTGCTCTTGCTTCGAAGTTCGAAAGGTATATATAATAGCCACACTGTTAAGATTTTCACCACTTTATTTATTTTCTCAAAAAGATCAGATCATGACTACGTTGGCAAAGCAAAATTGTGTATTAACAAACTTTGCAACGAAAAGTACCCAGCGCAAATGCTTGAAGTAGCCGGTGACTTGCGCCGGGCGCCGGCTAATTTTGAAATCCCTGCCAGAGCCATCTAGAAAGAAGAATGGAAACCATGATGTATGGGTTATTGACCAAGTGTTGGGTCAAGATGGCTGGATATTGGCGAAGTTCTTTTTTTGCGTGTCTATGGACCAAGATGGAGTCGAGGTCCAAAACCACGCAAAAAAAGAACGAGGCCAATATCCAGCCATCTTGACTGAACAAACTCAGTCAATAAAGGATTTATTATATGGCTTTCGAGGAAATTTTTCTTGCAGGACACAGCGGGTAGTCCCGAGCGGGTAAGATAGCTCCATCTTGCCCGCTCGGGTAGCCAATCACGGCGCAGGATTTGATTCACCTTGCCCGCTCACAGAGCTGGCCATATAGTAAGAACAGTTAATGAAGGAGTTCGCATTCAAGCATCAAATGAATCTGGTTGTTCAAATTACTCATTTTCAATGCTATGACAGTGCCGTAACGATGGCAAGTGAGAAAACTGGAGTGGAAACAAAGATTAAATCAGTCACATGAAACGGCTTGTACTCTCATTGTTACTGCCCTGCCTAGCTGTAGGTGATGCCATAAAATCAGGGAAATGTATGTGTGTTTCACTTGATACAGTCAGAGAAATTGGAAAGTTAGTAGAACAAAATTCCCTTCAAAGAAACACCAGATTAGATGAAATTAGAGCAAAAATAGTGAATGAGTTGAGTCAAGCAGAGTTCATGTGCTTTGCCTGACTCGATGGACTGTGCATGGTGAAGCATTAGCATCAGTGCTAAACAATCCTAATCAACTCAGGGAGCTTTGGGGCAGGTTGCTTGAGATCTTAAAGGACACAAAAATGAAATAGACAATCATGGGCGTTCAAAGTATGATTAGTTTAGTTTTAACTGTGGTAGTTTCTTAGGTGGGAGAATTTGAGATGTGCTTTGCAGAGTTCGTCAAAATCAGCTGTTTAAGGAAATATGCTCGCTCAAGATGTGTTCACACCTGCTTTAAGTGTTACGTGCATAGGTGACATGTTTTGGCCATCTTTCGACATGCCATGTCTCACAGAATGTTTTCTTGATGGTCCTAGCCTTAGTTTTATGTCAAATAAATCCATCTAACATGACTACAAGTCAAGTTTGACTATAAAGAAGTCTTTGGTGCGTACATTTTTTACGTAGGCCAGGTTACATAGCATGTTGAGAGATGGCGTGTCAAAAGATGGTTGCTGTACATGTTACACTGAAAGTGGGTGTAAAATTTTGTTAACAGATTGAACTGATGTGTGATTTCATCTCTTTTGGGCTCGCATCTTACAGAGAAAAGACAAGGAAATTAAGACTATGGAAGACTCCGAACCTTTAAGAAAGAGAGAATCACTGAAACAATTCAACATTGGACAATGGCAAACTCCTCATTTTCTTCAAACTGCAAAGGAACACTACAAGCAAATCTATTTTGAAGCCATTAATTTTGCAACAACTTCCATCACATCTAATTTGATCATAAAGACTTTAAGTGTACATGAACATCCAGGGACTCCTTTTGAAGACTACTACCAAAAAAAAAGTTTAATTCCTATACCGCACGCTCTCTCTCTCTAAGTTGTACCACTCAAAAGCAATTAGTATGTATACACCTGTTAAATCAGAAGAGTACAACAACAAATTAACATATCTGATCGATAATTTTAGTCAGTGGAAAATTACTGGAAACTACTCTCAGAAGGCTGGAAATGCTATTTCAGAGATGCTATATGTAAAAAAATCCCAGGGGAGAATGCCCCAGTATCCCAGTGGATAATGCCCAAGTACCCCTAGAGGTTTGCACCTTCAGCACTCATGATGAGCTACCCCAGTATAAACTTCACCCAGGCTGTGGCCCTGAAATGAAGGTCTAATGCCTGTATGAACCTTTTTAACAAATATGTAAGCATACTACAGTATGCAAACTGACAAATGGTTGGCAACACAGGCTGGAATAACAAAGACAGTTATCAAGACTAATGCTGCTTTTTACTCTGTCAATTTTATTGCAGAAAATGATACTGAAGAAATTGTTTTGGATGGAAATCTGGACCAGGTATAAAGAAACATAGCATGTAGCTTTTGCTGTAAAACAAAGGTGTAGTAAGCTGGTTGTTTAGGTTCTTAACTTTCTTTTGATCATTAATGTTGAGTTTAGGTATCGAAAAAATCTGCATAATGTAGATCTATTATGGGGCAAATTGAAGGAATGACCGTTAAAAGACGTTATGGGGTGCTTATGTGACAAAAAGAAGCCAAATCACATTAAATATTCACAAGGAGCAAAACAGGTTAAAGTCAGGTCCAAAGAATGTTACTTTAACAAAAATCTAGTAATCATAAAGATCCAATATAAAACCAAAGTTATACTCTACAGCACTAGACTTTTAAGATTATCCATGGACTTTGTCCAGCGTACTTGTCGTCCCTCCTACAACAATACCACCCGCAACAGAGCCTACACTCATCCTCTAAACTTCTTTTCACTGTCCCTACTGTGAACTCTGTGACATACGGTGAACGTGCGTTTTCTTTCTCCGCACCTATATTATGGAACTGTGTACCGGATTCTGTTAAAAATACAACATCTCTTTCATCTTTTAAATCTGCCCTCAAAACATTCTTGATCGTGCCGAAGAAATAATTTAATGCTTAACTTTTCATCAAGCATGAAAAAGAAATGCAAAAGGCAATATTTCCACTATCTGTGAAAGATGATACACTCAGTTTAAAGGAAACAGAATTGTTCTGTCATGGCTTGAAATTGAAGACGTGGACATTTCCAATCGTGCATGAACTGAACATCTGACTGAACACATCTGTGTTCTGCTTTGTGTAAGAAATTGCCGTGTTGACAGATGGAACTTGCAGCTGCTGTAACGGAGGCCTTCTTTCGTTACTCACAAGCTGATCTGTAGTGGTCGGCTGAACTTTATCATCACCAAGTGCTACTGTAAGGATGTTGCTGCATTTGCGAAATTGTTGTACAGAAGGCATGTTGTGGTAGTTTTGCAGGCTGGACTCATTGCGGTGACTGGATATCGCCATGATTTCCTGATTTGTGAGGCCAGCATTTTCCCACAAGGTTATGGCTGTCGCCCTAACTGAATTATTTGTGTAGATACGAGAAAGTCTGGCAGTGGAGCTGATATCTTTCATCGTGGTTGAGAGCTTGTTTACTTTGAGCAGCCTGTTTTCATACCAAACATTGTCAGATGGCTCCCAGTTTCGTTTAGGATACTGGAATAGTGCTTCACATTCTGGATTCAATTTCGATAGCACAAAATCAAGAGCGGTATAACCATCGGTTTTACAACTGGTTTTGTACATTCTTGCATTTCTCTCGAAACTCTCAACATCACAAACAGCGCCTTGGTGGTTTTTAGTTGCTTCATCATGTGCCATTGAGACAAAATGGTCGCCCTTCGCATCTTCACTAAATACAAAACTGCTCTTTTTAAGACTTCGCTGGCCTTCAAAGCCACAGCGGCACCAAAACAATGAGATGTGAAACCACCCATTTCTCAAAAGCGACAAGGGGTGAGTAAGTGATAGAATATCACTGTTTTTGAGCATTTCAAGATCTTCCAGCTCAATGGCTGGTTTGTGTGTTGTGTTTTGCATGCTGTCTTTCTTTAACTGTTTAATTTTGGCATCTAGCATCTTGTTTGACAGAACAAATTGGGAATCTCTGGCCAGCGAAATGCCACCGTTGTTTGGAGGCAAATTAAGGTATATCTCGATGCCATTTCTGAGGGCAAGTAGTGTTGCTCTGCTATAATTTCCTCCATCTTGGTTACGAGCTTTGGCATAAAACTGACGGAAACGTTAATCTACAGTATTGTGCAAAAGAAATGCAAGCGAAATGCGCAAATTTCATTCTTTTTTCCCATGACTTTTCGACAAAAGTTCGCACAAAAGTTCAAGTGAAATTTCATGGCGTATCAAGCGTTAATTCGCTTGAACAAAGGGCGATTTTTCTTCAAAGTTTCGTTAAGCTAAAGAAAATTCGTGAGCACAAACAATAGTTTGCTAGGCAGTACACGAAAATTCGCAACGTATCAAACAGCAGTTCGGCAGCGTTCACGCAATTTTCTTTTAGTGACTGATACGAAAAAACTGTATTGTAACTTACAAGCGATAAATTTGTAAATACGTGCTCATAAGTTGTTTGTAAATACGTGCCAGTTTGCAGTCATCGATCACCAATTAAGGGGATAACATTTTATCTATGAGAAATATGTTACTAAAATCTTACTCACCTAAAGTTTGCGAAAGGCTTTCAAGCAGCTTTGCTTGCTCAAGTTCAGCTCAGGCCCAGTTTCATATGCAGAGAATCAGAATACACTGAACCGCATTATAAAGACAATGACCTCAGTTTGTTCCACAAAGAAAACAAAAACATCTCCAGTTCTGTGTACTTACGCCGCTAAGTAAACAGTCGCAAACAATTTATGAGGGTTTTTCAATCTGAACGCATGTGCACGCTCGCGAATCCAAGTCATGTTTATTTCCATACCGAATTACCACCATCCCAGTCCCCTTGCAGTTGTTTATTAAACTTTCTTGAAAGCCCTGGAAAGTACCTAAAAACTGAGAGGTGTATATGCCTGAAACTTCTCGTATGAAGAGAGCCTCTGTTCATATTAAGAATATGCGAATAAAACAGTGCTGTAATCATAGGGTTTGAGATTTTGCTATGGCTTTCCAGCCGAGTGCAAGAACTTCTCAGACCTTCGAGAAACGGGTCCCTGGTCCAAGTTGTTCAAAGGCTGGATGACGTTATCCACCTTTCGGACAACCCTGAACTGAGGTCACTGGGTGTTGCTTTAAGTCTTCGAACAGTTCGCAATTATTTCGCTCCACTTTCGTCGTCTTAATAAAAATCATTGGGACTCTAACTTATAGGGATACACAGATATGGATGATTGCAACAACAATCCGTTTCCAAAATTTTATTACAAGTTTTAACATTTAATATGAAAATTCAAATATTGCGGCATAACGAGAACATTACAGAAAAACTAGAGAACTGATGTGTGACCTAATATTGCGAGATCTTGGATGAACTGACAATAAGCGGTCTGCTGCAGAGTCCAGCCTTGCTGTTGGCGAGATATTCATACTGTGGACGAACTCACGGAAATCCCACATTTTGCTAACATCCTCTGAATCTGTTGGCTTATAGTCTCATCATTTTTTTGCATCTGTTGATCTATTAATGCTTTTGCATCCACAGACACCTTTGTTGGTCTTCCCAAGCACATTAGATTCACCATGGGGTCAGTAATTTTTAGTTTTCTGATGATTCGAGAGACGCTAGCGTGGCTTACTACTGCTTACTAGTAAACCTTTGTTCTTCAATGACCTGAATATTCCAGCTGGGTGGAGATCTTGCTTGTGAAAGAGCTTGATTTGAGTTCTCGTATAATTTGAAACTTAAGGCATGATGACTGACCATCGAGGTGTTATAAATATTAAATGTAAAGCGAATGAGGGAATGTTTTCTGGTCTAAGTTATATAAACACGAACAGTTGCTATGGCAGCAAACTGGCACGGAGACAGGGGTCTGGCGCGAGAAAAATCATGTGGTTCTACATGCTGTGAAAATGGCGTGTTGGCAAGTGTATAACATAGTGATTAAGTACAATTGCATTTATTTATCGGAACTGTGGTGTTTTAGGGTTTTGGGTCAAGTCAACAATTTAGCATTCCTTCTGAAATAACCAGGTGAGTTTCATAGCTAACATTTCGTCGAGCTGTGATGCTATTTCGGCAGATTAATGGTTTCTTTTGTACGCAACGATTGGAAAGGTCTTTTGTATGTTTCACTTAGCGAACTGTGTTTTGCTCTTGGCCTATTGATAAACAATACATCGAATTTTCGGGAGGAGTGTATTATCGTTCAAAAAATTGCAGCGACTTTTCAGGAGGAGCGAATTATCGCTCAAAAATTCACGGTGAATCATCACGCAAAGTGAATTAGTGTTCGAAAAATCGTGCAGATCAAAACAATAGGTGTCACGAAAATGTGGGGAAATTTCATGGAAATATCGTTTTAAGCGAAATTTCTTCAAAGAGCCCTGAAAAGCCAGGAATTTCGCCGAAATTTGTTTGCGTTACTTTTGCACAATACTGTAGCTCTGAAAGTGTAATTTCTGCTTACTCCACTCTGTAGAAAAAAGAAATCACATATCTCTAAGCTTAAGCATTTTTGAGTGAAACAAAAAGACGGAGCGTGTGTGCATGTGAACCATTTTAATGACAAATTTGGCACAGTGGAAAACAGTGAAATGTTTACGTTTTAATAATATCGGTTGAGTCCTCTTTTGTTTTCCCTTGTGCAAATTAAGCTTATTTTTTGTAATACTGAATAAAAATAGACTTGTACTGTTTCAACAGACCTGTAAAAACTGAGACCGCCCATTGTGTTGCTTTTTTAGTTTGTTTAGCCTGTGAATTTGTGGCCATATCATGGAGGACATGCTTTTCCATCTCCACAAATCTTCTCTTCTTTTTGCTCTGCTCACCACTAGCCTCATTCCTTTTGGCGTTCATAGCATCTTTTTCATTTCTGAATTCCTCCAAACCAAAGGCCGTCAATAAATTAGGGTGGCTCTTACCAGTTTTCAGGTTTTTGACGGCTCATAACTTTGTAAGAATAGAACAGAAAGGCAGACCAGGGCTACTGTAATATTTTTGTAGGTTTGGATTATATAATCTATACCTGACCTAAAACAGCTGTTATTTTGTTGTCAGCAGTTACCATGGCAACATTCCAAAGGGATTTTCCAGCCCTAATTGTTCAGTTATGTCACTAATAACTAAGAAATTAACCCGGTTACCCCGAGTTTTTTTTAACCAATAGCTTTTGGCATCTGAAAATGAAAATGCACAACAATTTTAAAATAATTTTACGTAGCCGATTTCTTGTAAACTTGGAAAAACGACAATTCACACAAAGTGCAAATTTCTTTCGGAAGAAATTTTTTTCTGACATTTCTTCTCAATAATAATATTATATTAAAACAATAAAAAGAAGGGGTCACCAGGCTTGTTTTCATGTAAAAGCCTTCTCGAGTTCCATTATTCCCACGTATGTAGCCACGCATTCAAAAATCCAGACTTTATAAGATTAGCAGTTGCTCATAAGCTGTTTTGACTACCACTGACTGCTTTGAGTGCCCGTGCGGGTGAGTGGGCTCCAAACAGGCGTTTTGTTTTGTTTGCTGCCAAAACATCATTTACAGTTGTAGTTGTCATTAAAGACAACCTCCTGGGCTTACTCTGTAGGATTTTATACACAAATTCTGGGTAGATTTCCTATGTTTTGCAAGTCCTTTATACGTTCCCGGTGGCTGTCACGATCAATCGAGTTGCCTTTGAAATTTGGGAAACATTGAATTCCTGAAATAATTCCTCTTAAATACACAGAATTGACTAAAGTTGTTCTAGCAGGTAAAGCCTCCTTTATATGCGAATTTCATTTCCAACAGTACAAAAGTGACCTTGTTCGAAATGAGCCGCGTGCCGTCATATTTCTTTTAGTCTTTTGAGTTTTAAATCTCACGCCTCTATCGTGCGTGTTACTCACGCGTGACACATGTGGTGATCTACTCCCCACGCAAGAAAACTGGTACCAGCCACCTTAAAATCTGGGAGGTCGCCACGAGCAGCGTCCATATTTCAGGACAGGAAAATGTTTCAGTTTTCTATGGTTTTATCGGGACAGTAAACCATAGGTTTCTGACCAGTCAGAGTGCTCGCAGTATCTCAGTTATTTTATAAATTAAATTATAACATTGTTTTGCCAGTCCTACTTGTAATGACAGTGATAATGATAATGATATTGATAATAATAATGATAATGATAATGAAAATAATTAAAATAAAATATCTGTAACCAGGAGGCAACCTCACCATCAGATGGTTTTCAGGCTTGTCCTGAGTACGTAGTAGATAAGTTGTAGATGAAATTGTAGATAAGCTATTCAAATGTAAAAAAAATTGAAAACAGAAACTGACTTCCTCGGATATGTGCAAGGCTCTGGAGGCAAAACAGATGAACTGAACTGCTGCAGCTGTATACATTTCATGATTTTTCATATGGCACCAACAGTCTCAGAGTCTCTAAGGCTTATGGCATAGGTCCTGGAAACTGATATCATGGTCAGATCTCAAAGTTCGATGTCCAGGCCTTGTAGCAGTAAAGGACATTGATGAACGATTCTTTGTTGTCACAGCCAGACATATGAAGGTACCAAGCAAGGAGTCAGAAGAAAAGCAGATAATGTTTGAATTCAATGAAAGCAGCTGCTCTTATGTTTTCTCCACCTTTAATGACCTCACCACACTAATTTTGGCAAGTATGGACTAAACTTCCATCCTCACGAAGAGAAATTCGATCACCTACTTCACCAATAGGCTTGAAAGTTTTCAATGTTGTCTCTCGCTGATAATTCAAAAGTCCAACCAGGACCGTTCTGCACCAAAGGAAGTCTGGAAACCAAGCGTGAAGGCTGGTTCCTACAGAAACCAAGAGCCGGGGGAATTAGGTTTATGGAACAAGTAAGGTTATTTCTGAAGGACGGGTTTCAAACGAGCTTTAAAATGGAGCCAGTACAAGTCACTGCTGACATGCGGAAGGTCAGAAATTGTCAGAGGACTCAGGAGTGATAGCAGTTAGTTGGGAAGGACATTATTGCTCGGTCAGTGAATCATGAGTTCGTAATAGTTTTTTGGTGATAATTCTGCTGACCTGGGTATTTTGAACGAGGGGCAACATTTGCTTGACCATTGTGAACCGATCTTTCATGTTTGGAGTCAAACAAGGGCTCCCAAATTAAAGATATTTGGTATACAACAAATGTGGGTAGGTAAATCGATCCATCGACTGCTTTGACAGTGGTTTTTACCTTGACTTTTGCAAAAATCATGTGCAAGGGTTTCACGCTTGAGAAGCGTTTTTCTTCCACGAATTATTTCAACATTCCATACCACATCATTTTCTTTTATTATTACATTGGGCATTTCTATTGTCCAATACCTCTAAATGGAAACCATCCATTGTTAGCTCGAAGGATAAAAAGTCTCACACCAGGATTCGAACCACCAATCTTGGCCCCCATTTTCCAGACTACCTGGCCATGTTAGCTATTCATGGATATTTTAGATATACTGGATTGCTGTTTCTTTCTCACTCACCACTGAGGTCAGGAGATAGCTTGGCAGGTACTTGTGCTCATAAAAGTCATCTGACAAAGCGCATAATTTGATATTTGGTGATTTGGAAGTATTTTGGTCAGTTTTGGGTCTGCTCCAGTGTGAGTAATATGTATCCTCTTATTCAAGAATTTTTTAGTGCAATGAGGGAATGAAGATTTTTGTCTCAAAGACAAAAAAAATTAACTTCAAAATAGCCCTTGACTCTCCCGGGTAATTCTAAAGGTGAAATTAAAATGTGAATTTGGTTTCATTTCACAGAAATTAAGTTGATTATAGTTATTAACTTATAAAATATATGTGTAAATAACACATTCAGTTATTATGTGAAGTTTATATGAAATAATTCATATATGAATTATATACCTCCGGTATTGCAGAGGTCACGGGTTTGAATCCCATTGAAGCCCTGATTTTTTCAGGCTTTTTCTTTCCAATTGCTTAAATTGGAAAATTTACTGCAATGATCATTCTTCACTTACATTCAGTTATTTTTGTGACACCCAATAACAGTAGTAATGATGAAAACGGCTGAAGTGTTCTTCCTAAATAAGCTTAACGATTATTTGTAAATTAATAATTGTTTTAAAATTTATGCTGTGTCATGCAACATACAAACTCGTCAAAATCTTTTTGACTATCCTGTCATATGTATTACATCACGAGTTGGCTTAAAAAGCATTTTGAATTTGAGTAGTTTTGGTTATTACTTCATGATTTGGGATATGTCATGCAGCATAGCTAACGGTAACCACAAGACTGAACACAATGTGGAGCTCATATATACCCGCTAATCACTTAAACATGTTTCTTTAGTGGAACAAGACAAGCTTCAAGCTGAAAATGGTGAAAGACCTCAATTTGTACTGTGCAAAAGTTGACTGCTCTGATGCTTTGAGGTAAGTGATGTTACTTAAAGCAACTAACTACTGTCCCTTAGAATGCAAGTAAGCCCAAATATATCCGCAATTTTGCTAAAATGCTATTACATGAAGAAGTAATTCTGCCAAATGAAAAAATGCATTTGGTTGAATTCTCAATTTTCTGTGTTATTTTGAAGTCACATAAGTTATTCCATACCCACCTTTAGGGAACCTGGGATGGGAAGGATGGTATATACCCTGGAACCAGACTTGATAGGGCTTCAGTCAGGTCTTTTTATTTGTTTGAGATGACAGAACCCAAAACTAATCTGATACCTTTTGCAACTAAAGGGTCAAAATTTTGTTTGAAAATCAGTTGCTTTTCCCTGCTGGAGAGAGTTAAGGCTACGTTAAGGTTATGTGGTCTCAGGTACCTGAGACAACCCTCTCCGCAATTATATGAGAAAATGTAGTTCCTGTAGGCCGATTCAATGTTGACAATGCATGATTCTTCATAACCCTTACTGAATAATAAAATGTTCAGATATCCCTCTTTCTTTGAGTTTCCCTCGGTCATTCCATCACAGTGGGTTTTGCCAAGTTAATTTTCACTTCTTTGATAGAATTTCTGCTTTAAATCCTAAATCTAGGCATTATATGACACTTGCCACGCCAAGCGTTGTCCCGGTTAGGCGAGCTAAAGTGTTTATATGAAGAAGTTGTCCCGTTCGCATGGGTTACCCTACCTGCCGAGGCGAGACAACTTGCCCACCCAAGTTGTCTCATCCCCCGAGACAGGTTTGCGATCCTAATGTAAACGGTTGGTTGAATTTTGCAGAGAAAGAAGCTAAAAGTTACCTCGGGCCAGGGTAACTCGGAGGGAGTGTTGTCTTGGGTAACCGAGACCATATAAATGGGGTTTCAGTTGGTGTGGGGTTTAGGTTTTAGTTGATCTTGCCTGTATAGGAAACCTGGCAGTCAGAACATTTAATCTTGTAAATTCCGTGTCTGTCATTCGGTTTGTGCCTGTCTTAAATGTTGGTCAGTAAATGTTGTAATGCAGTTACAGGTTTGTGGGCTACAGGGATGTTGTTGGGCTGAAGAATGACCGCAATGGTCCCAGAAGTACATTACTCTTTTGACGGAAAAAAATGACAAAATTTACAGTATCACATGTTTTCTTTAATATCTGCGCAAATATTTACAGCAGTGAAGAATGCAATATCTCATTTGAAAGGGTATAAAATGTGCTTTCGAGAAAAAATAATTGTAATCCTTAAAGCTGAAACTGTGTTCCCAAAAAATTGTAAATCAAAGGAATGTGGCCAAAAAAATCACAAAATTTTGGAAAACCAAAAGATGCTGTAAAACCACTCGGCTGAGTGATTTAGAAGTAGAGAGAAAGGTTTTAGCCTAGACCTGCATAGAAATTCATGGCATCTGAAATTGTTTACATTTTTTCCTAGATGCATTTCAAAGAATCGCATTTCAATCACCATGGTAACTGGTGATGTGGATTAATGCCACTTTGATAAGAGTGGCATCGGATTTTGCAACAACAAAGTCACAAACAAATGAGTTTAAAACGACCTTTTATACACAGTTATTGAGCTTTATGCCCCCGCAAAACATTAAAAACATTTTGTTAATTAAATTAGCAAAATTCTAGACCAAACACAGCAATATGAAGAGTATTTAATCGCATGTGTGTTCATAATTCGGGACCATTAGCGGCATCACGAATACATGCTATATGCATAAATTACTTGGAAAACCTTTCAGATTATCATTCTTAAAAAAAATCATCTTCAGGAGCTCTCTTTCATATAAATAGTTGCAAATAAATTTTGAATCACCATGCACATTCATGCTTTAAGGCTTGCCCCAGCCCAGGTGCTGAATGAACTATTTGCATTACTTGGAAGTAACACTCACTTTTTAAAAGAAGTTATCAATGTTTAATAATTTTTGTGATGACGTATTAATCCTTAGTATGGCAATCTTACCAGGAAGGGAGGAAGCGCCAAACTCATTTTTCAAGTGGACGAGATAGTCATTACAGAAACTGCAAAGCAACAAGATAATGGTGTGTTTGTAGGAATTGCTGTGTTGTACATTACCAACACCACTGAGGTGTTTCCAAAAACGTTTATTCATGATGTTATAAGTAACAATGGATACAAACTGGCTGGTTATGAGGTTGTCATGGTTGATGGTCAAGACGAAGGGGTTCCTGCTGGTGGCCATTCTAATCAGAGGAAAGTCAAATCGAACACCAAGTACATCTTAATTGGAGTAGGTGTTGCAGTTGGACTTATTGCTTTGCTTGTGATGGTTTTCATAGTGAAAAGGTATGTATCCTGTTTTTGCTTTACTTTGTAAAAGTGATTTTGAAAAATATTTATAATTAAGGTAAGTTATGATTAGCCACATAAAAATTGATGGCAATTACTATATTATTTTTATATGTCACATTTTTGTTTTTAACTAAGTTGTAGTGGTGGAACAATTTCACTCATTCACTCTGTCACTTCTTGTTAGACATTTGGAACCCTGGGGAACTCCCATATGAAAAGGTCAGGGATGCTAGTTGGAAAAGTTGAATTTAACTCCCAAAGGAGACTAATGTGGGCATTGCTCAAGCTTCATTTACACCCCTAAAAGATACTACTTAAAACGGAATAGCTTTGATTACTAATCACTGTCAAGAAAGGATGCCGTGCGCACTTGTACACCCGACTCGCATACTCGCAGCGGAAATCAAACCTGAAAACAGAAATTAAATGAGAGCGTTTCTTTTATTACTGTCTTCTAGTGCACCCTAAAGGATACTTTGATGGGTAAAAATAGTGACATTTCATCATCAACACCCTAAAAGAGACCAGAGTCCTTGATTTGTACCTGAGACAATGAGCGTCCCCGACCTTTTCATAAAGGAGTCACCCCGGGTTTCGAACATCCGCCGTCTGAGGCCATTTTACAGTTGCTTGCACTGTGTCATCATGTGTTATTTTAGAGAGGTAGAGGGTGGAACAATTTTTCGATATTTTTCCTTAGCGATTCGATTGCAAGGGAAAGTCTTCCTGGTTTTTACTTCACAAACCTGCGTGATATTGTTAGTTTGAAAGCAATCGATATAAACAAATGATTACAAAAGCTCCAGACGATTTTTTAAACACAAGAAACAGAGAGACAAACACTGCCTTTAGGTAAATGGTTTCTTGACATAAACGTGTGCGTTAAAGAAAAAAACAAAGGAAAAAAAGGAACAAAGAATAAAAACATTAATTGAATGGGCTAGTGCAAAACCATGCTTGGTGATGGTTTGGGTGAAAAAAAATTTTCCCAAAAGTGCCTAAATTTTTGCATATGGTCTTCAATGTAATAGAACATTGTTGTGTATTTTTGTCGCTGGTTTTTGCTTCATTTTCGAGATAAACTTGGCTTTTCCCAGCCGTGTCTTTAGGAGTTTATTTGTTGAAAAGGAAACAGACTATCCCAAGTGAAGGGCCTCATTATCAGTAAATTGACTGCAAATTATATTTTGAACACTGACCTGGACTTTTTTCACTCGTTTGCACATTGTTGGAAGAAAATCTGCGTGGGTCAAGATAGCTTTCTCTGAAGCAGCGAAGGTGGTGCCTTTCCTCAATACGATGTGTAAATGTAGCTTCTGTTCATAGTGTTCAAAGACAAAATCAAATCCCTCAGTATCAGTTGGTTGTGTTCCTTGTAAGTCGGAGAATAGCTTACAAAGCGGGATCTGGGAAACATTGTTTACATCGGTAATTGTGACATGGAACACGTATGAAATCGATCGGGCATCAAGTGAAATACTGTCGAACAGAAAAGATATGTGATGCTTTAGAGCTCTGTCAACTAACAATTGAAGAGTACCTTGCATGCCTGCTTGCCTGCCTGCCTGGTGGTTGAGAGACATCATAAAGCCTTGATGATGATGATCATTAGTAATAATAACTACTTAATAACCGAGAGTGAGGTCGTTACGGGAAAATCTCAAACTGAGGTCAATACGGTAGGCCGAGGTTTGAGATTTTTCCGTAACGCCCTCACTCTCGGTTATTAAGTTGTTTATTATATGGCTCACGAATTAAAGAAGAAAAAGATATTCGAGCAGAAGTCGTCAATTTACATCCGGCGATGCGCACGTTTACGGATTCATTCATCGTCTCAAACCCTGGGCAAAACTACACAGTCAGTGAACTTTATCATTGTATTTCTTTACGGGAAAAATGATTGTCACAGCCCTCAAAAAGGTATTTTAGTATCGTGTTGCCACAACTTGATGAGGGAGTTTTTCCAATTTTTGTGGCGAAACGTCAACGTATATAGAAAAGACAGAAAGTGCTTCAAAATAATCCAAACCAACGGTCTTTCGGTGAAAGAAAATACTAATGCTTCAGAATGCACTGGTCAGAATAACTTGATCTTCGCATTCGCTTTCGACAACATATCTTGACCTTCTTCATTCTGGGACTTATGAATGAACTTTTCAAGCCTTGTGAGCGTCTAAAACTTCCTGCAGGTATCAGAAACACTGCTACCGACAGAAACCGCCCGATTGGTTACATCTGATGATCCTGGAAGCTGATTTACACTTACTTGTGTTAAAGCGAGGGAATCTATTTGATGAGAACTGAAACGGAGTTCAATATTTCGGTAATTGTTGTGACTAAGATGATAACTTGTAAGTTTCTTCGTGGTGTTGTGCTCTGGGATACGTGACACATCTGCCGATGGTATTTTTCACTTAGCGATTTTAGCTTTACTCAACACTCGGCAAACCTTGTCTGTTTTTCACTAGTGCCCGCCAAGGCTACCGGTAAGTCAAAAACAACTTCTATATAAATTTTATTAAGGAAAAATCCCTAAACTTTTAGCTACTCGGAATTAAATTTACTTCTCTTACTGTTTTTAATCGGCTTTCATCGTTTCAATGCGCTTGAATTTTCCGTGCCGGGCTCTTCCTAATTTGCATAATCCGTAATTGGCCAGTGGGCATTATGGCTGCATAATGACCGCTCAGATCTCGCTCTTAGCCAATCAGAGCGCGCGTTATATCGGCCACAAGCTAAAGCCATATAATAATAATTAGTAATAATTCTATATGCTCCATTTTTTCCAATTTTATGTACATATCTCATTCTCTTAATAGCTTTCTTTTCCTTAAATCTCCATAGAAACATAATAACTGGAGACTGACTAGAGAACCCGTGGTTACTTCAGTCTCTAGACTCATATATTACACTTTCTTTTTTTTCTGTATTTACATTTCACTGATATATAACCTGTAAATGTAGGAGTAAATAAAGTTATAATAATAATAATAATAATAATAATAATAATAATAATAAAGAAATAGAAACATGTACCATGTTTCTATCAAGTTATAGAAAGACGAGTGGAAGTATGGGAGAACGAGAAATGCTGTAGCAACACAAGCCGCAGGCGAGTGTTTCCACAACTTTTTTGAGTTCTCCCAAACTTTCACGAGTGTTTCTATAACTCGATAGAAACACTCAGAACATGTTTTCTATTTCTTTTAGAAAACAGCACCATTACGAAAAAAAGGAAAACAACTTGTTAACATTGATTATCAAAAGGTAAATTCTCTTTGCTTGCACCATTATTACATCAACAGCTCGTGCTAGTTCTGTGTTTCTATCGAGTTATAGAAACATGATTTTTAACCAATCAGCGCACATATTTTCTTAGGACTGTTTTCTAAATAATAAGAATAGCACTATTTCCCTTTAGCTCAATAGCGCTTCGTAAAAACCCGTTAGTCATCAGCACGTTTTAAGGAACCAAAATGTGCTCTGATTGGTCGAACAAACTGATACCGCAATCGAGGCATCGGCATTTGAAGTCAGATCGATCCAGGCTGCAAAGTCCGAGAGCAGTTCTTGCCCAAGAAAACAATCCTCTCATGAGTTGTGGCCCATTTGCCGAGCACTGAGGTCGTCAAAATTTGGAAAGCGAGAACTGATTTTAGACATGCATGTATGAAAAATGTCCTGCATCGACCACCATGTTTCCCGCAGGTGAGTTGTAGAGAACCTTCCCGACAATCATTGTGATCATGCACAGTGGACATTTATTTTGTGGCTTTAGAAGCTTGGTAAACAGCAATATCAGTAAGAGGAAGTGGATTTTACGTAGTTATTGACACAGGGAGTGCTACAGATAATGGCCAAATATCAATATCAAATCGACCTGATTTGTAGTGTTTTGAACTTATGGAACCAGGGCACAGAACCCTAACCTCTGGAGCCTCGTGAAATCAACATTTCGCTCTGTCATAAACAAATGAGCACCTCTGTGTTCATGCGTTCTCGTGAAATCTACATTTAACTGTTTCTTAGGTGAAAAAAGGGTCTTTGAGGTCGACCGTTGACGTGAAATCAACATGTATGTGTTTTCGAGTGAGATCAACATCTCTGAGCTTTTGTGTGTCAACATTTAACTGTCTTGTTTAAGTGAAATGAGCATCTCTGTGGTCACGCATTCTCATGAAATCAACATTTAACTGTTTCTTAGGGGAGGAAAGCGTCTTCGAGGTCGCCTTTTGACTTGAAATCAACATTTATGGGTAATTTTTTAAAGAGAAAACATCTCTGAGCTTTCCCGTTGACGTGAAATCAACATATAAGTCATTACAGAAACGCACCCATTGAAAAACGTCGCACGGGAAAATGCAAATAAGCTAGAAAAGAGAAAGAGAGCATGCATAGCTTCACGCAGGCCTGTCAACTCGACTGTCAATCATGTAATCCCCCATGTACGCCGTGTTCACAAGTATTGTGTCTTACTCAGACAACCGAAACTTAGTGCTATTCATCGAAGAAGAATAGCTGTAATTAGTCGGGTTATCTTGATTAGGCTATATTGTTTAAAAATCGGTCAGATGTAAAATTAAATTACCTTTTAAATGT
This sequence comes from Orbicella franksi, assembly GCF_964199315.1. Lineage (NCBI taxonomy): Eukaryota > Metazoa > Cnidaria > Anthozoa > Scleractinia > Merulinidae > Orbicella > Orbicella franksi. The sequence goes on along the minus strand of NC_138148.1, from coordinate 23,205,849 downwards.
CGCGTTTTTATCAGAACTAAACTAACAGAATAATATCTGGAAAGCCAAAAGCAAAACTACAAACCATCGGCAGTCCGAATGTTTATTTATATTAGGTTCACACAGCTGGTTTAAAAATCTATGACACAATCCGATGGTGCGATCAAATTTAGCGATCTTTCCTCGAGGAAAGCAATTTCATTTACGTTCGTAGTAATACATTTATAGTAGAAAAAACTAAAATCAGAAATAAAAACTCACCTTGAAAATAGAGCTCCAATGTGGACAGATTTCAAAGTCACCGAGTGCATCAGGTGATCGGCGATCAGTAATCGCAAAGCATTAAAAAATGCTTCCAAAAGAAAACCATCTCTCCACGCGAATAAGTGGCTACTTAAAACATTAAAAGCAAGGACTACATGAGAATTTCCGTTCTTAAATACGGATAGATTACAGAATTCCACGGGGCGGACGTCGATATTTTTTTTTTCATCGTAAAGGATTGCTCACGATCGCGTGTTTAGTATACGGATAAACACGTCACGCTCTGTTGATATGCAAACGCAGTTTTTGCTCTTTACTGACGAAAAGAGCATTTCACCACTTTCAAACAATACTAATTGCTCCAATTGCATCTCCATTGTCTTTAAACGGACGCAAAGCGAAATTTTACAACTCCCATTTGGGAATTCGGCAATTCAGATCTTAAGAGACCGAAGCTGGCGGTGAACTTTTGCAACCTCATTCCCAGGTCATTGCACCCGCAAAGCATCGTGGGTACCCCACTTTTCCCAGGCGACGCTTTTCAATGGGCGCAATTCTGTAATGGTTTTTTTTAAAAGTGAAATTAGCATCTCTGCGGTCACACAGTCTCATGAGATCAACATTTAAGAGACTGTCTCTGTAAAAACCGACCGCTGATTTTACTTCGAAAATTCGATTTTTCTCATAAGCCCTTACCTAGGCAATCACTAAAATGAGTTTTATTTGATTACAAATTCTAGTTAAATTTTTGTAGGATTAATTGAAGTTTGGTTTGCTCGACACAAGTTCTGTGCCTGCTGAAACTGGAAAAATAGCACATATTGCCGACGCTCTGAAAAAATTAATATTCGCTCAAAAGTCCCAGGTCTTTTTTTCAACTATAGATATATCATAGCAGTTTGTTTAGCCATGTTGCAATTATAATTCAATATCGTTCCTTCAACAGTTAAAAGAAGATTTTCTACCCGTTAAATCGAGTTTTGAACCAAACACGACAAGAAGATCTGTTACATCTTATAACCGCTCTTTTAAAATTTAACTGTTTGCTTAGCACTACAGTCACAACGCAGTGCGCATTCCAAAGCAGTCTTTGATGATTCTTTTGTTACTGCAGACATCACATCACTTGATCAACACAGACTGTATTATTGCACCATCAGTTGTAGCCGTTGTGAAATCTCTGATGACGTAATGGTCTTAATCTGGAACTTTCTTCGGGATATGTATGGGCATGAACGATATGAACGATGTGAACGATTCGATAACAACACTATTAACAACTGCTTTCTTTCTTAAAAGTCATGATTAGATTTAATTGGTGTTTTCCACCAGTAAAGGGCCAGAAAAGTAGTCAAACGAGTCACATACAGTATTGTGCAAAAGTAATGAGAGCGTAATTCAACAAAATTCGCGAATTTCGGAGTTTTTCAACGAAAAATGGCGAAGTTTTGTTCACCTCAAAAGTTCGAAGAAAATTCAACGAATTTTCCCGCTGCCCATTGTTTTAGTCGACGCGAATTTTCGAGCAGTAATTCATGTCTATTGATAATTTGGCCCGATTTTTCAATCAGAAATTCGCTCTCGAATTTTCCTTCGAACTTTCTAGCAAAAATTCGCTCTGTTCCTTAAGTCTCCCATCGATTCCCAGTAGTAAGATGAATTAAGCCAGAGCAAAACAAGAACGTGCGCGATAAAAACGTTAATATCATCGTGAGTGATAGTAATATCTCAAAGCCTTTTCTCACAAACTTACCTTGCTTATGTCCAGAGAAAGGTGATATCACTGTTTGTTGCAGTCTTAAAGCTTGCAAGCTCAAATGGTCTGTTTGCCAACCTGTTTTCATTGAACAAGAAATGCAACTCGCGGAAGTACTCGCAGTGCAGCCACAATGAACTCAGGCTCTGCACGACCTTGTGATATTACCGTCAAAGGTTCGAAGCTATTATCGAACTATTCAGGCCAGTCTCTTACAGATCTGTTTAACTCGGCTGAAGACTTTTTAACTGGTAGTTTTAGTAACATTCAAGCTGTATTGATTGTTATAAATCAGTTACACCTCCTGCCCCCGTTAGTGTTCATACAAAAAAAAAAATTCTTAGCACGAGGGGTAGCGTAGCAGAGAACTGTCGTCGTAAATAACGAGGTGCTCTTGCATGGAAAATAATTCTAGGTGAGGTATTGAAATAAATGACAACACACACAAGTGAAGGTAAACTTTTATTTAGACGTTGGCGAATTGACCAGTAGGACGTTGGCGAAGCGACTTAGGACGTTGACGAATCGACCTAAGAGGTTGGTGAACGAGACGTTGGCAAAACAACTAATCAGCGAAACGACCGGATACCATGTCTTTCCCTTTTGCACTTGCCATCCGAACATCTCTGCACTTTTCCTTCCCTAATCCCGTTTCTTTGCACTTCCAGCATTTTTTGTTTGTTTTATATTTTAGTTTAGTTTAATTGATTTTTATTTTCCTTCACGGCAAAAGTAATAAGTAATTCATTAATATAAGTTCTCAACAATATTCTCCTTTCTCACTCGCTGGAACTGAACGCTCGCACAGTTTGTACCTTACGAACGATTCCTAAATTACTCAAGGTTAACGTTTTGCTGTTCAGATATCACATCTAGTATACATTATCATTGGCTTCTTAGAGTTATCACTAGAACCTAGTTTTACTCTTAACTAGCGGCCTTAAGTAATGTTTTTTTCCAACATTTTTATTACAATAAATATACTTGTACCTATAACATGTTAATTACAATAAACTACTTAAATACAACACTTACAATAAACTTACCTACAATACGTTTTTTTTTTTAACATTAACATAACGCTACATACAACACTTTTGGGTAACTACTGTACTAATAAAAATACTATATAATTACAACTGATTTCCACAGGATATATTCTATTCAATTGACGTAATTGCTAAGGTAAAAATTTTGCGAGTTTTTTTTTTAGAGGACAAATTGAACTCAGCGAAACCTTCTATTTTCAACATAAAATTTAGTTTCCAGACAAAAACATCCCAATTACATGCACGTTGGTTGATTTTCTGGAAATGAAAGTAGAATGTGGCATAGAGGAGACAGAAATTTAGTTTTTTTATTTTAGTATCGTTATCAGTAGCTCCTCTGAAGAGTATTTTTTTATAGTTTAATGTGATGGAAGAGTTTTCCTTTTCATTAAACCAGCATAGCACTTTGTGGAGAAAGTCGACCGCAATATGACAACCTAAGAAGGAGTGAAGTAAAGAGTCGTCATCCCCACAGTAATGATAACTCTTGTGGTCTTCAATTCCGTATAAATGTAATTCTTTCTTTGTGGTGACAATGCGATGAGCGAGTTTGTAAAAAAAAATTTTTAATTTATTTTGCTTACTGATCAACTTTATCCGCTTAAAAATTGTGCTCCAAGAGAGAGTGAACTGTGGAAGGTCGCGTTGCCACTTGCTAGGGCCAGTTGCGCAAGGTTCCTTCCTATTCAAAAAAAGCCAGTAGTAATCTTTACATGTAAATTTAGATAGGTCGACCGACAGCGACGGTGACAGATGAAAAGTGGAATTCCCTGGAGTAAAAATTGGATTGGTGCCAAAAGAGTCCCTCGCCTTTTCCAGCAGTCGTTTAGGGATAGCCGACAGAATTTGAAAATAGGTGAGAAAATTGGACTTAACTGAAAATTTCCGACAGAAATCTGCAAAATTCAAGCACATTCCACTGCAATAGAGAATGTCACAAATGGAGTAGACTCCTTGGTCAAACCAATTCTGATAAAACACAGTTTTACCACCTATTTGTATTTCTTTGTTCTTAAAAAGGATTAATTCCTGGTCTCTGTTCATGTCATAGATACTCTTCAGTTCCAAAAAGAAACTCAGAATTTGCTTGTAGAAGGATGGCATTTCAATCGACTTTAGGAAATTTTCTTCAAAGTTACAGTGAAGCAAGAAGTATAAGCCCCCATATTTCTTAAAGAAGGAACATGGGATGACTTTCCAATTTTCTGTCCCCGGCTGTCACTTTTTAGGAATCTTTGGATCCATCCCAAACGTAGAGCCTTACACAAAGTTTCAACGCGTGTTACACGCAAACCACCTCTTTCATAATCTTGATATAGAGCTTCCCTTTTAATTTTGTCCTGCTTTTCCTTCCAAATAAATTTAAAAATTGAAGATTGAATTTTTGCGATGTAGTCCTTGTGAATGTCTAGCACAGCAGCGGAGTGAACGATCTGTGAAATCTCTAGAGTCTTAACGATTAAACAGCGCCCGAAGATAGAAAGTTGGCGCGATCTCCAGGTACCCAGCTTTACATTAAGGTTTTCAATTTTTTGGTTGACATTTTTTCTCTCGTTACCCGCCTTATCGTAAGAAATATGAATCCCCAAGACTAAGCAGTTCTTTCGTTCTTAAGAAGTTGAGAGGTCTTTAGGTACGCTGTTTCCATGGACCTAGCCAAAGAGCTTTGGTTTTCGATTCGTTGAGTTTTAGGCCAGATAAAATCCCGAACTCGTTTAGTATGAGCAAGGCGTTTTGGACCGATATTAGGTTACTGCAAATGAGAGAGGTGGCTAATTTTGAGTTCCTTATGAAAGATGAAAATGCCGCAAATCGAATTATCTTGCTGTATTTTAGTCGCAAGTATCTCCGCAGATAAAATAAACAGATAGGGTGATAGTGGACAACCTTGCCTTACTCCTCGAGACAACTTGAGCTGCCTAGTAGTGAAACCATTATTAATAATGGAACTCTCTGCATTACAGTAGAAAGTTTCTATCCAACGCTTAATAGAAACACCAAAGTTGAAAATTGACAGGACTTGTTGAATCATTGGCCACTCGATTGTGTCAAAGGCTTTGCGAAAGTCAAGCTGGAGAAAAATGCCTGGTATATTTTCCGGTTCCGTCTGTTCTAAGAGGTCACATACCGTATTTTCCCGTGTATAAGTCGACCTTTCAAGACCTAAAAATCAGTCCAAAAATTCGCCCTTGACTTATACATGGGTCAAAACTTGAGATCCAAGCGCCAGTCAAATAATTAGCATAATAATTGTCTTTCAATGTTAACAAACATGTGATAAGCGGCAGCACAGTTTACAACGTACGTTCGCTTAGCAATCTGTCTCTCCATATCAGAGCTTCAAGTTAAAATGCATCAACATTTATTCGTTAAATTTTAACCTGGATCTTGTAGACACTCACTGGCTCAATTTTGTCATAAAGAACCAATATTTTTCCTTTAAATAAAGCTGTAGTAAAGCCGCTCGGAGAAAATATCTTTCGCGCTTGGAACTTCTCTGCTTGGTAACCTGGCAGGATACGAGTGCGAGGACTTCTGTACCAGTACTTGACCGATTTCAAGGCTTGACTACCAAGTTCCCAACACACGCTTTGCACTTTGTTTATGGCGTCGTTCTGAAAGTCGTGAGCTTCTTTGGTGTTTTGCCTGTCTTATAAAGCCACTTTTAATCTCTTCGCACTTAAAAAGGCTTGTTTGAAATCCTTACGTTTGATTTTTGTGAGCATTTTACAAAAATTATCATCGAAAAGTCTGCATGCACATGTGTTGCTAAACTGGGTAAAACGCTCGTATACGTGCCATAATAAGCTTTAAAACTGCGCATTGAAACATGCTGTGATTTGTTTACATATCTGTGGTAGCTGAAAGATAATTTTAAGAAATACAAGATAAGTTTTCCAAGAAATTCTTACCTGGAAATTAAGAAAATCTAGTTTTTGGCCTCAAAAATTGGGGGTCGACTTATACACGGGATCGACTAATACACGGGTAAATACGGTAGTAGACGTATATTCTGACCAATAAATCTGTCTTTCATAAAGCCTGTTTGGTCAGTATGTATTAGCCGCGGAAGTACCTTTTTAGTGCAGAGTGCACTACTGGGATGACTATGGGAGCTGCCTGCCGCTAAGGAACTAAGGCACTATGGCACTATGGCGCTATGGCCCTATGGCGCTAAGGTGTAAACTTTAATGTTTGTTTAATTAATTAATTTCAATTAATTAATTAGTCTAGAGGCAAGGAAATAGTGGGGGTAGGGTGGGAAAGGTACATGTGTACTCTACGTAAAACACATTTCCTCGCCGTCACTTAGCTTTGAACATCGCAAAGATATATATTTGTTTCAGGTAACCCCTTGCTCTCCTTGTGGTACCATTCTCCTTAGAACAAAACTAATTTGCCCTAAACGCATGCGTAGATTAGTTAGCATTCATGGCTTCTATATTGGGTGAAGGATACATTGCATACAGAATCACGCACAAATGTTGAGTAGTTTTCCTTATGGTAGAGCTCAACATGTAAGACGCATGCGTTCTAGCATCATTAGTGTTAAACACTATCTTTCCACGCGGTATTTTATATATCATGTCATGTGACCAAGGACGGCAGTTATTTTTCGGGTAGCACCAATTGTCCCTTTTTATTGCAAAAGTGAAACGTTACTGTGGCTGCGTAGCTTTAAGAATTACACACAGGTCCATTCAACAAATATCATCTGTTTTCAATCTACAATAGTGTGCTTGTCAGGGTTCAAATGTATTGCTTCTCCTTAGCGGCTTGTTTATTTCTTGCCTTAATTGTGTCTGTAAGAGAGACCAAAAAGTTCCCAAGTTAGTGGTTTTAATACTCCGCAAATTGTAAATTTGTACCAAAAGAAACCAGGAAAATGCTCAAATATTGCTGCAGACACTGTGGCACCTAATGAAAGCGCAAATTAATTTAATCAGCCTTTGAGGAAATCATTCGTATCGGCCAGGTAGCGCTGTTTATCTTCAATACTTTTCGTTGAAATGCTTCTCAGCCATCAATATCGTTGTGTGTTAATTTTGAATTGTTTGTTTAACAACAAAGGTGGCAACAGAAAAAGAAAATGGTATTTCGTGACTATCTGATAATTAAATTAAGTTAGTAATTAAATAATTAAACATCGTTTTCTTTTTTCTTTATCGTAGATAATTAAACATTGTTTCTGTTTCGTTTCTTCATCACTACATCAGATATTTAACTTTCTTTCATTTATCTCCGAAAAACAAGGACATCTTCCGTATGTTTTGGAGAAAACAAGGGTTTCATATTACATGCCTTTGCGAGGAAAACAAAAGTATCAAGTTACAAAGTTGGTGTGAAGAGCTAAATTGTCACGTTTGCTGCTTCAGCGTATTATTGAATATAAAATGAACGAAAATCAACGTAAAACATCAGTAGTAATTAATTTGTGCGTAATTTTTGGACCTTGAATGAAAATACAACCTTGAAACATACACACTGCAAAGGGGAAAAGCCGTAGCAGACTACCAAGGTAGACACAAACCGGAAGTGAACCGAGCAGGGGTGAATACTTATGGGACTACTGTACCAGAGCTATCAATTGCGCTCTGCACTATCTGAGATTGTCTCACTAGTTAATTCGTGTAGCTATTGCTTTGGATGCAATCTTGTAGTCAACATTTAACAAGGTTATTGGCCGCCAATTGGTGAGCTTCAGAGTGTCAGAATCTGCCTTTGGAATAAGGGTGACAACCCCCCTTCTCTGTGAAATTGACAGCTCCCCTCTCGAATATGCTGTGTTTAGACTTTCAACTAGATTGCTAGCTAGAAGCTCAAAGAACTTTGTATAGAACTCTACTGTAAAGCCGTCTTCACCTGGTGACTTCCCAAAATTGAAGGTTTTTAAAATCTGACGGCATTCTTCGATGTTAATTCTCCTTCTAAATTTTCTTTGTCATGTTGCACGGAGTGGACGAAGTCTGCGAAGAGTTCATGTGAACCAGCATATTCTGAGTGGTATAAATTCTGATAAAAAGTTTCAATTTCTTGTAATAATTGCTTGTGGCCTGTTATTTTAACCCCCTCGCTAGTTTCCAGTTCAGTAATAGTCTTCTAATTAAAATTTTTTGCCTCCATATTGAAAAAATACCTTGTTGGTTTCCCTCCCTGTTCGGTCCACCGAAGCTTAGAGCGAGACATTGCGGCTTCATCCCTCTTTTCGTAGAGGTACTGTAATTCTTTTTTTAACTGTTCCTGTAGCGTTAATTTAGTTTCTAAGTTACCATCACTCTCATTCCTGTTGTTGATAAACGCTTCCATTTCAGCAAGCCGTTGCTCTAAACTTTCTAGGTAATCTCTAGACTTTCAGGCCTTGCGTGTTGCGTACTGAATTCTTAAGCCCCTCAATTCCATCTTGATCATTTCCCATTTTAGCTGTTTATCATCCAATTCACAAAATTTTTCACTTATGGCCGAATAACTAGTCTCGATCAAGCTGACGAATTCATCATCAA